>NC_137681.1:26356774-26360558 GCF_963989245.1 Nansenia antarctica | reverse complement strand
GGAGGAGGAGGAGGAGGGAGGGAGGAGAGGGAGGGAGGAGGAGGAAGGAGAGAGAGAGAGAAAAGGAGAGTGAAGGAGAACAAGTAAGAAGGGGGAGAGAAAAATAAAGAGTGAAGGAAAAACAAGGAAGAAAAGAGGTCATTAACATGTTAATTGCGTCATTGCATCATGCAAATGACTAGCGTCTGAGTGTCGTGAAATCTATGCGCCAATGAAACGGTCGAAAACCACCGAGTCTCACTGCAGCGCTATTGAAGGGGATGGAGAAATGGAAAAAGATGGATATCTCTCTCTCTCTCTCCAAGTCAAAAGAAACATCGAACGACTCGTGGAAGTCTTTTCAGGCGGCAAGGTCAAACGTTCAAACGAGGGTTGCTCTCTAGACTGAGGTCAGGCAAGAAGTCACAGGTTGACCAACCGAGAGTTTAAAAGGTCAGGAGTTCACAGGGCGGATAAACAAGATGGCCGCCTAGCAGGCAGACCCCAGGCAGGCTGTTTCCCCAGAAGAAGCTGAGTCAGCCTAGTGCTGTGTAAGGTCGCTTCATTTGCGCCACAAAACTACTCACTGAGGTCAAGCTACAGCACAATAACACCACATCTTAACCCCACAGAGCTATCTATATCCACTCTTCACAAACCAACCTGTTTATGGTTGTCACATGTGACTGTGGCGGTTGTACTGCAGTTTGACTGGTGTTTTGTGGCATTACTGCCTTATATAGATTCAACCAAAGAAATGTGCAAACCTCCAAATTCATAACGCAACTAGAAGAGAACGATGTTTGGATTTCTCCTAATGTTTTACAATTCTCTCCCTCTATCAGAGGCTAGCTTATTAAAGGAACTCGCTATTTCACTCACTGTGCAATTCTGTTTTCATTAGCCAGTTGTAAAACTAAAAACACCTTTACCTCTTGAACTCTTTGCAACAAAATTACACAATCAATATGCAAAATGTGACGCCAGCGAGCGCTTCGTAAATTAAACGTCCATCTCAATGACCCTCATTTAAGAACCGCGAGACACAACTGAATTGAAATTACACAAAGTGGTTATCTTGAGTGTTTTCTATTGGCCATAATCGGTGCAAGAAATTGTTGACAATTTAGCTGGTTAAACTTCCAAGCGGTACACCAAAGATGGCCGCCGGTGCGGTACACCAACTGGAGAATGTTGAGGTGAATATCACCGTTCTATTCTGATGCCTCAATATTGTTCCAAATGTTCCTGCTTTCCTCTCCTCAGACATGCTTATCAATAGATCATATCAATCAAAGGGATCAATAAAGAGACACTAATCATCTTGTATCGTTTGAGAAACGGCAGCATGCTGTTTTCAGACCCTGGTAATGATATATATGATATAGATATAATGATATATATATGATATATATATATAGAGATATAATGATATATATATGATATTATGTATATAGATATAATGATATACGGATATGGAGAATGAAGAGTCATTAGTAATTAATTCACACAGGATATTCTTCTGTCCACACCTGAGAGAGAATGTGTGGAAATAGTGATATAAGACAAACACCACACTAACCCTAACCTCTCCAGCCACAAAGGAGCGGAGGTGGACGTATCCACAACAGACATCTCCATTGGCCTCTCCTGAAACAAAGGTCTTCCTGCAGGTCTTCCTGCGCCTCTCCGTCAGCACCCCCCCCCCCCAGACACCCCGCCAGCCTCAGCAGCAGGCCTCTGCACAAAACAAACACACTACTTCTAAAACAGATCGTAAACTAAAACTTAACCTTGACAGATTGAAAAAAGCGTGCCAAGAGACTAGTAGTAGCACCTTCACGCCCTGTGTGTGTGTGTGTGTGTGTGTGTGTACGCTCCTGTGCGTCCCATGTGTGTGTGTATGCCTGTGTGTGTGTGTGTGTGTGCGCCTGTCTTCGTCCATGTGTGTGTGTGTGTGTGTGTGTCTGTGTGTACGCCTGTGTGTGTGTGTGTGTGTGTGTGTGTGTGTGTGTGTATGTTGTTGTGTGTGTGTCTGTGTGTACGCCTGTGCATGTGTGTGTGTGTGTGTGTGTGCGTCTGTGAGTGTGTGTGTGTGCCTGTGTGTACGCCTGTGTGTGTGTGTGTGTGTTGTGTGTGTGTGTGTGTGTGTGTGTGTGCCTGTCTGTACGCCTGTGTGTATGTGTGTGTCTGTGTGTGCGTCTGTATGTGTGCCTGTGTGTGTGTGCGTCTGTGTGTGCGTCTGTGTGTGTGTGTGTGTGTGTGTGTGTGCGTCCGTGTGAAGGCAGTGCAGTCGTCCGGGGCCCGGGCAACGCCAGGACGCGGTCAGGTCAACCGTGCGGTCGGAGGGTGAAACTCAGTTCACATTACCATGCAGACACGCAGGCCGACAATGGAGGCTCCATCTGTTCCTGTCAGACTTTACAAATCTGGTGTCACCCAGCCCACTGGAGACAACAGGCCCCAGAGCCCCCCTCTCTAATGGGACAACACAGGGCGCCTGTGTGTGCCGGGCTCCGCACATCGACTCACACTCACTCACCACGCAGGTTAGGGAGGCAGAGAAATGAGGAGGCCGTCCACCCCCCCGTCCACCCCCCGGTCCACCCCCCCCGTCCACCCCCCCTCCGTGTCAGATAGCTCCTCAGCGTCACGGTGGCTCTCTCTCTCTCGCACGCGTAGACGCAGGCGAAACAGGAACTGAACCCGGTGTGAACTGCTAGCTTTAACAAGCCCCGTTATCGGTTTGATGGCTCGCTGCTGTTGTTGTTTTGATCTATTTTCTACTGTATCGTGGCGGTGTCGTCGTATGTTCTCTGTCGGGTGCTATTGTCTTGAAATATGAGGTATAGTTGTTATTGTTGTTGTTGTTGTTGTTTTTTCGTCCTTGTGTTTATTATAGTCATATTCCAAAAAGTATGACGATACGAAATGCGTTTGACGTCTTGGTTTATGGTGGCTGTGTTGGGAGTTATAATATTTGGGCGTTATAATAGCCGTGGGGAGAACAAAGACTAAGATTCTAAGATGCTAAAACAGAACCAAACAGAACAAATCACAGATAAACATTTCAACATTTTCCAAGCGCACCCTCTTCCTTTCTATTAAAAACAGGGTGGTGAACACGGGTTGAACTCTGAACTCTATTCGCCCTTTGCTGAGGACAGCATTCATCAGGAAGCAGAACGCTTTAACAACCAATGAAATGAGGGGAACGACCTGGAATAGGCCTGCAACACTGGTTACATAATGGCTAAACTATGGACTATGAATATGCATTGTTCACAAAAGGATGATATACTGTCCAGTAGTCAACGGCTACTGTGTCATACAGATGAGAGAGAGAGAGAGAGAGAGAGAGGGGTGGGGGGGGTGGGGGGGGGGAGGGAGAGATAGAGAGAGAGATGGAGAGAGAGAGGGAGAGAGAGAGAAAGGGGGGTGAGAGAGAGATGGAGAGAGAGGGAGAGAGAGATGGAGGGAGAGAGAGATGGAGACGGAGAAAGAGAAAGAGGGGAAAAAAAGAGAGAAAGAGAGAGAAAGAAAGAGCGCGGGAGAGAAAAGGTGAAAGGGAAGATATAGGCCGAAAGATTGATAAAGAGAGCGAGAGATGAAACACACATGGCCCCCTCAGGTACAGTGTTGTATTTCAAACCCAATTGAGAAAGCAGAGAAGAGAGAGAGAGAGGGGAGGCACGGGGTTAATCAATCAACCTGATTAGCCGGGGGCTACAGAGCCTTCTCTCTGTGTGGGCTGATCTAAGAGAACCTGACAAACACCTCCTCCACCCTCTCTCTCTCTCTCTCT
>NC_137681.1:26321774-26354274 GCF_963989245.1 Nansenia antarctica | reverse complement strand
CTCCATAAATTAGAGAACTACTTGTGTTCTGCAGGTTAGATCATGTAATCTCAAGTGAGGTAATCATTATTATTATTATTATTATTATTATTATTATTATTATTATTATTATTATTATTATTATTATTATTATTATTATGGTATAAAAGTCAGTCACTTACCCCTGTAGGGAAACTCCTGGGGATTTCTGGAAAACAAAGGTGTTATTATTAAAGTGATATATATATATATATATATATAAACCAGGCATGTGTTATATTGAGTGAACTGAGATGGAACACTACACACTGCATTTCATTGTCTCAGTACTTGTCTCAGTGCACTATGCAATGACAATAGAGTTCTAATCTATATATCAATAAAGAATCGAATTGAATCGAATCTAAAAACAGATATTGTCTCTGCTCCCTATGTTATGGACAGTGTAGGCAGCACTCAAGTTGAGGGGGGATGAGGGGGGATGGTATTACTGCTATTTCAACATTTAGTTTTGCGCATATTGAGTAAAATACTGTGGGCGAGGGGGCACGCACACATGCAATGACATTTTTACCAAGTCACTGATGCTGAAGTCACTGACGCTGTGGGGATGCTAAAATTGTCCCCATGTGATAAAATCCACCATCTTTTACAACTTGAGTACTGAGTGTAGGTGAAATAGTTTGCAGTTCAGTTCAGTTCAGTTTGAATGAATGATTGAATTGACTTTATTGTCATTGCTACAGTACAGGTACCAAACAACGAAATTTAGGAGGGGTGGCTCCCCTGGTGTTAGGAAAGGGGGGAAAAAAACACTTTTTAAAAAATCACAAGAAGGGAAGGAGCTGGTTTACATAAATAAAGGCTATGTACACTATCCACTGTACTATACTGTACATATAGACGACTAGGGTTGTCATATTGCACAATAGTATTTTTTTCACATTTATTTAAAGTGTCACTGCAGTTCAGTTCAGTTCAGTTTGCAGTTCAGTTCAGTTCAGTTTGCAGTTCAGTTCAGCCTATTTTGACTTCCTGTTTACAGCCCACAAAACCACAGCCTATCTGAAGCAGTGCATTCCTTATCTTGCAAGTAAGTGAAATAGGTGCAGAGAGAATGATGGTTGTTTCCTCTGCAGACATGTCACCTCGATTCATTTAAAGCGAGCTTCTAAAATTAAATTGTCTGGTATCATCATTGTGAATTTGAATTTGATCTGCTTTGAATGGCTGTGGTTATTTCATACACTATGGATATGTAATGAATGTGTATTAGGGGCAGTGTCAGTATAAACTGTAAGAGAAGGGACAGCGCTACAAGCAGACTTGTAAATAAGTTCCTTAAAGGGAATCAGATTCTTTAAGTCTTTAAGAACAAATCCATGTAAAACTTCTAGAATGTTGCTACGTCCACATGTGTCCTTGTTGTGTTTCCTTGTTGTGTTTTTAGGGGCGGCTGTGGCGCAGGAGGTAGAGCCGCTATCTAACGATCACAAGGTTGGCAGATCGGCGGTTCGAGCCCTGGCTGGCCACATGTCGAAGTGTCCTTGGGCAAGACACTGAACCCGAAATTGCTCCCAGTGAGCGGGCCGGCACCTTGCATGGTAGCTTGCCGCCATTGGTGTGTGAATGTGTGTGTGTGTGTGTGTGTGTGTGTGTGTGTGTGTGTGTGTGTGTGTGTGTGTGTGTGTGTGTGTGTGTGTGTGTGTGTGTGTGTGTGTGTGTGTGTGAATGGGTGAATGAGAGCCCGTTGTAAAGCGCTTTGGATAAAGGCGCTATATAAGTGCAGTCCATTTACCATTTACCTTCCCTTCTGTGTTCTCCTCTGTCATTCTCCATCCAGGTGTCGTCAATTGGTCAATCTATTCCCTCATTCATCATTCCAATCCTGTCCAATCAGATGGCTGCCCATCCTCCAATCAGAGGGCTGCCTGTCTGTTTAAATGTTCTTTCTTGTCTCCCATTGTTAGTTGACTGTTTGGTTGTGTTTTGTTTGTTAGTTTGTGGACTCTTAGCTTTAGGTGATTTGTGTTATTTCGTACGTACCTTTCCATTTTCCATTTAGTGGTTTGTTTAGAGTAAGATTAAGCTTGGTTGTTTGTTTACTTGATTTAATATTGAGTACAGTCTATTTTCTATTTTGTATTGTCACACACTAGCCATAGGAAACAGGGGTAGGTGAGATACACTTGGGTATACGTTACATCACGTAGGCTCATCTCTGTTAAATACATTAGGCAAAGGAGCGGCTGTCGTTATGTAGAATTGTACACTGGTAGGGTCACACTTTATTCATTTTGGTTTCTTTGGGTTGACACCGCTCATAGTCTACCTGTTGTCCTATGGCTTGTGTTTTTGTACCTCACTACCGTGTCATGCCATTTATTAGTTTTCCCTCACACTACAAGTGGCAACATACAACCTTTATGTTACGGCTCCCCCTACACCCCCTAGACGTAGAGCCACAAGATCTGGGAGTTCGTAATGTCTTAAGTGAAGTCTCAAGGAAGACACAGCGACACTACAATGAGGATTCCAGTGACATTTGGGACGATACTATCCATTCTGTTCTTGTACCAGACTAACTCAATCATGTGACCCAATCATGTGGCCTGGGGTGGTCCAGTGGTCTAGCACCATGGCCTGGGGTGGTCCAGTGGTCTAGCACCATGGCCTGGGGTGGTCCAGTGGTCTAGCACCATGGCCTGGGGTGGTCCTGTGGTCTAGCACCATGGCCTGGGGTGGTCCAGTGGTCTAGCACCATGGCCTGGGGTGGTCCTGTGGTCTAGCACCATGGCCTGGGGTGGTCCTGTGGTCTAGCACCATGGCCTGGGGTGGTCCTGTGGTCTAGCACCATGGCCTGGGGTGGTCCTGTGGTCTAGCACCATGGCCTGGGGTGGTCCAGTGGTCTAGCACCATGGCCTGGGGTGGTCCTGTGGTCTAGCACCATGGCCTGGGGTGGTCCAGGTCCGCGGTCTACAGTGCACACATATGCCCATGTCAACATGGATTTGAATCCGGCCCATGCCCTGCTCCTTACTTTTTCCTCTTTCCTGTCTATCTTCACTAACTCTATCCAATAAGAAAATTACACATATAGTGGGACTTCCCCACTCATAAAGAAATTACAGTACCAGTCAAAAGTTTGGACACACTTCTTTCCCATTCAACTGAATGGGGGACACAGTGTGTCCAAACTTTTGACTGAGTGTGTCCAAACTTTTGACTGAGAACCAGAACCCTCACCTCTTATGGACCACGTGGAAGTTCTTCAGTAAGATGTCCCGTGTCTCCGTGGCGTACGGCCCCAGGTTCTCATCCTGCAGGATGTCGGAGACGAACAGCTCGCAGTCTGAGGACACACAGCAGACAACACACACTTAACCAGAGGATACGGTCCATCACAGTCCTGATTAAAAACATCAAAACATCATACATTAGGCCTTTTGGATGTATTCTTTAGTCTCATTACTAAATTATATTCAGAAGACTTGTGGATCAAGACCGTGACTCCTCTGAAAATACAGGATATAGGCTAACATTTTCTACACTAAGTACTTCCAAACGAGACTATTATCTTTTCAGTTACAACCTCCTCCACTATGACATGGACTCATATCCTTAATTTGAAGTCACAAAAATATCGGAGATAATTTAATCTTTATGTCCGCACAGGAAAAACAAGTTCATCCACAATGCTTATCTGATTAGATTCCTCCGTTTTCTCATTTCAATATTACACAGAGGCCGTGACACATGCAAATGGTCGTCAGAGGCCCAGGTTAGGTTGCCTAGCCACCCATGCAAATATGGCAGTTGCCAGGGTCCATGTTTTGGAACCGGTAGGTACTACAGGATGAATGAGATGACAGTCTATGAGAGATAAGACGTAGTGAAACATCATTTATTGTCATGCTCTCTTGTCATAAAGTCTCCAACATAATAAATCGCATAACACAAATATGAATATGAATTCACAGGGGGGATACAAAAGTCAAAATGGTGTGATGAGTTTGGACATGTATCATTACTATAAACATCACATTTGAATTTTTTTCAAAAATGTCCAAACATTTCATTCTCAATCTTCGCCACGCTGTGTGGCCTGTGTGTCTGAGGTCTCATCCCCTCATAGAGAGTTGAACACTGTGTCTACGTCTGGATGTTACATACGCTTGGGCATCTTTCCATCATGGCAGTCCTAACTTACAGTTAACCCTAACACCTGACATCACACCTTAGAGTTAACCCTAACGCCTTACACCACTCCTTAGAGTTAACCCTAACGCCTTACACTACTCCTTAGAGTTAACCCTAACGCCTTACATCTCTCCTTAGAGTTAATCCTAACGTCTTACATCAGTCCTTAGAGTTAATCCTAACGTCTTACATCAGTCCTTAGAGTTAACCCTAACGCCTTACACCACTCCTTAGAGTTAACCCTAACGCCTTACACCACTCCTTAGAGTTAACCCTAACGCCTTACACCACTCCTTAGAGTTAACCCTAACGCCTTACATCTCTCCTTAGAGTTAATCCTAACGTCTTACATCAGTCCTTAGAGTTAACCCTAACGCCTTACACCACTCCTTAGAGTTAACCCTAACGCCTTACACCACTCCTTAGAGTTAACCCTAACGCATTACATCACTCCTTAGAGTTAACCCTAACGCCTCACTCCTTACAGTTAACCCTAACGCCTCACTCCTTAGAGTTAACCCTAACGCCTTACACCACTCCTTAGAGTTAACCCTAACGCCTTACACCACTCCTTAGAGTTAACCCTAACGCCTTACACCACTCCTTAGAGTTAACCCTAACGCCTTACACCTTACAGTTAACCCTAACGCCTTACATCCCTCCTTAGAGTTAACCCTAACGCCTTACACCACTCCTTAGAGTTAACCCTAACGCCTTACACCACTCCTTAGAGTTAACCCTAACGCCTTACATCTCTCCTTAGAGTTAATCCTAACGTCTTACATCAGTCCTTAGAGTTAACCCTAACGCCTTACACCACTCCTTAGAGTTAACCCTAACGCCTTACACCACTCCTTAGAGTTAACCCTAACGCCTTACACCACTCCTTAGAGTTAATCCTAACGCCTTACATCACTCCTTAGAGTTAACCCTAACGCCTTACATCCCTCCTTAGAGTTAACCCTAACGCCTTACATCCCTCCTTAGAGTTAACCCTAACGCCTTACACCACTCCTTAGAGTTAACCCTAACAACTTACATCATGGAAATAAAGATTCTCATCATAGAATGAAGATAACAAGAGCAAATGTCAGAGTGCCTTAGTCATACTGCTCCAGACGAGTAGATCTAGAACATGATATATCTAGAACAGCAGAATGATAATGCATACTAGTATATCTATAACAGCACAATGATACTAGTATATCTATAACAGCATAATGATACTAGTATATATGATAATGTATACTAGCAATCTATGACAGCATAATGAGTGATAACATATACTATTATCTATCTAACAGAATATTGATAGTACATACCAGTATATATATAACAGCACAATTAATGCTAATCAGTCTAGTCAACATGATAGAAACACAGTAACCGTTACCTTCCAACAGCGTCAGGATGTCATCAGACACGGTGCCCATGCTGCCTTCTCTCTGATGTCACCTTCCTCTGGGAGCGTGAGACTTCTGACCAGGTAACTAATGATGTTAGAACTCCAACAAACTTCACTGCTTTAGTGACTTAAAGTTACTTTATCTGTGTGAGTCTGTCCCCTGCCACAGTGTTACCGCCCACTGAGTGAAACCAATGAACACACACACACACACACACACACACACACACACACACACACACAAAGACATTAGGTGCACCCTATTGTACTGTCACCCAAACTACTTCCTTGCATGGTTCATAATTCAAAGACAGACTTGCAAAAACGGGGGGGAGCAAATATGCAGAGGTGACAATCCAGCTCTATTGCTGTTACATAATATTACACCAGTCTAGTCTTCCCCCCCCCCCCCCCCACCCCCATCAAATTCCCCCCATACAAACACAGTTTCTATTTGATGTTTGACATGACAAAAAGATGGCATTAAGCAGAAAGAGCCAACATCAAATGATCACTATGGAGAGTAAATGACATAGGTACACTAGCAAAGAACACGTAAGAGTAACAGTCAACTGGCTTTAGTTGAACACCTGAGCGTCCAGGTTCTCTTGCGGGACTTTGTGAAAACTTTTTTTAAGGACAGATAACATCGTAGCCCAGTGAACTATGAACGAAAAGCAAAACGGTTATACATTTCATGTTAATCTAAAGATTGAGTTATTTTTGATGAGGTGTCTATTAACTGTCTTAGAGGCATAGGTGACCCTGACAGCAGATAGGTTGACATACCTGGGTTCGATACCTGCTGGGACCACAGGCCTACTGGAACACGTATTCACTCACTGCACCATAAACCGCTTTAGATAAAAGCGTCAGCTAAACGACATAAGAGGATATCGTCAAACCTGGTACATGTCCCTTTCTTCAGCAGTATCCCATGTGGCCAGTAGGGGGCGTTCAGTACTGCACTGCACACAGTGAAGGATGCTGGAGTAGAGAGATACACAGGTGGACTATCCAGAGCCTGTCCAGATATTCATCTTTTTACCAAATAAGTGTTAAAATTAGCAAACTTGTTTTTTAAAAAGTGTTTAATGCAAGTCAGTACAGGCTTGTGTTATATTGGTCTTGATTGTGTCCATACGTCTATTCCTTTATTTGATTTAAAAGATTTACCCTGAATATTGAGAGATTTAGCCTTTTATAAAATGTTTCCATTCGACATCCCCCTTGTATAAATATAATTCTGCAATGGCTGCTCAGGCTCTGCTGACAAGAGCAGCTTTTTTAAAAAATACAACATATATATTATGATCTAAATTGGGAGAAAATGAACGACTGTTTCTTGCAACAGTTCCATGTGTGTCTGTTGACCTCTTCTCATTCATCTCCCTGTGACCTCCCATTAAGATTATGATGTCTGGGGTCTGCTGCTGTGGGCTGTCAGGGGACAACAGGAAATGGTTTAGAGCCGCCAAAATACTCTGGCCAACACGCTGGGGGTTACTACTTTTCATAACTTGCTAAATCAAATGTCAAAACAGTAACAGCATACTAAACATTGGCTTCTTTTTTTTTCTCACCCTGAGATGACCCTCTCTAATATCTTGTACAACACACCTTCATCCTGGTGTTTGAGGAGGGTTATACCCCAGTCAACCTTTATACAGGAAGTCATGAGGTCAGGGGGGGGGGAGCAGAATCTCAGTGATGTAATTGTCCCTTTGACCTGTGTTTTACTGTCATACACACACACACACACACACACACACACACACACACACAGAGAGAGAGAGAGAGAGAGAGAGAGAGAGAGCGAAGCCCAGCCCACACATAATATGAAAGGCCAGGTCCTTTGTAATCCAGTAGAGATTACACCACCCAACAATGCAACTGAAAGAGCGACAAAAGCCCAGTATCAAACACCGCCCTGCATGGGGCTGCTGGCTGCAGGGGCGACCTGCTATGATCCCCTGCTAGCCACACTGCCACAAGCCACAGCCGCCTCCCTCTCATCTCCCCGAGAGAGACCCTTTAGCCTGCAGTCCCTCTGTCTTCTCTCCTCTCATCTCTATCATCTAAGGGGGGTTTATCTCTGTGTGTGAATTCCTTTTCATTTGCATTGCAGTGAAGGGCTGGGGGGCGGGGGATAGGGGGAGGGCAGGGGGGGCGGTGGGGGGGGAAGTGGGTCTCTCTGATCTGATAGAGTCAGGGGGGGGCCCGAGGGCATCTGGAGTGTGTGTCTGTGTATACCCCGCCGCCCTCTTTACACACAGACACACACATACACACAGATACACACAACCACACACACACATCACACACACACAGATACACACAACCACATACACGCACACACACACACACACACACACAGATACACACAACCACACACACACACACACACACACACAGATACACACAACCACACACACGCACACACACACACACACACAGATACACACACACGCACACACACACACACACACAGATACACACAACCACACACACACACACACAGATACACACAACCACACACACACACACACACACAGATACACACAACCACACACACACACACACACACAGATACACACAACCACACACACACACACACACAGATACACACAACCACACACACACACACACAGATACACACAACCACACACACACACACACACACACACACTTCATTACATTCTCAAGATAGGCAGGCAAGGCAAGGCACCAGTGCAAAGAGCTAAGCAGGGGAGCATTGATAGGTCTGTGGCTGACTCTCAGCATCTTCACAACGGCACGCTCTTATCACCCAGAGACAAGGGCGGTAGGATCATTCACCTGGCAGTTTAGCTTTAAAATGTCCGCCCCCGCGTAAACACTTCACTTCCTATCTAAGAAGCAGGACTGACAAGACGTTTGGGTTGATACTTAGAGAGTCTGAGGTAAATGTTTGAGTTGTTCAAGGGGGATAAAAGAGGGTGTTTGCTTTAGGGATTTCCCAGGAAATCATTGTGTTTCCTTCTACCCCCCAGAGAGGGAGAGAGAGAGAGGGGAGGAGGAGGAGGAGGAGGAGGTGGAGAGAGTGATCATTGAAGATAAAAAGTGACGATAGACTGAGGACAACCAACTGACAGAAGAGCAGGTGTCTCACCTCGAGCAATGGCCAATGCGCTTTGTCAGTCAGCCATTGGCTGAAGTCAGGTCAGGCGGTCTTCAGAGTGAGTGAGACTCATTAAAACCAATTATTTCAAGATTCAGAAGATGTATTTAGTGTCAAACTGTACACATACACCCTTTCAAATAAAAATTTTTGATTTATTTTCCTTCAATATACTTTATTTACCTCAGCGTGTGCCGTCTTGAAAGCTGTCTTTCACTGAACCATTCCCCGCGTCTCTTAACTGACGATTTTTCACCATTCAGACGTTGTCCCCTGAGGCGTTGTTTAATAGACAAACATGTGATGCATGGCACTAGAACAGCTGGCTATAGAGAAGGGAAACGGCAGCACATCAATGCGCTTTGATAGTATAGAGGGCTGGAGACATTGATAGTATAGAGGGATGGAGACATTGATAGTATAGAGGGCTGGAGACATTGATAGTATAGAGGGATGGAGACATTGAGAGTATAGAGGGATGGAGACATTGAGAGTATAGAGGGCTGGAGACATTGAGAGTATAGAGGGATGGAGACATTGATAGTATAGAGGGCTGGAGACATTGAGAGTATAGAGGGATGGAGACATTGATAGTATAGAGGGCTGGAGACATTGATAGTATAGAGGGATGGAGACATTGATAGTATAGAGGGATGGACTCTCTCTGTCTCTCTCTCTCTCTCTCTGTGTCTCTCTCTCTCTGTCCCTCCCTCTCTCTGTCTCTCTCGCTCTCTGTGTGTCTCTCTCTCTCTCTGTCTCTCTCTGTCTCTCTCTCTCTCCCTCTCTCTGTCTCTCTCTCTCTCTGTCTCTCTCTCTGTCTCTCTCTCTCCCTCTCTCTCTCTCTCTGTCTCTCTCTCTCTCCCCTGTCGTTCCCTGGGCCAGTTAATTGGAATACAAAGCACAGTAAGGTCGATGAGAGAGCGGCTGTGTGGGGGAGGGTGGAGGGGGGGGGGGAGTGGAGGAGAGAAAGGGAGGAGGGGGGGGGGGGGGGTCGCTGTCTGTCTCAGCCGACGCTCAACCTTCACTGCTGGGAGGAAATTGACTAGAGAACCAGCAAGCGAGACCGACACACTGTCACTGGTAAAATGAACTGTCACCTCGCATTTCTCACCTTCCCCCCCCTGGCTTCCCAATCGAATTGGCCGCTTTCAACCATGTGACATGACACTGATTGAGCTCAGCTCTCCTCTCTCCGAGAAAAGCTAGTTAATTTCGAAAGAGTGTTACAGCTCATGTAAATAGGCAGGACAAATAGAGGAGGGGGGAGGTTTCCTGGCTTTTTCCTACGACAGCGTTTGCTGGCCCCCCAGTATCGGCCCATATTGTATTCCTAACCTGTCAACGCCATCGTTTACTCTCCCCTCACACCACCCCTCGTTATTCCCTTCCACCGCTTCGTTACTTCTGTGTTTTCCACAGTTTCCGGTTTTTCTTCTATGCCACACAGCTAGCCGCCGCCGCCACGTTCCTGACAGACCCCCACGACGACACAGCGGGAAAAACTATTAAGACTCCATTTTGTTTTTTCCAGGAGGCAATCCCAGAGAGTATTAAGACGTTAACCCGGGGCACCCGGTTAGCTTGTCCCTCCTGGTTACCATGCCGATGGGGTAGTAGGGGGGGATTAGGGGGGGGGGGGGGGGGAGACTCAGGAGAGTTGGGCTCTCAGGGTTTGTGTCTCTGTGGCTGTTAGATGGAATGGAGTGGAGCCTCACTAGGAGGAGGGGAGGAGGGGAGGAGGGGGGGGGGGTTGGAGAGGGGGGGGGGAGCGGTTGGCGACGGGGGGGGGAGCGGTTGGGGGTGGTTGGTGTCGAGGCTGTCAAGACACTCACCGCCTGGGCCTAAGAGCTGGACCACCACCAGGAAGTATACAGAAGAAGGGAGAGCCCAGCTGTGTGTGTGTGTGAGTGTGTTTGTGTTTGTGTGTGTGTGTGTGTGCGTGCGTGTGTGCGTGTGTGTGCATGTGCGTGCGGTGCTACCCCATCGCGTGTGTGCATGCGCGTGTGAGTGTGTGTGTAAAGAAACCATCTCTCGCAACGTGAACCCCTCAAGATGAAACTCTCCTGTCCCTGAGATCCTCATCAACCCTCATCAACCCCCCCCCCCCCGCCCCCCCCTATCTATCCCATGAATACAGTAGTACACACACACACACTCACACACACACACAGTGGTCCTTTGTTCCCTTTGAAGCCTGCTGTCCCTTGCGGAGGGACGAGAGGCCAGAGGAGCTGGTTGGTTAAGAAGGCCGAGGAGGAAGTGAGTCTGACTTTAGACTTGTAAAGGACCCCTGGAACAACTGCAGCCAGCATGGGGGGGGGGGGGGGGGGGGGCAGTACCCACCATGCATCTGCTTGACCTCGGGGAGAATGTTAAGGGTTTAGGGTCAGGGTGAGGGTCAGAATCAGTCAGAATCTAGTTTATTGTTCTACAAGAAGTTCCATTCTAGTATAAAGTAGAAGAGAGTCGAAATTTCTTCGGCTTGGGTTCCTTTGACGAGAGGTTACAGACGGACCGTGTGGGAGATATAACCGTGTCAATGAGAGATGCTTTTTCTTTTGTCTGTTATTGATTTTTGTGTCGTACTGTACTTAAGCGTATACAGGGAGGGTGGAATAGAACAGGCTCTGCCTGCTGTATCTCTCCTGGAGATGTGTCAACATATACGGGTATGCTTAAACGAGATAGGCTTTTTTCATTGTCTGTTATTGATGTTTGTGTTGCCCGCTGATATTCATATTATGCCTTTGTTTCCTTCTTCTTCTTCTTCTTCTTCTTCTATAGAATAGATAAGAATAGGAACAGGCTCGGTCTGTATTTCACCTTGCCTGTTTCCCCCGAGTACATCCCCGTTCGCACCCCCTTTTCCCCCCTCCTCCTCCTCCTCCCTCTCTCCCTCCTCCCCTCCCTCCCCCCTCTCCTCTGTTTGCCCTACATTCTCCAGAGAGAGAGAGAGAGAGAGAGAGAGAGGTGTGTGTGCTGTGCGGTCGTGCCACAGCGGCGGTGAGAAACACACCCACCACCTCCCCGCAGTCAGAACATCTGTCTCGGCGGTGCTGACTCTGTCGCGGGGTCTGACGCCTCCAGATGGAGCCCTGTGGGAGCTCTGAGCTCTGAGCGATGGCCGTCCACACATGACAGGCGTCACACCTCTGGAGTCCGTCCCCCCACTCCCCCACTCCTCCCCCCTCCTCCCCCCTCTTTTTTCTGTTAAATCCCCTTCCCCTCCTTCACTATATTGCTGAGTTCCATACCAGCCCCTAGTCTCTATCTGTATCTACCCCCCCCCCCCCCCCATCCACCCGTACTGTATATGCAGTATGGTAATTGCGCCACCATATTGGAATTATTCCACCGATTGGAAAATTCAGTTGATGGAATTCTCGAATTCTCATTCACTCAGGAGTGGATAGGGTCGAAGGGGGCGATTTGGAATTCAGTTTTTACCTCCCCTCCCCTCCCCTCCCCTCCCCTCCCATGGCCCCTTTCTGACTCTCCCTCGGCAGTACAAAGCTGTGTCGATGTCTTTAAGGAGAAAGAGGAGACATTAGAACAAACCCTATACAGTATATTACCCCTTTCTAATTTACAGTAATGGACTGTCTACAGTTTCAGCTTATAACCCTAACTGGGTGGAAACATATCAATTATTGATGCAAAGAGCTATGAGAAAGAACTGCTAACTCACGCAAATGTATTTCGACTTATCATGAATAACTGATCAGCTGTTTCACATGGTCGAACGCTGAAGGTAGAAATGGAGGGAGGGAAGGAGGTGTAGAAGAATGGAAGAGAGAAAGCAGGAGGGAGGGCACAGGGGAGAGGAAGGGTCATAGAAGAAGGAGGACGTGAGGAAGAGACCATTTGAGGGAATTCTAATTAACTTTATTAACCCTTTCCCTCTTTCGTTACGCTTAACATTTCATCGTCAAAGAAGTGTTTTTACTTACTATTGTGTACAATATTGTTTATGAAGATTATTATTCCCCACTTATTCCCCCTCCAATTTATTTTTTTTGAGAGAGAGAGAGAGACCGACCGAGAGACCTGCGGTTGACTCCAATAGGAGCCATTCTGATGTCTTGACAGATTGACTTTGTGAATCCATTTGTGGCTGAACTCTGGGTGAACCTCAGCTTTGGGGGAGAGAGAGGGCACTGACGGGCCAGTTCAGTCGGGGCAGGAACTGTGTAAACCTAACAACCCAACCTAACACCCAGGGCAAATATTGAGACTGTCCTGTGGCCTCAGCTCTTGAAACAGGGTTGGCAAGTCCTCCCGCAAACTGTGAGGAAGGAAGAGTGAGGACACAACAAAAAGCATTAGACTGATTGAATGAATAAGTTAGCTTGGTAACACTAAAGTTGTCCCCATACCTTTTATTTTAACGCTTTAATTACCACTAACTTATTATAGTAATGTGAAGGTATATGCATGGTATATGGACTTGAGTTATTGCAGTACTTGTGCTAAAAAAAAGTTGATTACAGAGTTACTACACAGGTTTAGATGGGACTAACCGTAAATTAACACAGTTTTCAGAAAAAATTTACGCTTTGAAAATAGCAAAAACAGAAAATAGTGTGGTGAGTGAGAACCTGTGCTTCTGCCAACTGATTGTGGATCTCAGAGTTTAGCGTAAGGAATTTGTTCCAGAGTCAAATTGAATTTGTGTAACAAATCTGGTGTGAAAGCAGCCGCCCTGGAGTTTGTTGTCGTGTTTAGAACCCCTGGAGGTATTCTGGGGTCAAGGGGTCACCTGGAACCACCCCGTGTGTGGTGAAAGATTCTCTGTGTCTCATTATGCAAAGGTACAATAGACTGGCTCCATAGAAAATGGACTGGCAACACTGAGAGGCAAAGATAGACAAAGCATACTTTTATATGAGTTATAGTTTAATTCCAAACTATTATACTATTAGGCATGTACAGTTTTTCATTTCTTAATTCTTAATTAATTAATTCTTAATTCCAAGAATGAGCAGTTAACCAATATCTTTACCCTGACCCTTTAACAGTTCCCTTACCCCTGGGGTATTCTAAACATTATTTCAAATTAAATGTCTATATTACATAAGACCATAGGAATATAGACGTTTTAACAAAACCCCAATTTGCATGAAAAATTACTTTTTGCACACAGTAAATTCCCTGTTGTAACATTAAATAGATAAGATAATAATCACTTGCAGGTAAGTAATTATGTGCAAACATATAGGCCTACACACATGTTAAAACAAATAATAATACTTTTTGTAATTCTTCTCTAATAATTGAATTGAATCTAACAAAGTTGTCAGTATATAACCTAATATCCCGTACATAAATAGTGCAAACAATTACATCACACAAAACCCACTTTTCAACTGCAACAACATATTTACATATGTACAAAAAAAGGAAAAAGACATTTAAACTAATAAAAGGCTATACTAATTGAATATTCATCACAAATTCACAACGTTTGTCTTCGAGTCTGGAGACGCGTCAGGAGAGGAAGATTTCAGGGCAATGTTCTCGACTGCATCCTTCGTCGGGGTGGGCATATGTATCAATACTGCACCCGCTTTCTCACGCTTTTTCTGCTTCATCCTCCGGTTCTGAAACCAGATTTTCACCTGCGTCTCGTTGAGCTCCAGAGAAGCAGCGACCTCGACCCTGCGGGGCCTGCAGAGGTACTTGTTGAAGTGGAACTCCTTCTCCAGCTCGGTCAGCTGTTTAGTAGAGAAGTTGGTCCGGATTACATTCTGTTGACCGGGGACTCCATACTCAGACACCTTGGCTGTAAAATGAAGTAATGGGTGGATGAGAAACTGATGGAATAAATGGGATTGTGCATGATTGGGACAAAAATGAAAGAAAACTTACACGTGTATCAGCCTATAACATATAAAGGGTCACAGTATACAAGGGCGTAATATATTATATTAATTAGATCATTTTCAATTATCTGCATTTGAAAAAGCTGCAGGATTGATGTATTAGTTAATTTGACGCACCATGGCACACGTTTACGCACCATGGGTAGCACATTCGGACATACAGTTTCTCAGTTACTAAGAACACAATTAGAGCATTTAGAGTTTAGACAGTCTGTGAATCACGCTCTGACACGTCACTGTTGGATATGATCTCGGACCTCGTCTCCGTGGTGAACAAACCTGTTTTAGGAGGATTCCTCTTCACTTTCATCCAGTCGAACGTTTTTGAACTTTGCTCTGCATGACAAGGATCCATGTCCTTATAACTGCCTTGAGAAGAAGAGGGGGGCAACCTCGAGTAAACATTCTCCAAATAGTCCTGCTGCCCCTGTGTCCCACCACTGCTAAAATGCTGATAGTGGCTACTCGGACCCGTCCCGGCTGCAGGCCCCAGGCCGGCCTCGGCCAGAGGAGGTATGTCGGACGTCCCAGTGGCTGAAGCAGGAGGCGTCTGAATGAAACCTCGCTCCTGCTCGTGGCTGAGAGCATACTGGTGGTGTCCGTAGTCCAGGGTTGGCCCTGCGTGATGTGCGCCAAACATGGAGTTTCCTGTTGTTGAAGAAAACTGTAGATCTAAATTGAGTTGATGATGTAAGTGGGTCTGGTGGAGACGGTGCTGGCTTGAGGTCTGAAGATGTGGTCCCGCAGAACCGCCCACTGCCAGGCGTCCATCCGACCCATAACCATCACTTGTTGCGCACGAGTTGGAAGATAAAGACGAGATGTATCCATGGTTTAAATTGTGGTGGTATCCGGCCTTGGCAGTGAATATGTTCGCCCCCCGGTTACAAATTGGATAATCCAAGTAAGAGTTCATCCTGTATTGTTATGGCAAAATGGATGAAGACGGGCCAGACCACGTTGATTGCTATTCTCTCTGGCCTACAACCTCTAGGTAGTCCGTCAAAGCTGTAAAAGTGCCGTCCACGCTCATATCGTCTCAGTGACACACCACGTGACTCGCTGTACGCCAATGGCGAGGGACCTGGAGCAGTTTGTCAAGTCAGTGCGCTCGTCCGTCAAACCTCTGGCATTTACATGACAAATGCTTCAGTCGCCCGTCAATCTGATAGGGCCACAAAAACGTCAGAACACCTCTCTAGTAAGTGTTGGTGAGAGAATAGGTCTAAAAGAAAAAAGTTGGAAGGTTTGGAAATTATTTTCAATTTCAGATGATAGATAGGCTACTGATTGAAATAGTGTGCTCATATTTTGGGGAAATGCAAGGGTTTTGAAGACAGCTATATCCTCGGGCTATATAGTGCGAGATATAGACCAAGAATACTCAAATAACACGAGGCTATCTCTTTTTAGTCGGCCTATTATCTTAGAAAATCACAACCTAACGTCGAATTGATGAGAAATGGTTCGCCCACCCACCCGTAGAAGCACTGGCCATTAAAATAATCCTAATAGTTTTATTAGCTCAACTTGTGTTCCTGAATGAGAGCTTATTTTTAGAGAGGAGCAGTGAAATTAATGCGGTGATCAATCTTAAGCTCCTCTAAAAGCTTGACAGCTCGGCTCTCCAATTTTCCCGCTGGGGAACAAAGAGACCACCTTTTAGAAGGCTAATTTATTAATTTATTAGGCCTTTTAGAGTTTGACAAATATAATCGCGTGTATAATCTTCAGCAAACTGTAAAAACGATGGTGTGAATTGACAGGCGATAGGATATAATCGTGTTTAGAGTAGACGTTGAGGATTGTCGTTAAACTTAGAGGAGGGGGAATGACCGGTGATTAATAGAGCTTTGCTATTTAGCTTAAGGTTGTCGGATCCAGGATAAGACTTGACTCGGACAGGGGCAGATATGCTGTAGGCCTTCACAGTACGTGCGTTGGCTATAAGGCTTGTTAATTTTGACAGAGGTGTTACAAAATACAAACGCTAAATGATTTACATTCTGATGTCTGAGCAATAAAATGCATTTATTTAAGAACAAGAAAATGTTTTGCTTGCATTTACATGGACTTGTTGTAACATATAATACATGTTTCGCAGCAGAGTGATCATTTTTCTATTCCTTGAGCAAAATGGAGCTGAATAATGAGCATTGAATGGGCATTATTCGTGTTTAGACGTGTTACAGAATTCATAAATACATTAAAATAGTTAATAAATACACAAACATAATAAATGAATAAATAAACTTCACACAAATAAACACCGTAATAAATACGTATCGAAAGATCATGCTGTGTGGTCATAGCCTGCCACTAAAAGTGCAACAGCAAGTTAGTCAAGCACAAAAGATTCAATACACACAAGCGTTTTCGCTTTTCTTCATCTTATACTGGTCTAAGTCGATGTCAATTGTTAATATTACCCTGGTTTCCTATCATGAAATTAATTAATTAGTCAGATTTATATGTGCTTAATTGTCTCTTCTCTGTAGTCGATGCAAATAGTCTATATAGGCCCAATATTACACACACTAAAATAGTCCGAGGGGAACATTTTTCAATCAAAGCATTCCGAGATAATTGTAGATCCCTAAATAATAATAGGCCTAATTTGATTATGGTCAAGCGACCCTTGAGTCCGCATTTTCTACAGATGAGTCAACTTCGGAGCTTGCTTGATTCTGTCTTGAGAAGAATGAAGCTCTGGCAAGTACGACGTGTCTGGGTCACACAGGAGGTATGACGTGTCTGGGTCACACAGGAGGTCGTGATGCTGTCCTGATGTCACGTGTGCAGGATCAGAAGAAAGCATGGCACCCTTGTACGTCACACCAACATACCCAGGGACATCTTGAGCATTATGAGTGGAAAACATATCAATACCGTCCTGCAGACTGCGAGGGTCGTATTCAAGGGTTTTAAGGTCATATTTCTGTGGGTATGGGTGAGCTTTCATTGCGTTTGGACCGACTGACGACGATGCCACCGCATATGCGTTTTGTTGATGCTTTAAAGGTGGCGGGGAAAGTGTGTAATCATCACCCAGGTGAACATAACCCAGGCTGGAGAGTGTGGGGCTGAGGGAGGAGGAGGAAGAGCTCAGTCCGTTTAACTTCTCGTCCTTCTTGTGCTTCATTCTCCGGTTTTGAAACCATATTTTGATCTGCCTCTCGTTGAGCCTGAGCAGGCCGGCCATCTCCACGCGCCGGGGGCGGCAGAGGTAGCGGCTGTAGTGGAACTCCTTCTCCAGCTCCACCAGCTGCGCGCTCGTGTACGCGGTGCGCGCCCTCTTGCGCGCCGCCGTGCGCGTTTGGCTCGTGCTCTTCTCGTCACCAGAGTCATCTGCAGAGAGAGGGGAAATGAAATAAGGCATTCAGAAATTGAATACAAATAGCAATATCAGATTAATGCATTAGATTTGTTTTAAATGGAAACTGTAAGGCCTACAATTGCTCTGTGCCCCCCCCCCAAACTAATGGTCTATGTCTGTAATCACATATATTCTGATTGAGAAAATGAATAGCATCAATGAACATTAATTCTTCGTAAATAGAATTTCAACTGGGCATCTTTACACATTGTATACACACCATCTGCGCTTTTGGTGTCGTTTTTCTGTTTTGAGTTCTGTCTGGACTCCCTCATCCACGGGAAGATGTTTTTGGTGGTCGTAGACTTTGGATCAGGCACATCATGAGCTTTTGATTTCCGTGAGTGCTGCTGCGATTTGTTGTTCCCAGGTGAAAGCAGCGAACAGTCAAACTCCATGCAGTTGCTCTGCAGGTGCGTCCAGGGCTCGTGGCGGCCAGGTGCGTCATGGTCGGATCCAATTGCATTGACACCTTGGTACGCTTGGTAATCTCCGAACAGCGTTATGGGGTCGTGGTAGGTAGTTTTCTGCATTTCTGGAAAAAGATCTCACCAGCTACCGGGGCCCTTTTGACCTTCGTATGGCGCATTGACACCCGGGAATCACGTGACTGCTCCTTTCCAAAGACCTCTTGGTGGCTGTCCTGTAAGAAAACGGAGAATGAGGGAGGTGACAGCAAGGATCCATCTTATCAACTCAATAGCACCATGACATGAATAGCTGGCCTCTCTACGAGGTTTGCACAGGCCATGCAACACTTTATCTATCTATCTCTCTCCTTTCTAAGGACAAAATATTGAGCAATCATTATTTTTCTAGAAATAAACCAGCAGCTGGATATTTATATATTTTGTGTTGTTGTTGTTTGTTTGAGAAGGATGGGAGCTATACTTTTAAGCCTTTTACGATCGAATTGGTTTTATAATTCGACCACGAATGTTTCAGAATGCAACACATTATATATAATTATTTAGCCTATATACATTATTTTGTTAAGAATTGTTTGTTAATTTCAAGAAGCTGAAGCCTGACCCCGCCAAGTGAATAAGGACAAAGAGACGACGTAATTGGGAAAGAAATAAAGATACGTTGTAATTAAACCAAAAGCTACAGAGGTGTACCCAACAATAGGCCTATACGTCCATAACAAACACTTAATGGACTTGTGTGTATAAAGTCTCCATGGTAAAACAAATAAATAAATAAGGAAATAATATAGCCTAATGATTTCTTCATAACATGAAACAAAACAAAGCCATAGCTTGCCTGAGAACCAACTACCGGCCACTATCAGAGCGCGCGCTTATTATCATTATGTGGATTATAGGCATACTCAAACATTTCATTCCCATTTCCATGCAATATTAATATTTTAACACCGCATAAAATAAAAACCTTTGCAATGTCTCGAAATTCATTATAATTATTCAAAGCGGCTTGCAAATCAAATGCGTTGTCGTTGAAATAGAAGATTAGTGACTTTGAAGTTATTGTTTTGAAGAGAAAACGAAGGCTGTAGCAGTTGGCTGTGTGAGTTGGTTGTGGAGGCACACGCAGCTTGATGAACTCTGGTTGAACCGCGCCTGGGAGTCGTACGGTCGTAAATCACAGAGACACATTAGCCCAGCAGAACACGCATTTACACCCCGCCTTACCTTAGTCTAGCGCGCGACTAGATATGATGAATTCCACATCCATTTCCCCTGAAATCAATAACGAGAGCTTTTTCTCCCCTTTCGGAAAAATATCAAGGAATATTATAATCCGAGCCCGCGTGGATGCATCAAGCCCTTCTGATTCTAGCACAACAACACATAACGGCTGAGGTCGGTGGAGGGAATGCACAGTCTTTACCACGCAGCCTACAGAGACAGCGAGGAGAAGTCTAGCTCCATCGTCTGTCACAAAACCCTATTCGCTGATAACAGTGGCCTCATACGCAACACAGGCTATAGCCTACATGCAACTAAGCTATACATGCAACCAGGCTATACATGCAACTAAGCTATACATGCAACCAGGCTATACATGCAACCAGGCTACATGCAACTAAGCTATACATGCAACTAAGCTATACATGCAACCAGGCTATACATGCAACCAGGCTATACATGCAACCAGGCTATACATGCAACAACCAGGCTATACATGCAACGCAGGCAACATGCAACTAGCACAATTGCTTATTTTTTTATATTTATTTTATTTTATTTTTATTTTTAACCTGATTTGGCATAGCTACTGGATTGGCTGTTTTCCTTCTAAGTATTATCATGCCATTGAGGTGTTGGAAAAATTGAGACAAATTTTTTGAGAGGGGTCTAATTCGAAATGCGTTTACATCTTCAGTGTATTAGCCTACAACTTCCAATAACTTTGCACTGTTAAGTTATGTTATGGAGTGGAGATGTTTGTGTTATGACACAGGTTATAGGCCTACATAACATAAAACACAACATTTGATTAAACAATTAGCCTACTTAACGATTCAATTAACAATTCAATTAACAATTGAGTTAATAACGTGTAAATATTGTTGTTATTAGACAGTGATAACAGTGTTACACAGGTTTAGGCCAAGCCTCTATTATTATGAATTTGACTTGAGCATGAGCTTTGCGTGTATACCGTTGTATAGCCAACTGCAGCACGCGCGCCAATCTCATAAATAATGCATGATATCAATGAGAGATCTGTCCAGAACGTGGTGTTTATCATAGGCAGGTCTATAGCGAGGACAGAATATCTGCATCGCATTTGGAAGGAGATGTGAGATGAAACAACACGTTTCAGTAGGGATACAGTCTACACAACCAATCATATTCCACGGTGGAGAGATAAAGACAAACGTGCAAAATCCCATGGGTCCAAAATTAACTATTGCATCGGGGAACCATCTGCTGCAGGATTGTCCACAATTTATACTTTACAGGAGATGAGGATCAAACGAGCCGATTGTTTTAAGTGGATCGATATCGGCCTGTGGCGGCGCTTTGATCGCTCATGTTTATCTTTCAATTGAAAATGCTCAATTCCCCTCGATTCATTCGTTAGGGGAAAGTAGTTAATGGCACAAGCAGGATAGGTAATGTTTAACCTAATTCAAAATAACTCTAAATAATCTAAACATGGTGAGTTCCCTCCCACCTGCTCCCAGCGAAGATCTCGTTTGCTCACGAAATTTAGTAGGAGAGAGAGGAGGGAGAATTTAAATAAGCCTACCAATATGAAATACAAACAGTAAATAAATTGTGCCAGATGCATTTGTTAGACCTACTATTTAATTAACTAATTAGTATGCAATTATATTTGTATTTTCCTTTTTTTGTTTTTATAGCAACAATGAAATTACAGTAGGCCTATCAGCCTCCGCCATCACTGCTGAGAACATTTCTAGAAATGTAATTCTCAATAATAATAATAATTGTATCCCTTTTTAAACGATTCGATTTCATTAAGCATAAGTGTATTCTGATGCATGCATCTCAATACCGAAACATCTCTGAAATATTTATATTCCATGTCCTTTACACAAACATCATGTAATATGACATTGAAAAACATCAGTTCTCCTATTACACGTTACCTCGTAATGTATCCCACAAAAAGCGAAAATGTTCGAATACTTACGAGTGTTAATAATTTTCTAAATAGCCCCAGTGACACACACAGTCACCAAATATTTCATTTATGTGATTTGTCTATATTCTCCATCAATCAAAAACACACTACTACTGCTATGCCCTGGATTAGAATATCACAATCATCATCTCAAAAAGTTTATTCTAGAAAATGTCCTGAAGCGATGCATAAATCCACCTTTACATCGAAAAAGAACACATGATTGGTGCTGCTCAGATGAAACCCAAGATTTATCTCTAAATGACTTATACTTTAAACATTATAGAGCTCGTATAATTGATACGGGTCTAAGAGACCTCTGGGCAGGTGGTACACTTCATATCATTCACTGATCATCCCCGGATGACGATGGGGGGAAAAGCCGGTGCAGATCACCCATGAATCTCGTCACTTGTGGATCAGGAGATTAATGACACGCATGGCCATAAACAAAAAGATTCTCAGAAAACACAAAGGCAGCTCGGGCTCACATATCACTATAAATCACAACCACCGTCTGGCGAACATAGACAGAGGAAGACTCTCTGAGAGGAATACATCACTTGGAACATCGAAATTAATTAGTAAATACAGCCTGTAGTATGGCTTCCCTGGCATAGTGTGAAACTATATTAGGCCCTAGAAACTACAAACAGCATATGACACGAATTGAAAAAAGCACAAATGTCACACAAAGTAGCCTTATGAATCCCCAATGCGCATCATGGTAATAACAACATTGTTATATTACTTACAATATTCACACTCACAAGTATTCTTCAGCCAGACTCTGCGGGTTACCTCTGGCTATGGTTTGCTTTAAGAAGATGGATTTTTTTTTCTCCAGCAGAAGGCGGATGGAGGGTTGTTGGCCTGAGGAATGCCTCTACACTGCAATTATTTAATGAATCACGTGACAGTGAGAGGGGGGGGCGGTGGTTGGCTCCTGTCTGGATGCTCGCCATGTTACTGAGCTTATGTCGCTGGGAGCTTTAAACATGGATACAACTGAGGATTCACTATTGTATTTCTCTCACTCACACAGACACAGAGAGAGAGAGAGTGAAAGTGTGTGTGTGTGTGTGTGTGTGTGTGTGTGTGTGTGTGTGTGTGTGTGTGTGTGTGTGTATTAAAATATGATACTTACTTTTAGTTGTTCCGTTCCCATCTTCTCTTTTCTCTTTTTTTCCACAACACTCTCGTGCTCCAGGGTGTAACGAAGACAGCATATGAGACCTCTCAGATGTCTCTCGCCGCAGAAGGTCCTGCGTCTATAGATTGCAGTGGAGAAGACAGTGTGTTGAGAAAGGGAAGTGATAAATGACTATTGAACAAAGCCGACATTCAGCTGAGGCCTCTTCTAAACGTCCAGTGGCTGAAGCCAGTGACTTAGTCTGTTTACTCTCACTAACAATAATAACGCATAAAATGCGTTAAGAAGTTTGTTTCAACAACTTGTATGATTCACATTTTTGCTATATAGGGCCGAGATCCTTACGCGTAATTCACGAACCAATTTGTGAATCATTAATTGGTTTAACATGTTTTCATTCCCACTGATCTCACGTTAGAATTCGGCCCCACGTCAGGTGTATGAGTTTGGGGGCTTGGATCTGGGGCCTCCTCACACAATGCTGATCTGACCCAGGGACACCACGGAAATAAACATTTGTGAGACAAATGGAATCAAACCAAGGAAATTAATGTCCCAGATTATACTTGCCATTCATTTAGAAATTATGGGTTATGGAAACGCGACAGCTAATAATGACCATAAATAAATTAAGGAAGTGAATATCCTTTTCCAGACATGAATTAACAGCTATAACACATAATCAGGTGAGTAATAGCGAATGCCGTCTCAAAAGTATACGGATAAAGTAATAAAGTCAGATCTACATGAGAATATAGGCCGAAGTCTCAAAATGGTAGGCCTTGTAGGCCTCTGCGCATGACCATGACACGACCAGCATAATAGAGAAAAAGGGCACAATTAACATTTAACATATTGTGACACAGCCCAATGAAAAGGGCTACCTGTAGGCGAAATCATTTTTCAGTCTTTTACATGTGCTTAAACTACAGATTGTAAGCTTTCAAATGATGCATCATACATTGAAATCGGAAACAAATTGAAGACGACATGAGTATTTGAAAGTTGCTACACCGGAAATCACTAAGCACAGAAAATCCCCATCAAAGATAATGAATCCCCATCAAACAACAAGAAACGAAGTCATTGTGTTATAGATTACACTTATTTAATGAACGTAAAACTGTTCGGAAAAATAACGAGTGGGTACTTCACATCTTCGAGTTGAATGTTAGCTACAAAAACGAAAATCAAAAAAAAAAAAAAAAAAAACTTTAAAGACGAATTTGACGTCTTTCTCATTTCCGAGAGGTGTCCAGAAACACCAGGAGCAGTCACATATTTCATAATCTAATCCCAAATAAATAGAACCATCGTCATCTTCAGAATCATCATCAAGGTGAAACAACTGTGTGTGTGTGTGTGTGTGTGTGTGTGTGTGTGTGTGTGTGTGTGTGTGTGTGTGTGTGTGTGTGTGTGTGTGTGTGTGTGTGTGTGTGTGTGTGTGAGTGACAGTAGAGGTCTTTGATGTACGGAGTTTGGTATAGCCATTCATATTTCCTATCACTGATGTTTTAACATCGCATCAAACTTCATCAAACTCAGAAAGGAAGACGACAGTTACTCATGAGCCGGAAAATCTGACATATTTGGCTCACTCTCTCCCCTTCCATCTGGACAATACACAATGTCTATAAATAATACAAAAAAAGAATCTTCAAAATAAGAACGCAGTCGAAAGTAACAATATAAACCCCCGATCTGATATCCCCAATGTATGAAAACACAGAACCAGCCACCAGCTTCGGCAGAGCAACACATATTTACAAAAGTATACGGGAACGTAACAGTGCAACAGTGGCACTTACCGGCTCAGCTCAAACTTTCCTTATCCAAGAGTAAAAGCTCGCCGTGCGTAATCAGGCAACTCTGTGTCCAAAGAGTATGTTTTGCATTGCTGATCGAGAGCGCAATCTAAATGATGGAGGGGTAGGTAGCTTAGCTTTGGTGTGGAGAGGCAGATGGCGTGTGGCTGATATAGATCGTGTGTACACTGGACATTTGCAGGCTACAACGTCAGTCTCTCGCCACACCGGGCAGTGTTGGGGCACTTCCCCCACACGGTGGAAACCTCGGCTCGCCCCCGTGTCGCTCCTGTTTATCTAAAACGGTTTCACGGTCATTATCAGCCAATAGTGTGGATTCTATTCAAATTAGTATAGCCTAATCCCCGGATGAGAACAAAATCCTGCGCGCACATCTCTGCTAAATAACATTTTTACATTTTAGCCATTTATTCCAAAGCGACTTACAAATCAATGCATTTCACTAAGCAAGTGAATCAGCAATTCACCAGTCGTAGCAGGTGATAATAACGATTACACTATATTTTGGGGTAGGACAAAAATACACCTTTTTAGGTTACAATGACAATCTAAATGGAGGAACGCACCTGTCTTGATGGCCCATAGGGTGAAATATACACATCCCCCAATATTGTTCGTATTTGCAAAGTGACACCAATATGTTCACGACTTACATCTTCAGTGAGCTTTCCCGCAGAGGTGAAGTGTCATCAACTACATGCTCCCCAAGACACGAGTTTGCGACTGCATAATGTCCACACAAACTCGGATCTACAGGGTATACATAGATGACAGGTTCAGTAGTTCAGCAGTTCATATGAAGTTGAGCTGAGGTCTTGTTCATCCCTTTGGCAGGGTGGCCATGTGGAAATAAGATTGTATTGAAACTTTAATTAAATTGAAACCAACCCCACCATGCTTTTAACATTTCCAATAGTATTGCCTAAAGTTTCAAGAGCATCAAGTGAATTAGATTTATTTTCGTATAGGCTAATATGCTGTAATAAAGTATGCCTTATTGAAAATGATTTTGAATAGCTGGTTATCTGCAATTAAATTAGGTAACAAAATTACAATAACATGGACTTATTCTCATAGGCCTACTAAAAAATACAATGAATAAAACACGCTTGATGCCTTTCCTGTTGTTCCGAGGGACTGTTTTGTTAACTGATTCGTTAACATGATTTATTACACGCAACCATTTTGATATGAATATATCAACAACATATTGTCTCCGTAACGTGACCCATGCAGGCTCTTATATCACTCCGCTCATGCTTCTAATATTTATATATTTATATTCTCTCAATCAGCATCAACACATAGATGTTCCAACATTATAGGCCTTCAGATTCCCATGGCGAGGCTTCACAATCCTTTCCAACGATCCGGGGCACTAGAGCAAAAAAGGGTCCCCGAAATTGGACTTCAGGCATTGGACTGAAAGGGGGGGGGGGGGCACCTCGACACCCCAATGAACAAAACCTTACAGGAATGTTGATGCTTTTGTTTTACATGTTACAATTTTAGTATAGGACTACCCTTAAAGTATTTTGAGTTGTGATATGAATCTCGTATTTGGACGTACGGCATGTGATGAACAGCGCCGCGGCATGTCACGAATCCCAGCATTTCAATATCTGTCAGACGCGCTGACCCGCGGTTCACCCCACTCTCAAGGCCTCGCACATTAACCATCTCTGACTTGTTCGATGATACTGAGTAATGTACTTGTTTTTTGCACAAAAAAAGGATCAGGGCCCCAAGAGATACAATCAAATAGGAAGCAGACTGCAATAGTGTTTTTCTTGTGCGGATAATTTTCGATTGCATACAGGCAGAAAAAAAAGACCACAAGCAAAATGATAACGGATTTCAGAACATTAGCAACTGCAAGTCCATATGAACACATTAGAATACGAGCTTAGAGAATAATCTGTTTTAATTGGAAAGAGACTACAGGCTATATGCCATCTGACGGTTTGGGCTTTTTTTTTACACGTATTGTAGGGCTACTTATTTCACAAGCTTTTCAAAATTGTTTTGTATTCGTATTGTGAAATGTCATGTCACTGGCATAAACTAGCAGTGACCCCGGTCTAAAGCGCGCTCTGCTGGTGAACATCGGCATTGCATCATATCCACACGGTATATCACACATCTACAGGCCTATCTCGAGCTAGAACGTCTTCTGAGGTTCACTTTGTGAGGCAAGATGTTTCCAAACGTAAAGGTTTGTTTTCAGAGACCGAACGCATCCGATGATATCATAGTTCAAGGTGACGCTATTTAGGCCTGTAAATTATTAAGTAAATTGTTTATCTGAAATTAACAATTTACTACACAATAGTCGAATTGCATTTTAGATCCTTTAGAACAATTCCAAGTCCAAGATTCAATAGGTTTTTAGGAACCACTTTCAAAAGGTGCATATTGTGACATTAACTCAATACAAACCCGTGCGTAAAATAAACATCTCCATGCATTCAATAAAACTAAATAAGCGTGTAACCGACGTGTGTAGTAAACGATATGAGCAACTAAACACAATATAAAACCCTTGTCGTGCGATATGTGTGTTTTTTTTTTTTTTTTTACACGTGCATTTGCTACCCACAAAGCAAGATGACGTTTGATAATTAGGCCGACCATTTACTTATGCCTACCGTAGGCTATATTTAATTTTAAAATATATATTTTGTATGGACATCTATGTCGACGTCGATTATGGAATTTGGTCCTTTTCTCATTGTAGGTTGAGCTTCGGCTGCTTAGGAGTTGAAGGCATCTGGGGCACTAGTCTACTGACCTCGCGATGATCCCTTCCTCATGAATAATTAATGAGATCGTGCACAGATTACCCCTATCAATATGCAATACTCATTACCCTGGTTAAATGGCTACTTAATAGTTATGAATAGTTGGACTGTTTCGACCCAATGCAAAACATTGCTGTGTATAGCCTATACTCTCTACTAAAAGCTTCATGGCTTTTAATTAGTTTATCAAAATAGTTTATATGAGATTTCTGGCACATAACTTTAGGCCTACATATTATTGTAAATAGTAGTGTTCATATTAGACCAGAACACACGACTCAAATGTATATGGGGCATATTGGGGCCTCCTATAATCTTAAAACCCTATTTGGTTAGATTAATCGACGAGACAATATTTTGCCATGATATGATTCATTGCAGCAAAGCAAAAATTGTTAGAACAAACTAGCTCGTAGGCCCACCAAGAAATAGGCTACATATCCTGTTTTAATAGACCTCTGATAGTTGTATGGTAATGTAATTACACAAATGATGGCAAAACCTTGCTCACGTTTTGTACTGTTACATTCTGATTTGTTTGTTTTGGGCAGCTTCACTTTATTTAAATACAGTTAGGGCCATACTCAACTGGTATTATTTTTGTATTTTCATTTTACTGGTGTGCAGTATGATATTATGTTAATTGGCCTAATAAAATAGGTTACTTTTCCGCCTAATTTCCAGCATATGCCAATTCTCATTTATTGTGAAACAAGTCTACAGTTAGTAACAATCATAATCATTTGTCAGTGAAATTCTGTCTTACCATGGAATTCAGTTTCTATCATGACATCGAGGATATCAGGACTGCCCAGGACGACTTGAGCCACCGCTCCAGTTCACAAACCCTTGGAATCCCCTTGCAGCCGTTAAACCGTCACTTTCATTCAGGAATGTGAATTATATAGTACATTGTCTACTCCCCAAAACCATAAAACCAACTTTATGGACCCCACGTGACCTTTCACAGTCAGTATGGGATATAGGTTCTATGGTAACGGACATTTTTACTAACTTCGACCCTAGTACCTGTAAGCTAGACTTTGGATTTGATCCGGAAACTTTGGGCTAAGCTTACAGGACTGCGACTCATAGAAGGTAAGTTTCAACCCTTATTAAGAAGGTTCTGCGTTTGGCGAGAGCCGAAGGAAAAGCATGCTTGACAAAATATTGCCTATGTACAACTTGACCTGCCCTTGAAAACGGTGGGAACATTAACTTGTGCGAGGCTATTTGAAAAACACTGCAAATAGGCGTATGTGTTTATTCAACTTGGCACTTTTTAGTATCAAGAAATCTTACTCAAATTATGGAATTGTAGGCCTACAAAGGTCTGACTCATAGGCCTCAAAAGTTTGTTTTCCGAAGCCTATCAGAATATTGTGCTTAGTAATGGATTTATCTATTGTAGTCTAGCCCAATGTATGCAGGGATTAATAACATAAAATGAAAAAATCATGTTAACAATGTGAACAATGTGAACAATGTTTTCGTCCTCCATGCAATACAAAATCGCGTGCAATTGTCCCCTGTGTGTCTGCGTAAAACAATGCGTAAAACATGCTCGGTTTGATAGGCCTATTGATTTAGACTCAATGGCGTGCAAAATGTTAAATGAAGACGTAGATAATAACAGATATCAATTAGTTTTCTTCAAATATCAAGCGATTGAGAGAAACTTTATTTCCAACTCTAGGTTCACAGACAAATACAAAAAGCTTTTGGCAAAATGCTTACACCACTGTTGCCGTCTAGTCCACATGATCCACCCCTCTCAGTTCTCTACAAACTGGTAACATTGAAATGTTGAATACATTTACATTTTTTTAATGGAACATATTAAGTACTTAGTTCTAAACAATTACATTTTGATATACTTATTATACACAACATGTTCTATAGGCTACACATTGGGCCTGTTTTACCTTATGAAAATTATGGTCTGACCACAAGATAACCAAGCATAAATATAGCATTAAAACTTACACTAAAGCGCCTTGAATGGTCCAATTATCTTTAAGTTTACATTCAATGAAAGAGCAGCATATGGTTTGAAAACGTTACTGTACAATTTTACACCTGTTAGACCGTGAAGAAGTGACACAGTAAAGAGCTCAACGTGGAACAAGACTACCTTCAAGAGAGCTGCTATAAGTAACACTAACAGAGCACGACACGTATACCTCTTAACAATCTTGTACGTATTTTTTATTATCAAATGATAATGACTAATAGCTACCATAATACAACGGGAAACTAAATGTGTATTTTTTTTGTCTAACATCAAGAACAACATGCCGAAAAGGTGCTGCGCTGTAGCTTACAGTACTCCTGGATGTCTCCCCCCGTTACTCCTGGATGTCTCCCCCCAGTACTCATGGGGGTCTCCCCCCAGTACTCTCCCCCCGTTTCCATTGCAGTCCGAGCTCAGTTGTGGAACGCGCTCCCTCCCGTGACGAGACTCATGCTTTTTAGTTTATTGTCCTTCTTCCATTTCATCCGTCGGTTCTGGAACCAGATCTTTATCTGTCGTTCCGTGAGGCACAGCGTGTGTGCGATCTCTATCCTCCTCCTCCGGGTTAGGTATCTATTGAAGTGGAATTCTTTCTCCAGCTCCAGCGTCTGGTAGCGGGTATAGGCGGTTCTGGCCCTCTTCCCATCGGGTCCAGCCATCTCTGAATAAACACCAATAACAGTCCACATTAGAGGTGACCCATCACTGAACAACACATTGTGCATGGGGAATTACTGTTAATAAACAAGTGCACGAGGAAACATGTTTATTGAATAGAGGAAATATCTACGGAAGCAATATCCTGCCAGAGAGACACATGCAGAGTACACATGCACCACGGATTCTCGCTCAAACCATGCATGCGTGGGCTCGTCGATATGAGAACTAGGACTATCTGGGTAACTTGGCTCACTATCCTAGTTCCAGCCGAACAAAAACATTTTATAATGTACAATTTACAATACTGAAATACACAACACCAATTGTATAGTCACTATTTCCTTTTAAATGTCATTATATCTATATGAGGTGAATTTAAACTCAAGGGGTTTTGCCTATATGGTTGTTGCATTTTTCTCTCCTCCATCCTGACCTCACCGAGTTCATGCAACACTGACAGATTTACGAGGCTTTGGCACATTTGGGTTGTATGGAAACACAAAAGCGACCACCATGCGATCCAATCAAGCGCACCACCACCACCAAACACAGTAGAAGTATCTAGGGCAATATACCATGGTTTATGTGCAGTTTCCGCATCCAAGGGAATATCTGTGGCGTTTGACAATCGTTTGCTGTGGTCGTGGAGGTGGCGTTGGACTCCTGCTGTTGCTGCTGCTGCGCCCGGGCAGCCGAGGTGTTGGTGCCGCTGGTGTGTGCGCCTTCCTCGGTCTCGGAGGCGACGCCGGTGTCCTCTATCTCTGGGAAATGAGTGCTGTTGTTGACGCCTTTGTTGAGACTGATGTTGCCCCCCGAGGTCGTGGTCCGGTCAGACGGAGGAGAGGGGCTTTTTATGTCCAACGACTCGTGGTTTGCGCACGACAGAGGAGCTGGTGACGCCAGCGAACAGTTCGGTTGTCTGTACCGGGCGTCCGGGCCGTTGGATGGGGGGTACCCGCCACCACCACCACCACCACCACCACGGGCATTATCTCCAACAGCCTCGAAGTGGCTATCGGTGTTTGTGCGATTTACGGTTAGGTCCATGCCATTGTAGCTGTAGCCGAAAGACCCGGAGTGCATGTTGGTGCCAGGGTCCCTGAACGAACCGTTCACGGCGCCGTTAGGTCCATAATTTAGGAGCTGATAGTCGGAGCCATTCGGATAGCGCCCTGAAAACGAGTTAACAAAGTAAGAGCTCATTTGCTTGTTTTTAAAAGCCTCGATTTGTAGATCTTTGTCGCTATAATCCCTGTGCCCGCACGATTTATGATGTAATCATGAATTATAGCAATGAAGCCTGTACTGTACTTTGCCAGGTATGCGGCCAAATATGGGAGAGCGTTCAGGAATCACGTGCCTTTGTTGACCAGTCGTAAATTCTCACTGATGACTTCAAGAGGTAATTCATGCTCTATGGTTACAAATGATGACGAAATGATGGTCGTTAGACTCAAGTCAATGGTGCCTCCCCATTGCGCCCTGTGATCCATGTAGGCAGAGAGCGCCATCTACTGGCGACGCGGGAGACTGCCTGCTACGGTGCTCTGCAGCGAGGCGTTTTTTCCCATCTCTTAATTTTTCTCTTAACACTGACTAATAGAGACAATAAAACAAACCTATTTTACGAACAGTAATCCCATAATTGCAAAGATATGATGCGTTTATTGCAATGCATAGCCATTTTGGTAGTTATTGAGACCGAGTATCCAATACAAGAGGCCTGCTATACCATGTCCTTGTAGGTAAAGCTTTAAGACATTATAATAATACTACTAATAAAAATAATAATAACGTATTATCAGACTATATAGACACCAATGAGACAAGCACATGTATGTGATATTTACACAACAGACGTTGCTTTATTTGTATTTACAAAATATGACAAAACTAAATATTGCACATGACAGAAACAAGAAATAACATGACATAACAATAAATAACTGACATATTCCTTTTTATACAAAACATTATTCTGTTGACGTTAACAGCGCTGTAATAACCTAAAGATAACAACTACGACACACACCAGGCCGAAGCCTCTCTCTTTTACAGTAACGATGGCATCCAAAATCATTCATGATAATTCCTTTGAAGCACCAAAATTGTCAAACAAATACAAAAACATCCAATACAATGTATACAATGTACACTTGGTCGTTTGCCTTTTAAAATGCACGAGCGGACAGACACAACAGGACATGTGAATAACCGACACATGTTGTTTCATCGTGCACATATCTAATAGTCTATTGTTTACATATTTCTTGAAAATGTCCTGTAGGCCTAATGTGCAGCAATTGTCTGCAAAACAACATCAAATAATTCAACATCTTTTAAATTCTGTATTTGTTGTAGGCTATAGGATGGCTTGTTGTGTGGTGGTGGGGGGGGGGGGTGGTCTCATTTATTCAGTGTCC
>NC_137681.1:26306774-26316774 GCF_963989245.1 Nansenia antarctica | reverse complement strand
TATCTCCTAGTCTGAAAATGCGCTTTGGTTTGAAATATAGGCCTATTTAAAAAAAGGCTTTTTTATGGCATTTGATTGTAAACTGCTTATTTCATTTCAATATCATATTATAAAATAAATGCAAACTATTTATTCCACCATTTGTAATTGCACACTCGGTCTTTGTCCCAAAACATTTTCAATATTAGGCTACTGGCTGATTAAGACCGCAATGCTGAAGTGCTTATTTGATCATATTGTTCACATGCAACATTGCCCTGTGTTAGGATCTGCACCGTAGTGGACGATAAGCCATATCATGTAAGATGACAATAAAACACAAACAATATTACTGACAGAAGCTCCATGCTTAATAATGTCATAATAACTGCGTTATAAAGGCGTCATGGCCTACGGCATACGGAACACCGTTGTCTGATCATGCAAGGCCATAATATTGTAGAAATAAGGTCAACGTCAACATGTGAAACACACATCCAATGATTTTCAGGAGTTGAAAAAGAAACGCATCAAACTGCAGCAGTGTCTTCCAGGACGCCAATAGTGTGTTTAGGAAACTGCCTGGAGTAGCCTACTGCTAAATTTCATTTCCATAGAAAACAAGGATTTCCGACATTTATTGGATGCAATAAAACAATAAAACTCCCAATGACATCCTCTTCCCTGGACAAAGGGCTGTGCAGAGCAGATGTAACCCTCTCTTTACGTACAACTCTTACTGCTGTAGCCAAATGATAGTGAAGCTATAGGCCTGCATTGCGATTAGTTACATTTGTTTGTACTATAATAAGGCTGTTTAAGCATATTTAGATAATTTAGTTATTTTTAAATTAAGCTTACCAAAAGCGCAGGCTTATCTTTATCTAAAAATAACGAACATGAAGCCACATCGCAACCAACTTTTCGTTTTTAGATATTTTAGATTTGTCTAATGCAGTTTGATATTTTCTTTAATATCAATGTTATGCATATATAGCATGAATAACATGAGGCCTACAAGTCAACCAGAACTAACACCTTCTCACTAAGGCCGGTTTGCGTAGTGCACCTTTTTTTATTTTTCAGTTTTTTTTGTTTTTTAAGTCTATATAGCCTTATATGTCTTTAGAATTAAAATTCTACAATATTGTCTAAATATTGTCTAACTTTATTACTCATATTTTGACAGAGACATAATTTTGGGATGGATAACAAAATGGATAAAAGTATACCGTGACCTGCAGGCCTTTTCTAAGTTCCAGTGTGTTAACACAATTAGAAATATGGCTAATTGTTTTAAACTTTCAAGCTTATACATATTTTATAATTCAAGTAACAATAATGATTGCTACAATTATAGGATATTAAGCTTTTTGACCTAATGTCGGATAGCCTATGTGCGTAGAAGGTGCTTTGACAATATCGGCCTATAGGCTACCCAAAATAATATTTTCTGTGTGAATTGTTTGATCCTTAAGACCTCAGTGGGGATATCAACTGTGTCATGTCCTGTAAGCGGACTGTAGCTGATGCAATATGGATCATTTCACTGTAGTGTTCTATGGGCCTGTGTGCTGCTTCAGATGACTCACCCATGAAATGAGTCCCGTTTGTTTGTCAACCCGCGTTTTTATTTGAAGTTTGCAATTGTTGCCTATAATGTTTGTTTACATCGCCATATAATATAAATAATTGTCCATGTTCATTAGTGAAAGTATGGCAAGCAATCATAGTATTGGAAATGCGTTTTATATTTTTTTCTAAAGCCGTTTCTTACCGTCCCGCAGGTGCCCGATATTCCATGTCTTCTGTTGAAATGCGTTAATCCATATGTGCGTTTCCAAAAAATATTCTGAGACTTAATGGCTGTCCCATAATCACGTCATTATTATGCTAGTTTTATAGGCCATGCTATGAAACTTAATTCAGAGATGGCCAGCCTTGCCATGTAAGCCACTCACCGACTGTCTACTGCCCACTCAAAATGTCGGTATAGGTTATTATATAGGTGTATTGCTGGGTAAGATGTTGAGCTAGATTCTTCAGTGGCTCTGTATGTAAGGCTATAGGCATGCCAATGATGCCATGCAGGCTAAAGGCTATGACCCTGTCGAAGGAGTTCACAGACCGGACACAGACCTGTAAAATGTCATTGGTTGTAAAACTTTTATGGTACCCCTTTTCCTCTCCACTACCCCCGTCACCCAGGGAACCAACTGTTCAGAGAAACAATTTGATATCAAATGCCCGAAACCTCCCTTAAGTTAAATGAATGGCTATAGGCTAGCTTATAAAGCAATTTCAAATATTTAACAGTCAAGCAAAAGTCGAATTTCAAAGGACAACATTTATTTACACTTAGTTTATACAGCAGCTTATGACAGCCAATGGGCCTGAACTGCTTTGACACAATACGAGGCACAAAACCGACAGTAAAATGTAATGGTTTAGAGACTGGACAGCAGGCACCAGCAGAATTAGACCCATAGCCTAAGGTAGTTCCATGTTGTTGGTATTGACAAAAAAATACAGTGTAGTTACACAGTTTACACCAACACTGGTTATATCGGTGTGTGTGTGTGTGTGTGTGTGTGTGTGTGTGTGTGTGTGTGTGTGTATGTCTGTTTGTCTTTTTGTGTGTGTGTGTGTGTGTGTGTGTGTGTGTGTATGTCTGTTTGTCTGTGTATCGTGTGTGTATGTGTGTGTGTGTGTGTGTGTGTGTGTGTGTGTGTATGTGTGTGTGTGTGTGTTTATGGGTCATGATCATAACATGGGAAAAAACACAGTCAGTCCAAATTCAGATCTTAAGAGGCGCGTGCTCGTATGAATGGGTGCTTTACGCAAAACAGATTTGTATGCGCATCTCAAGTATAAGGATCTGTCCATGAACCATGAGGCCTCTCCAGAAACACAATACATTTCTGTTATTTACAACAACAAAGTAACACAGTAGCATTTTGCATTTCGACAACCAACACCAAACCCCACCCCGAGTCTAGTCTTTCCCTTCTTCCTCGTCTGACGTCCGAGTTGGATCTTGTTTGTCCTGATGTTTGTCTTCAGTGTTCAGCTTCTCGATCTCGTCCTGCTCGGACCTGCAGCTCGGAAACTTGTCCTTGTTATTGTCTTTCTTCCATTTCATGCGTCTGTTCTGGAACCAGTTCTTAACCTGCCGCTCGGTGAGGGCCAGGAGGTGGGACACCTCCACCCTGCGCTTGCGGGTCACGTAGGGGTTGAAGAGGAACTCCTTCTCCAGCTCCAGCGTCTGGAAGCGGCTGTAGATCTGCCTGCCTCTCCTCCGCCCCGGGGCTAGCGAGATCAAACACAATGTTAGTAGTCAAATATGGATTCTAGATATTCCAAGATCATCAGGAGGCATCTGGTCGCATAAACACACAGATATACAGATACACACACACACACACACACACACACACACACACACACACACACACACACACATATACACATTCACACACTCACACACACACACACACACACACACACACACACACACACACACACACACACACACACACACACACACACACACACACACACACACACACACACACACACACCACATGTTATTCTTTAAAGAAAAAAACCCAATGTGAGAGAAGATGGGAGAAACTTTTCTCACATCATAAAATTGATTTACAGGTTTTGACACAATAAAACGAACCATTGTCCCTTTCAAGGCGCGCTGGAAAGCCTTCAGTTTATTGGTGGTGGTGGTGGTGGTGGTGGGGGGGGGGGGGGGGGGGGGTCAGTTGGTCACATTGCGCCTTTGAGGGCCCGAATAAAGTCTCAAATTGTGGTTTTAAGGGTCAGCGACTCACCTTGTGGTCTCATCCAGGGAAAGAGCTCCGGCAGGGAGGAGCAGCCCTCTGCCCCCTCCGCATCCTCCGAGACCGCGAGGGATTTCAGATGACAGCCTCCGCTGTACTGGACAAAATCCGTGTCGTGTGAGGCGAAAAACGGCTGTCTTTGTATCGCGTCGTGCGCGTAGAAGTTGCCCATCGCTCCCGTGTGGATGGCCGAGACGCACGGGTTCTGTTGGAGGGCTGTTTTGGAGAGAGATGCTGCGCCATGGTGGTAGAAGTCCGGCAGCTGCTGCGCGGAGTGCTGTATGCCCCCGGCCCCGTACCCGTACACAGAGGAGGCGCTCCCCAAGTCCTGCGCCACTCCTGGACACTCCACATAACTGGGATTTAAGGACTCGCTAGTTCTGTATTTGGAGTATAAGGAATTGACGAAATAAGAGCTCATTTTCCGATTTTGTTGATGGAAGGAAAATTATTTAAGAGGTCACTAGGCTGTGCCAAGAAAAACACATTTAGACTTGGTCGAACGCCAGGCGTTGAAATACATGAGTTGAGAGAGAGAGAGAGTCCTCGGTTAAGTCCAGCATTTGCGTGTCAATCATGTTATTTCCATTAAATATCCAAAGTCTGATGGTAGCCCTGACTGCAGGTATTGATTACAGATGATATAACAGCTTAGCACCATGTCACCAACACGATATTGGGGCGTCTTTTGTCGCTACGACTCCCTCACTCCATTGGCTCCAGAATCTCCTGACAGACAAAGCATTGCGCGCTTGTGATATGGAGCGAGAGAGAGAGAGGGAGAGAGGGAGAGAGAGCGAGAGAGAGAGAGAGGGAGAGAGAGCGAGAGAGAGGGAGAGAGAGAGAGAGAGCGGAAAAAAAAACACAGGCAGTGAGAATGAGTGAGAGAACGGGGAGTGATGATGATGATGGTGGTGGTGGTGAAGGCATATCAGGGGAAAACGAACCCTGCAAAACGTTCAACTATGAAGAGCTTTTTTGCTGAGATAGAGATTACTCATGTGAATAATGTAGACCAAATCAATGGATACGATTTACAGTACATAATGTAGGCTATTCATAATGTCAAATTATTTACCTCTCAAAAAGTGGGCTATTCAAGTCCAATAAAATTGCCATTTAATGAAGCATGATTTCTGTAGACATATAAGACCCATTTGGTCCCATTTGCTTTTGCATGGATAGGCCTATATGCATTATTTTGCGAACATACATACAATGTATCTATGGAATGTCAAATATTGTGCAAAGAGATCAGTGTTGGAAACTGTTTTAAACTATTACCTCCCTGAACATATAGGCCTGGGGACTTTAAGCTTTGTTATGGCAAACCAAGAAAATACGATCCAAACTTGAGATATAGCGGGCGACGGGCGTAATACCTAATTCCATTATAATAATCTAATGAAGCCATGATGTTCAATAGGATTTTTTCCTAATATTTCGATTCTAAATTAAATTGTCCAAATCATGTATCATTGAGAACAATTTTAAACAAAATGACAAAACGAATTTCTATTCAAATCGTAGATCTTTTATGAGCTATAAATTAGTGCAAAAAATATTTCCCTCATTTGGTCCAGGCCTAATATAATGCAAAAACGTTTGTCGTAAAATACAAATTTCTCTAGATTATCCCCCATTAACATCACTATACATATTGGCCTGTTTTATTAATCAACAATTTCTGTCATATCAGTGTAAGATTATCAGTGTGATGTCGGTAAAGGCTTAGGTAGGCCTATACGTCTGAGACCAAATGAAATAAAAGAACACTTATGAGCATATTTACACCCAACCAAAATCTGATATGGAAATACAGAAACCAAAACCAAAAATACTGTGATTGCATTTAGAATTAAAGTCAGTGAAATATGATGTAGATTCACAGGGTTGGTCTTTAAGGTCATTTTCTATAGGTGTCCTCCGCCTCTTCTCCCGAAATTTGGCACAAATGAACGACAACAAGGACTGCCCCCCCCCCTGTCCCCCCCCCACGTTTCTTCATGGTGTCAACAATGGCATGAAAACCAACGCTGCACACATTTGCTGCATGACGGTATACGACCACACTCACATTATCTCCCCATCCCCATTTGACAGAACTGAAGACAAAATCAAAAGATCTAGCTGGAAAAAAAACACATCTCCAAGCGTGTTTCACCAGTGGTTCAGCATTTCATTACAAAGCAGAATGTGTGACACATTGAACTACCAAAACACCACAGGACACCTGGGAGGATATAGGATATAGGCACCATTGCTTTCTATATTTTCACAATATAAAACTTCACAGACTCCATTTGTCTTCCAGGGATTCTCCGCAGCTCCCTGCTGCCATCGGTGTAAAAAAAAAAGAGAAGAATTTCATTTTGAGAAGAGTAGGTACAAAAAAAGCAAGAGACTGATACAGATATGATGTCCAGGGGATTTGAGGAGAGAGAGAGTCAGTTTGTGCAACTTGCTTTGTTCCCCCCCCCCCTCAGAACTGGGGGCTCTTGCGGCATTGTAGGGGGGGGGGAGGTGACATCGCCGCTCCCTATCTCCCGTGTCCCCCGTGCTGCGGGGGGCGCACCGCTTTGTGGCGTGGGGGGCGGGGTCTGTGGGGAGCGACGGCGTGAGAGAAGTCGGGCCTCCGGACCAGGGGGATGGGGCCAGAGACCACGCAGAGGCCCTGCATGGAGCGGGGGTCGGAGGTCACGGGGACGTAGTGGAGGCGTCCGGGCATGAGGTGGGAGGGGTGGGACATGGCGGCGGCGGCCCGCGCCCGCGTCTCTGTGTAGGAGGAGCTTATACAGGCCTGACGCGCTGCTAGGCAACCACCGTCTGAGAGGGAGGGAGGGAGGGAGAGAGAGAGAGCGGGAGAGGGAGAGAGAGAGGGAGAGAGAGAGGGAGGAAGAGAGGGAGGGAGGGAGGGAGAGGGAGAGGAAGGGAGAGAGAGGGAGAAAGGGAGAGGGAGAGGGAGGGAGAGAGGGAGAGGGAGAGAGAGGGAGAAAGGGAGAGAGAGAGGGAGAAAGGGAGAGAGGGAGGGAGAGAGGGAGAGGGAGAGAGAGAGGGAGGGAGGGAGAGGGAGGGAGGGAGGGAGGGAGAGAGAGAGAGGGAGGGAGGGAGAGATGGGGAGAGAGAGTGAGGGAGAGGGGGGGAAATGGAGAGAGAGAGGGAGGGACAGATGGAGAGAGAGCGTGAGGGAGAGGGGGGGAAATGGAGAGAGAGAGAGATGAGGAGAGAGAGAGAGAAAGCAAAACAAATTATACTATACCCTAAGAAAAGTCAGTTTGTAAACAAACAAAAGTCTGTAACATGGTTGTGTTATTCCCCCTTAGAGGGGGACAACGCTATAGATGTCATATCCAGAGAAACACTGAAATATATGTTGAAATATAATTGTAAAAATGTTGGGAAGTGGCCAGTTGCACTGTTGTATTGTCCTCTACTGCTGAGCACCAAAACCCTCTGATCTTAAACTTTTAAAAACTTTTTTTAAAGATAATAATAATGTATAATAATAATAATAATGTATAATAATAATAATAATAAGAATGTATAATAATAATAATAATAATAATAATAATAATAACTTAAATTTATATAGCGCCTTTCAGGGGACCCAAGGTCGCTTTACAGAGAAACAGAAAGTAACAAAGACAGACAAACAGACAGGTAAACAGACAGGCAGACAGACAGGCAGACAAACAGACAGAGGTGGTGGGGAGGTGAGGAGGTGAGGAGGTGAGGAGGTGAGGAGGTGAGGAGGTGAGGAGGTGGGGAGGTGAGAGGTGAGGAGGTGAGGAGGTGAGGAGGTGGGAGGTGGGAGGTGAGGAGATGGGAGGTGAGGAGGTGAGGAGGTGAGGAGGTGGGAGGTGAGGAGGTGAGGAGGTGGGAGGTGAGGAGGTGGGAGGTGAGGAGGTGAGGAGGTGAGGTGAGGAGGTGGGAGGTGAGGAGGTGAGGAGGTGGGAGGTGGGAGGTGAGGAGGTGAGGAGGTGAGGTGAGGAGGTGGGAGGTGAGGAGGTGGGAGGTGAGGAGGTGAGGAGGTGAGGTGGGAGGTGAGGAGGTGGGAGGTGAGGAGGTGAGGAGGTGGGAGGTGAGGAGGAGGGAGGTGAGGAGGTGAGGAGGTGAGGAGGAGGGAGGTGAGGAGGTGAGGAGGTGAGGAGGTGGGAGGTGAGGAGGTGGGAGGTGAGGAGGAGAAGAGGTGGGAGGAGAGGAGGTGAGGAGGTGAGGAGGAGGGAGGTGAGGAGGTGAGGAGGAGAGGAGGTGAGGAGGAGAGGAGGTGAGGAGGTGAGGAGGTGAGAGGTGAGGAGGTGAGGAGGTGAGGATGTGAGGAGGTGAGGAGGTGAGGAGGTGGGAGGTGAGGAGGTGGAAGGTGAGGAGGTGTGGAGGTGAGGAGGTGAGGAGGTGAGGAGGTGAGGAGGTGAGGAGGTGGGAGGTGAGGAGGTGTGGAGGTGAGAGGTGAGGTGAGGAGGTGAGGAGGTGAGGTGAGGAGGTGAGGGCTGTTCTCCAGCCTAACACTCACTGGGCCAGGGGAACCTCTGGGCGCTGTTGGTCCTCCTCAGGTCTCCTGGCGCCGGGCGGCGGATCTTCACCCTCCCAGGGTCCTCGGGGGTGTAGTACTGCCCCCCCTGTCTCTGCCCCTGCCCCCCTAGAGGCAGCTTCTGGCCCTGGGGAGGCCTCCCCAGACTGGACCAGGGCCAGCGCTTCTGCAGCAGATGGGGGTGGAGGTACTGCATGCAGGGGGGGGCCAGGCTGAGCCTCTGGACCACGCTGAGGTGACCCCGGGAGAACTCAGCCAGAGAGTCCAGCTGTGTGGAGGGAAGGAAGGAAGGAAGGAACGAACGAAGGAACAAATCTTCACAAGTCAAAGGTCATCATTACTACATAAACTGTTATATAATATATCAGCTCCCTACATCTGGTGCCTTACCCCAATGGGGGTAGATACAAGACACAAGACCACCCCCTGCCCCGTACACCGCACACACACACACACACACACACACACGCACACACACACACACACACACACACACGCACACACACACACACACACACACACACACACCCACACACACACACACACACACACACACACACACACACACACACACACACACACACACACACCCACACACACACACACACACACACACACACACACACCCAAACACATAGACGTTGATGACTGAAACATGATTTTTGCCACCTCATCGGTGAAAACCGACACCTCCCTCTTTCCTAACTGACGTTTTACAACGACAACGACTTCACCAGATCATCACACAGCACGTTCACGTCCTGTTAGAGAGACCCCCCCCGCCTCCCTGTCCTCCTTACCTTACTGGGCCTGTGACGGGCCAGCCCGCTGTGCCCATGGTGGGGGCGGTACTCCAGGGAGTCGGGGGGCGTGGAGGGGTGTCCTCCCCCCCCTTGCAGCAGCTGATAGACCTGGTCCACCACCCCCAGGTCCCTCAGCAGGCTCTCTCTCTGGAGCAGGCCCCTCACGTGCTCCGCCTGCTCCGCCGCCTGCTCCGCCACCTCCTCCTCCTCCTCCTCCTCCTCCTCCTCCCCCGACACCTCCAAGGCCCCCGCCGCCACAGGCCCGGGGGTGGCAGTAGGCAGGGGGGGCATGGTCAGGAGCTGGAGAGAACCAAAGACCCAACAACCAACATCATCACACAGCCAAGCCTTTAACCAGCTCAGTGGCCTGGAGGTTAGAGTGTCCTCAGGCCCTGAGATCGTTGGGAGGTCGGGAGGTTGGGAGTTCGATCCCCAGCCGAGTCGTACCGAAGACTATTGGTCTATAAGATGCCTCCCTGCTCGGCACTCAGCATTAAGGGTTGGATTGGGGGGATAAGACCCTGTGACATACCAGCGTCATGTCCAGGGGGTTGTACTTGTACATCAAGCCGCCTCACGCTACGGAAACAGGAGATAGGCTCCTGCCCCCTAAGGGCCGTTAGGCTCGAGAACCATCGGTTCTCAAGGCTACTTACTTATACAGCTAGCCTGAACAGTGTTATATCCCCGTTCACCCTCACTAGAAACAGCTTACCGCTTTTCGACATTCGCTGTTGTTGTTGTTATTTTTTAATGTTTCAATCCACTTTTTCACGAGTTTTGGGGGTGTCATTATCACGATAGTTAGCGGTCATCACCACAAATCACCTGCATCATAG
>NC_137681.1:26261774-26301774 GCF_963989245.1 Nansenia antarctica | reverse complement strand
TGGGGGCCCACCCGCACCCTCTGGGGGCGGTCGGTCAGGAAGTCCTTGATCCACGCACATATAGAGTGTGATAGACCCAGGTCTAGTAGTTTGGTCACTAGCCTGTCTGGAAGGATGGTGTTGAAGGCGGAGCTGAAGTCCACGAAGAGCAGTCTCGCGTATAGCCTACATCATGTATGCAATGTTACACATAGTTGATTAAGTTAATTTATGGTATGGTATGCTTTGGCTGTATTCCTGAAGGAGCTATGTTGACATTTCTGAGTGGGCCCCCACCCCCAGCTGATGTGACAACCCAGCCACCTCCCCAAGTACTGAGAATTGAAGAAATATAGTAGGCTTCTGTGAGTTATGCTAAGAATTGAAGAAATATAGTCTTCTGTGAGTTATGCTAAGAATTGAAGAAATATAGGCTTCTGTGAGTTATGCTAAGAATTGAAGAAATATAGGCTACTGTGATTTATATTGAGAAATATACCGTGAGCTATACTGAGAAATATACTGGGAACTACTGTGGGCTATACTGCCAAATATACGTTATAGCACTATAAATACATATTTTAAGTCATATCATTGTTGCCTGTCCGATTTTATTTGTGTTATTATTTGTTAGTCTGGTGGGGGGATTCAAGATTTTTTTTTCTCACAAATAATAATTGCCACGTTGATGATTGAATGATATCTGGTGAATCAATTTCACCAGTCACAGTGTTTCTCTCGGATGTTGAGCAACGTGGTGATTATTATTTGTAAAAACATAAATAGAATTCAAGATCTCGTCTAGGCCTAGGGCCCAACAGACCCACGTAGCATGTAGTACATATACACAGAGTGGTTCACCTGCAGCACACACACATATGTAGCACATATACACACACATATACAGACGCGTATGTAGCACATACTGTATAAACACACATGTAGTACATATACACACACTGTTATTGGTTAAGAATTGTTATTGGTAGTGATAGTGTTAGTATATGTTAGAGTTCATTTTCTTGAGAATTGTAGTAATCTAAAACATTTTTTGTATTTTCTCAATTTGTAAAAAAGAAAAAAAGAAAAAGTACAGAAGAGATATATAATGACAAATGTCAGACAAAAGTTGTTTATTTTTTCACAATGCTTGCTTTTATGTTTTTTATTTCAATAAATGTAAACCTGCCCCATGTTGTGACAGTTTTGTTGGGGTGAGGGGGGCTCACACATGTTTGTTCCTCCCAAGGGGGGCTTGACAAAAACAGTTTGAGAACCACTGGGTTAAGTTAAGATATGTATATTGCACCGGAGTTTTTACAGGGCAAGACAAACCTGATGATGTCATAATGACACCTAAACTGATTTCTGCACAAGACATTGTGATGCAGTAATGCACTAGAGCTACTTATGTCAAGGTTCCGTGACAGATAGGCCACTTTCACACAGGCTCCAGATGAGTCCACCTGCTTATACTCCCCATAAGACATTGTGGTCAGATGTATTATTTATTTATTGTTTTATCAGTATTTGATTAACTGCTACCAATCATGGGTCAATCGCAGTGACCCGAGGGTCTCTAAGGAGAAACTCAAGAAAAACAAGGAGACCAGCAAAACGAGGGAACAGAAGGGCACCAGAGAGTCTAACTCCAGAGAGTCTGCCTCCAGAGAGTCTGCCCACTCCAAGGATGGCAGCAGGAAATATCATGTCGATAACGAGTCTCCCAACTGTGACAACGGTAAGAGCTTTGACAGATCTTTTGGCTTTTAATAACACACAGAAATCAAAAGCTTCACGAAAGAGCTTCTTTTTTGGAATAACTTTCGCAGGTACTGACCCAAGGCGAGAGTCCAGAGCCAATGGTAAGAGGAGAGGTAAGAACAAAGGCAAAACAACCGGTGACACTGCAAGGAGTAAGGACAACAGGAAAAAGAAAGTGAGGAAGCGCAAAGACCAAACCGAAAAAAAACAAACTGAACCCTGTACACCGCCACCACAGAAAGACCTGGATGAAGACGTTGAACACTCTGTAAGACAATCAAATCTCTTCTACAACTTCATGTCAAACAATATAATAATAATAATAATACATTTTATTTGTAATGCACTTTACATAAGGGAATCTCAAAGTGCTACAGATTAAAAACAAGAAGAAAAAAATAAATAATGAAATAATAGACATTTCTATAAAAAAGGCTCTATTAAAAAGGTGGGTTTTAAGGCCTTGTGAGGAGGGAGACCTTGAACTCAATTCTGAGTGAGACGGGGAGCCAGTGAAGTGATTTGAGGATGGGGGTGATGTGATCATATTTGCGCGCCCTCATCAGGATCCTAGCAGCGCTGCTCTGTATGTTCAACTCTCCTACTGTACTGTAACGCTACAAGATCTCATTCCACTGCTATGCGGACGACACCCAGCTCTACCTGTCAATCAACACTGACGACCCCGCCGATCTGAAGCGCCTGATGGACTGCCTCCGCGATGTGAAGGAGTGGATGGCCCAGAACTTCCTACAGCTGAATGAGAGCAAGGGGGAAATCCTCCTCATCGGCAACACCACCGCCATCACTCAGCTCAGCACCAACATGGGAAGCCTGTCCACCCTTGTCAGACCACAGGTCAAGAACCTCGGTGTCATCTTTGACTCCGAGCTTAACCTTGACCGACAAGTGAGCTCCGTCGTGAAGGCATGTTTCTACCAACTACGCATCATAGCCAAGATCAAGTCCTTCCTCACCCCCAGCGACCTGAGGAGGGTCGTCCTCGTGCTAATCTCATCTAGGCTTGACTACTGCAACTCACTCTATGCTGGACTTCCTGATAAGACCATCTACCGCCTGCAGCTAGTCCAAAATGCCGCTGCCAGGCTGGTGTCAGGCACCAAAATGAGGGACCACATCTCCCCTGTCCTCATCTCCCTTCACTGGCTCCCAGTGAAGAAGAGAGTGAAGTTCAAAATCTGCACCTTTGTTTTTAAAGCTCTCAACAGTCTCGCCCCACCCTACATCAAGGACCTCCTGGACCTGTCTTCCACCTCAAGGCCCAGGCTCAGATCCGACGCCCAACTCAGCCTGAGGGTCCCACGTACCAACCTCAAGAGGATGGGTGACCGTGCCTTTGCGGTGATAGCACCGACCCTGTGGAACGCGCTCCCTTCTGCCATCAAGTTTGCCCCCACTCTGGACTCCTTTAGAGCCAAGTTAAAAACCCACCTCTTCCTAAATGATATTCCCTAAGTCTACTCCCTATTTGTTGTGAATTGTATGCCTGAGATTTACGTTTAAGTCGTCTGTGTCTGATTGCTTTCTGTGTTTCTTGTCTTTGTCTTTATCTGTTCCTTTACCCGGGCTGCGCCCCGGGCCGATGTAAAAGTTGGATGGGGGGGCGCATTATAAATAAAATTAACATTAACATTAACATTAACATTACTGTATATGACTGTGTTCTCATGGACATCGTTACTATCTCTGACAGTCACAACCTGAACCTGAACCTGAACCCAGACCGTAAGCCCTGACCCAGAACCCTGAACCCTGCCCCTCTGACCTCAACCTTACTCTCCTTCTCTCTCTCCTGACAGGCCTCCCTCTGCCAGACCTCCCTGGTGCGGAGTGTGGGTGAGCTCCAGGTTGACTGGCAGTTTCCTGGAGTCCCCGATCACTCCACCTCTTACGACGACCACGCTCCCTCCAACAAACACAAACAGACCAAGACCAAGACTGCCGACAGACACACAGTGGCCACGCCTTTCGATTGGGAAAGCCTAGAGAACGAGATCGTCGCCATGAGCGACGCCATTGACGCTATCTCCAACGAAGACAAACAGACCAAGACCAAGACTGCCGACAGACACACAGTGGCCACGCCTTTCGATTGGGAAAGCCTAGAGAACGAGATCGTCGCCACGAGCGACGCCATTGACGCTATCTCCAACGAAAACAAACAGACCAAGACCAAGACTGCCGACAGACACACACTGGCCACCCCTTTCGATTGGGAAAGCCTAGAGAACGAGATCGTCGCCATGAGCGACGCCATTGACGACCACGCTGTCGCCAACGAAGACAAACAGGCCTCCGAGACCGAGACTGACGACTGGCTCAGCGCTTTAGACTGGGAAAGCCTAGAGAACGAGCCCATCGCCATGAGGGACACCATTGACCACGCACGGAGAAAGGTGACGAAGGACCGGCGGACACAGGTGTTGGAAATCGATGACAAACTGTGTTTGAAGTTTTATGAATATGAAATCATTCACGAATAAAAACAATATGCAAGAAACTAAGTGTCAGGATAGGGTCTAATCTTTCAATAATGGTCCAAGTCACTGGACTTCTTTAAGATAAAACTTAATGAGTACAGAATTCAAGAAACTCATATGACAAAAGCGGTATCCGTAAAGAGCAAAGCGCAAATGGCATCATTCAAGGTCACATACAGAATTGCTAAGTGCAAGAAACCACACACGATAGAAACCACACACTATAGAAACCACACACGATAGAAATCACACACGATAGAAACCACACACGATAGAAACCACACACGATAGAAACCACACACGATAGCTGAGGAGCTCATACTGCCAGCAGCACTTGATGTGGTGTCAACTATGATGGAGGAGACAACCGCTGCAACATTAAAGACTGTCCCCCTGTCCAACGACAATATTGCTAGACGTATAGGTGAGATGTCAGAGGACATTGAAGAACAACTCACAGAGAAACTTAAAGACAAACGTTTTGCATTAGTGGATGAGGCTAATGACAGTAACAGCTTGATTATTTCCTATGTTCGCTATGTCAATTCCGAGTCACTGAATGAAGACGTGCTATTTTGCAAGTATGTGAAAACGAGAGCGACAGCTGATGAGCTCTTTGGGATTCTTGACAGTTACCTGACAGAATACGGACTGAAATGGGAGAACTGTGTGGGGTTTTTCTTAGATGGTGCGCAGACAATGTCAGGGAAAAGGAGGGGACTGCAGGCACTAATAAAGCGCGTCGCACCAAACGCGCAATGGACACACTGTCCATTCTTTGCTGGTGTGAAAGCCCTAAGAGAGGCGCAATCAGCCAGGCAGCTTAGCCCTGAGCTAAACAAGGTTTTAACCGAAGTTGTCAGTTTGGTCAATTTCATCAAACCCGCCCTCTGAAAGCACGTCTGTTCTCCCCACTCTGTGAGGAGATGGGAGCTGAACACTCTTTCATCTCTCCCGAGGGAAAGTGTTGTCGCGTCTTTGAGCTCAGAGAGGAGATTCAGGTTTTTTGGGTGGAGGAGGGAATGCATGAATCTGCATGCTTCAGTGATGAAGAATTTCTGATGAAACTGTCCTATCTCAGTGATTTATTTGGAAAGCTCAATGAGCTGAATCTTCAGCTTCAAGGCAAAGGCAAAAACACCTTCCCCACCTGGCAGATAAGGTCACGTAGTACATATACACACACATTTATGTAGTACATAGACACATGGATGTAGTACATATACTGTACACACATGCATGTAGGACATATACACACAAGCATGTAGTACATATGAGGAGTGTGTGTGTGCGTGCGTGCATGCATGCATGCATGTCTGTCTGTCTGTCTGTCTGTCTGTCTGTCTGTCTGTCTGTCTGTCTGTCTGTCTGTCTGTCTGTCTGTCTGTCTGTCTGTCTGTCTGTCTGTCTGTCTGTCTGTGTGTGTGTGTGTGTGTGTGTGTATGTGTGTGTGCGTGTGTGTGCGGGTGCATGTGTGTGTGTGTTTCTCTGTGTGTGTGCGTGCGTGCGTGTGTGTGTGTGTGTGTGTGTACCTCCAGCAGCCAGGGTTTGTGTGTGTGTGTGTGTGTGTGTGTACCTCCAGCAGCCAGGGTGTGTGTGTGTGTGTGTGTGTGTGTGTGTGTGTGTGTGTACCTCCAGCAGCCAGGGTGTGTATGTGTGTGTGTACCTCCAGCAGCCAGGGTGTGTGTGTGTGTGTGTGTGTGTGTGTGTGTGTGTGTGTACCTCCAGCAGCCAGGGTGTGTGTGTGTGTGTGTGTGTGTGTGTACCTCCAGCAACCAGGGTGTGTGTGTGTGTGTGTGTGTGTGTGTGTGTGTGTACCTCCAGCAGCCAGGGTCTGAGGCGGTGGTCCAGCAGCACGTCGAAGCCCAGCACCTCGAAGCAGGCGCTGCCGGAGGCGTGGTTGGGGAAGCAGCTGTGGTAGTTGTGCTGCAGCACGGGGTGGGCGGAGATCAGCGTCTTGATGACCACGTCCTCGATGTCCGCCCACATCTTCTCTGTGTCGTAGCACAGGGCCTCCAGGTGCTTGTTCAGCGTGGACAGCTTCCTGCGGAGGAGGAGGAAGGAGGGGGCGGGAAACACTGTGCTGTCAAACACCCACGTCATCAAAATCTATGATGTCTTGAGACCATACTAACGGTGGATTCTTTTTTTTATACACTACCGTTCAAAAGTTCGGGGTCACTTAGAAATTTCCTTATTTTTGAAAGAAAAGCACAGTTTTCTTCAATGAAGATAACATTAAATTAATCAGAAATACACTCTATACATTGTTAATGTGGAAAATGACTATTCTAGCTGCAAACATCTGGTTTTTAATGGAATATCTACATAGGTGTGTAGAGGCCCATTTCCAGCAACCGCCACTCCAGTGTTCTAATGGTACATTGTGTTTGCTAATCGCGTTAAAAAGCTAATGGATGATTAGAAAAACCTTGAAAACCCTTGTGCAATTACGTTAGCACAGCTGAAAACGGTTTTGCTGGTTAGAGAAGCTATACAAATGGCCTTCCTTTGAGCTAGTTGAGTATCTGGAGCATCACATTTGTGGGTTCGATTATACTCTCAAAATGGCCAGAAAAAGAGAACTTTCATATGAAACTCGACAGTCTATTCTTGTTCTTAGAAATGAAGGCTATTCCATGTGAGAAATTGCCAAGAAACTGAACATTTCCTACAACGGTGTGTACAACTCCCTTCAGAGAACAGCACAAACAGGCTCTAACCAGAGTAGAAAGAGAAGTGGGAGGCCCCGGTGCACAACTGAGCAAGAAGACAAGTACATTAGAGTCTCTAGTTTGAGAAATAGACGCCTCACAGGTCCTGAACTGGCAGCTTCATTAAATGGTACCCGCAAAACGCCAGTGTCAACGTCTACAGTGAAGAGGCGACTCCGGGATGCTGGCCTTCTAGGCAGAGTGGCAAAGAAAAATCCATATCTGAGACTGGTCAATAAAAGGAAAAGCAAGAACGCAGAAAAAACGCAGAACAAGTGAAAAGATGCTGGAAGAGTGCCTGACGCCATCTGTCAAGCATGGTGGAGGTAACGTGATGGTCTGGGGCTGCTTTGGTGCTGGTAATGTGGGAGATTTGTACATGGTAAAAGGGATTTTGAATTAGGAAGGCTATCACTAAATTTTGCAACACCATGCCATACCCTGTGGACAGCGCTTGATTGGAGCCAATTTCCTCCTCCAACAGGACAATGACCCAAAGCACACCTCCAAATTATGCAAGAACTATTTAGGGAAGAAGCAGGCAGCTAGTATTCTGTCTGTAATGGAGTGGCCAGCGGAGTCACCAGATCTCAACCCCATTGAGCTGTTGTGGGAGCAGCTTGACCGTATGGTACGCAAGAAGTGCCCATCAAGCTAATCCAACTTGTGGGAGGTGCTTCAAGAAGCATGGGGTGAAATTTCTTCAGATTACCTCAACAAATTAACCGCTAGAATGCCAAAGGTCTGCAATGCTGTAATTGCTGCAAAGGGAGCATTCTTTGACGAAAGCAAAGTTTGAAGGACAAAATGATTATTTCAAATAAAAATCATTATTTCTATCCATGTTAATGTCTAGACTATATGTTCTATTCATTTTGCAACTCATTTGATAAATAAAAGTGTGAGTTTTCATGGAAAACACAAAATTGTCTGGGTGACCCCAAACTTTTGAACGGTAGTGTATATATATGTCAAATTTAACACAAACAAATGGAAAAGTCTGCTTACCGCTTGCTGCCAGTGTCGTCGTCACGAACAAAGTTGTCACTGTGCTTGTTGATGGCGTAGTTGGTCAGGTGCATGCACACATCATCCTTATATGGCATGGGGGGGAGGAAGAGGACAGGAGTCAGAATCAGGTGAGGTAATACACAGTAGACATTACATTTACATTTTTGCCATTTAGCAGACGCCTTATTCCAAAGCGACTTACAAACAATACATTTGACTAAGTAAGTGAATCATCAATCAACCGTAGCAGGAAAAGTAAGTAAGTAAGTCTTTTTTTTGTTGTAACAAACAAAGCTACGTAGATAGGACATACAAGATAGGACATCTGACATCTCTGGGTTTTGACGGTTTCTTGACTTTTTATATGTTTTTAGAGCATTTCTTCTTTCATTAGGGTACAGTCAGTAGAGATTGACAGGAAGGAGGACATGCAGGATATGTCGATGGCCGGAATCGAACCAGGGACCCTGCAATTATGTGCAGTGTTAACTCTATATGCATTTATTGGTGGCGGGCCGCCACGAATGAATTTCCTCCGCCACTAATTGATTCAGTCCACTAAAGAAAAAAAAAACGTTTTTTTTCCCCACCTCTGAACATTTTAGCTGATTAAAATATATCTGATCCTAGATCAGGGCTATAATGGATGTTGACTAAAAGTGCACCTAAATCCACGCCCATCTCTCTCTAACCGCTGATCCAAAATCAGATTAATTACATTAAACATTCAGTTGACAACGTGACACAAGGGCTACTCCTGATTGGTCTAAATGTGAACCGGCATGAGAACCGTGCAGACTCAACCATCCCTGCTCAGCAGTCTTACCTGCCGAAATGCTCGGGCGCCTGTGTTTTCTCCTCGCAAATAACGGGCTAAAAGTCACCGGTAGTACCATCTAAAAGATACAAAAAGCTGATCTAGCTAGCTAGGTGCACAAATAAGATATCACGTTAAATAACTTCGAAAAATTAAACGAAAACAGCGACAGATGGATGGATTTTTCAAGAAAAAAGATGTCCCAGACACTTCAAACATTGCTGAAGCTAGCAGTGGCTATGAGCGATCCGAAACGGCATGGCTGGCAGGATCAGCTAACAACGTTTATGGCGGGGTACCACCACCACCAGCAGCTACAACTACAGCGGGAGAACAAGCAGCAGCTACTGTGCGCTGTGGTATGTACACCAACATATATTACTTTCGTTTGTTACTTATATTTGGACTTTGGATTTTAAGACCACTTTAATTCATGAAAAGGTCCAGAGTTTCTTGTTGCAAACGGAGGAAGGACAAACAACAGGTGCGTTGAAACCAACACCCAATCATGCCAGGACGATGGCTAATTTGATAATTTTGATAGACATGATAGCCATCACATCTAGTTGAAAAACTGTCGCAAGTTGAAGAACTCGCGCAAGTTGGAAATACAATACTCTGAAACTTTCGCCAAGTTGGACATACTTTTCCTGTTGTGTTTGAGACGGAGCCAAGACTGCTCGTTTGGAAGGACATTGGATCCGTGAGTAATGTAAACCTTCAGAGCTGATGGATGGAAACCGGTATCACAAGTTTATATTCTGTATATATTTTTTATTTTTTTGCCATCCTCCCTCTAGTTTTGGTTGAAATTAGGTCGTTGTTTTGAGCGCGCGTGCGCGTTTCATGCGCGTGCACGCGAAAAACAATCGCCACTAATGTAAAAATTCCTGGAGGAAACACTGATGTGGTATGCGACTAGTGCCCTGTTTTGACTGTTCTATAACAGCTGGTAGGCATTGAAAGTTGTTATATACATATATACATATGCCATTTAGCTGACGCTTTTATCCAAAGCGACTTACATTGCAGTGAGTGCAGTGTATACATGTTTCAGTATATATGGTCCCAGAGGGAACTGAACCCACAACCTAAGCATTGTTAGCGCCGTGCCTCTACCAGCCGATCCCCAGAGAGGAGCACCAGGTCTCACCACGTTGCCGCTGGTGGGCTCGCTGTACTGGGTGGTGCAGAAGCGGGCCAGCCCCTCGTTGTAGATGAAGATGTGGAAAGGGTCGCAGGAGGTCACCAGGACATAAATACGCAGGTCAAACTTGAAGCCGTCGATAATGAAGGGCTGTGTGGGGGGCACAGTTAGCAGTTATAATGAAGGGCTGGGGGGGGGCACAGTTAGCAGTTATAATGAAGGGCTGGGGGGGGGCACAGTTAGCAGTTATAATGAAGGGCTGGGGGGGGGCACAGTTAGCAGTTATAATGAAGGGCTGGGGGGGGCACAGTTAGCAGTTATAATGAAGGGCTGGGGGGGGGCACAGTTAGCAGTTATAATGAAGGGCTGGGGGGGGGCACAGTTAGCAGTTATAATGAAGGGCTGGGGGGGGGGCACAGTTAGCAGTTATAATGAAGGGCTGGGGGGGCACAGTTAGCAGTTATAATGAAGGGCTGGGGGGGCACAGTTAGCAGTTATAATGAAGGGCTGGGGGGGGGGCACAGTTAGCAGTTATAATGAAGGGCTGGGGGGGGGGCACAGTTAGCAGTTATAATGAAGGGCTGGGGGGGGCACAGTTAGCAGTTATAATGAAGGGCTGGGGGGGGGGCACAGTTAGCAGTTATAATGAAGGGCTGGGGGGGGGCACAGTCAGCAGTTATAATGAAGGGCTGGGGGGGCACAGTTAGCAGTTATAATGAAGGGCTGGGGGGGGCACAGTTAGCAGTTATAATGAAGGGCTGGGGGGGGGCACAGTCAGCAGTTATAATGAAGGGCTGGGGGGGCACAGTTAGCAGTTATAATGAAGGGCTGGGGGGGGCACAGTTAGCAGTTATAATGAAGGGCTGGGGGGGGGCACAGTCAGCAGTTATAATGAAGGGCTGGGGGGGCACAGTTAGCAGTTATAATGAAGGGCTGGGGGGGGCACAGTTAGCAGTTATAATGAAGGGCTGGGGGGGGGGCACAGTTAGTAGTTATAATGAAGGGCTGGGGGGGGGGCACAGTTAGCAGTTATAATGAAGGGCTGGGGGGGGGCACAGTTAGCAGTTATAATGAAGGGCTGGGGGGGGGCACAGTTAGCAGTTATAATGAAGGGCTGGGGGGGGGCACAGTTAGCAGTTATAATGAAGGGCTGGGGGGGGGGGGGCACAGTTAGCAGTTATAATGAAGGGCTGGGGGGGGAGTTAGCAGTTATATGCTTATATTCAGAGGAGCACATAAAGATGATATTACATTGTAATGTACATACATGTATGTATGTGTGTGTGTGTGTGTGTGTGTGTCTCTAGTCTCACCCGGGAGACATACACTTGGCAGATCATGTGTTCCCCAGGCCGGATGTCTTTGCTGGACTTGGTGACGAGGATGCCTCTCCCTTGGCAGCCTGAGTCTGGCTTGCAGATGTACGTCTTGTATTTTTTGGCCCTGGTGTACGCTTGGAAGTCACTATAACTGAAATAGTGAAAAAACAAACATTTAGATTCAGACTTGATCTACAATAATATTATTCGACAGCTTCCAGTGGCTTACTTCAAGTTATATATATATCGATGTAACAATGGACAGGGACAAAGCTAAGAAAGGAGGTTATGGATTACAAAAGATAATACTGAGAAACGAGAAACCGAGAAAGAAAACACAGCTAGCGAACTCCCAACATATTATACTACAAAAATATTAGGGCTGAGTTGATTCCATTGCTGGTATGTATTGTATTGTATTGAAAGACAAGACAACAGGCAGGTTGATCAGTGTAACTCACTCTGCAGGCAGGCACCACGTCCGGGGGAAGATGTTGTAGTCTTTGGGGAAGAGTTTGAGCATCCGGTTCATGTTCCTGGCCAGGAGATCCTTCCTGCAGATCTCACTCATGCCAGGGAAGTGGTTGATCTTCTGTGAGGGGCACAGCAAACACACACACAGCAAACACACACACACACAGCAAACACACACACAGCAAACACACACACAGCAAACACACACACAGCAAACACACACACACACAGCAAACACACACACACACACACAGCAAACACACACATAGCAAACACACACAGCAAACACACACACAGCAAACACACACACACAGCAAACACACACACAGCAAACACACACATAGCAAACACACACACAGCAAACATACACACAGCAAACACACACACAGCAAACACACACAGCAAACACACACACAGCAAACACACACACAGCAAACACACACACAGCAAACACACATACAGCAAACACACGCATACAGCAAACACACACACAGCAAACACACACATACAGCAAACACACACACACAGCAAACACACACACAGCAAACACACACATACAGCAAACACACACACAGCAAACACACACACAGCAAACACACACACACAGCAAACACACACAAGGGTTGGCAAATAGTATAAAAGGAGATACTCTGATCTGAATCATACATCTATGTGACACGTTCTAGTGTTTTGGTCCGCATGTCGGCATCCAATTTAATGTTCAGACTTTTCTTTCGAAAAAACATTTCCGCGTTGTTGAAAATCAATGACCTGGTGCCGGTTGCATAAAGATAGATTAAGACTGGTCTAAGCCTTAGACTAGTCTTATAGGGTAGACCAGTCTAATTAAGACTGCCTGTTGCATAAAAATTAAGACTGACTTATTTTGAGGTTAGAAAGTTAGCCGCCTTCCCCCCTGGCTAAGTTTGACTTAAGAGCTGTGTTGCTATGGGAACGAGTCAGGGCTAGTAGCTAGCTAACACTGTAACTCCAGCGCGGTAAACTACTTCACCCAATCCGTTGCGTTGCAGTGTTTTGGCTTGACTAGCGAGTTTGCAAATGAGAATTGGTTTTCAATTCAATTCAATAAAAAAAAAATTGTAAAAAAAAAATGGTGATCTTCAACAACATTGAAATGTATTTCCGTGTTTCAAAATAAAAGTCTGAACATTTTGATTGGTTGCCGACGTGCGGACCAAAACACTAGAACATGTCACAAACGCACTTTAGTCTAGAATTAGTAGTCTGTTCAGGAAACCAGTAAACAGAGGAGGAGGAGGAGGAGGAGGAGGAGGAGGAAGAGGATGAGGAGGACGAGAAGGAGGAAGAGGAGGAGGTGATGTACCTGATAGCGCTTCATGTCCATAACTCTGTCCAGCGACACAGAGCAGTCTGTCCAGAAGAGAGTCCAGTCCTCCCCCTCCCCCGCTTCCCTCAGGCCGTACCTACGAGCCGCGCGTCGCACTGACCAATGAGAGAGAAGAAGACCTCATCAGATCACTGACAGAACCAATGAGAGAGAAGGAGACCTCATCAGAGCACTGACAGAACCAATGAGAGAGAAGGAGACCTCATCAGAGCACTGAGCATGTGTCCTTAACTGTACAGCAGACTAATGAATTGTATGATATATCATGACGAGTAATCTAGACAGCTCTCACCACTCTCATATTTGCAGTTGGTGATGTTGATCCACAGCCATCTGGAAGAGAAGAGGCAGAGAGAGGGACAGACATGTGCCTTGCAGCGAGCTCCACCTTACGGGTCCTGTCTCACTCGTACTAGTCTCTCCCAGTGCGCGGGGGGGGGGGGGGGGGGGGCAGACAGACAGCAGGAAGGGACAGACAGCAGGAAGGGAACAGAGAACTAGCACAACAACAACAACAACAACAACAACAACAATCGCACCCTTAGCTAACTATCACAAAATACAAAATAGGCTACTATAGTAGCCACAAAGTTGTACTGACTATAGTCCCAAAGTTGAATATTATTTAGGGTTTATTCTCAACCTTTTACATAAGTTGTAACCTTTACATTGATCATGTGGCTGAGAGGGAACAGTGGACAAAATCCTGTTGAAAAAGAAGCACCTGTTTTTCCTTTTCTTCCTCCTCTTGCCGGTGGATGGAGGGGTCGGGGTGGAGGGGTCAAGCTGGCTGTCGCTCCCCCAGCCCTCCCCCTCCCCCTCCCTCTCCCCCTCCCCCTCCCCCTCCCCCTCCCCCTCTCCCCCTTCCTGTTGGCACTTGAAGGCGTCGTCCTCAGACTCTCTGTCTGGGCTCTCTGCTGGCAGTCCCATGCCTGGAGACACACAAAGACACGACACATACAGGTAGAGGTCTTACACACAGTAGGTCAGACTCAGTAGCCTTGGTTTACTTTTAAGGGCTGCCTTTGTACGTTTACATGTGTGTGTGTGTGTGTGTGTGTGTTTTCATGGCACAAGGACCCCCAACCCCTGAAATCCAATCGAGCGTATCAGAGTACAGGTTGTAGTGCACACACTGGGACTCATGTTTCTGTTTCCATTTCTCTCCGCGGGTGAGTAGTCCGCCTGGCGACATTCCACCGCGAACAGAGAGGGTCACTCAGGAGTGATTGTGAAAGGACGCGGACGTGACACTTATGTACAACACGGTCGTTAATCAGTACGGCTTTATTGATAGTTAGTTAGCTCTCTCTTACCTGGGTGGTGACAGCAACTTTCTGTCTTTCAAAAGAAGAAAGAGAGAGAGAGAGATCAACAGCAATGGGTCTTTTGGAATAAGCCAAGGGCACTCCAATTTGATCTGATAATAGATATCATCACAAGATTACTCAATGCCGTAATTCAAGTCCCCTTGAAGTATCCGTTATGTGCTCTCTTGGATACTGTGGCGAGTCTGCTAACCATCCCTGACGGGTTATCTTCCCTATCTGATGTCTGGAGGAGGGTGAAGGTGAGGCTAGGCTAATTGCTGGTACTGGGTTATGGTGAAAATGCTGGTCAGGGGTAGTGGTGTGGGGTAAGGAGGGTGAGGCGAGGGTGAGGAGGGAGAGCAGGGACCCCCGTTAGTCTGTGGGAGGCTTGGGTGCTGGGTGACAGTATTCTGAGGCAGTGATCTGGATAATCCTGGCCCTGAACTCTTGGCTTTGAATGAGGCCGAGACGGCCCAGTGACCTTCAATGGAGTACTGTTACATTACAGAACTCCTCTCTCATAACACCCCTGTAAGCATATATGGATAATTAACAACGAGTTGCATAAATAGGCTAGCCTTTCTGAATTTTTGGGCAGAATTTGTACGATCTACGATTTGCCAAACATGTCAAATATGATATTGATACATTGGTTAACAATAATGACTCAAATATAAAACCATCTTCACTGACTATGACTTTATGACTTTCAATTCCTTCAATGTTTCTAAGTAAGAAAGTAAGATAAGGAATATGCAGGGAGATACAATACTAATTAGGCTACTTCTTTCATTCAGTGGATCTAAACGATGTTCAAAGAATCATTCTGATAATAACTGAATCAATCAATATGAATTCTGAAAATAGCCATACTCCTAGAATTCTATAGGAATACCAGTAAAAAACAGTAAAAAACAAAAAACAGTAAAAAAAAATTGAAAACACAATACTGAATTCATTCAAGTAACCCAAAAAAACCAAAAAGAATATACTGACCTGCACTGTGTACGTTAAGGGGGGTGGGGGGCAGAATTGCTGGAAGATGGCCCCTCACCCTACCAACTCCCACCCTGTCGTTGTTCCACTCCTCAGGGCCCTGGTGAGAGCCAGCCGTAGTCCCCGACAGAAGGCAGAGTGCTTAGCCACATATCCATGTCTGGTCCGGTCCGGTCCTAATCCTGAACAAAAAGGGGGACATTTGTACCATGAGCGCAGGGGGTGGCCCAACTTAAGATTGTCTTACATCCTCTAATAGCTTGATGGACGACAGTTGGATCAGGTGACCAATTAAGAGACACTGGGAAAGAAACACCTGATCTGACCTGACAAGCGGACAAATGGATGAGTGGGAGAATACAAGGTGTGTGTGTGAGCAGAGAGAGATAATCCCATTTAATGTTTGTTTCACGGTAATGGGAGAAGTGACTTTGGGCACCTTGTGCAGTTCAAATCTGTGCTTAAACCACAACCACAACAGTTCACATTATCCTGTAATGAGTTTAATGAGCATTGAGGAATGACTGGGGTCAACAGGACACCTTTGAAGGCTTTAACTAAGTACTTAAAGCAATGGTCTTAAATCGAGTCAATTTACAGTAACAAGTTGACGTTCAACTTTCCTACACCAACAATAAGCGTTATTGATAGATTACTACATGCCCCCCCCATCCAGAGAGAGAGAGAGAGAGAGAGAGAGAGAGAGAGACACCACAACCTTGTGTTTCCTTGTCACCATGGTAGCTGATTCTGTATTAATAAGCTCACCAACACACAGGTGAACACACAGGTAAACACAGTCACGGACTGACCGACTTCATGTAAACAAAACGGCAAGCTAGTATCAGCAGCTCCCAAAAACTCATCTCAAACTGGGGTCCCCTGAGAAAATCAAACTTCCCAAACCCTGATTTGATAGAAAAGACACAATCATTTGTATTTTGTATGAAGACAAACGTTGACTGTGTTTAGGTCTGTAGACTAACTGTATGCTGCAGTGTTTTGGTCTTCGTATGATTATGAATAGGTATATTATTATCTCCTTAAGTCATTATTATGTGTTGACATAATCACAGGAGTTAGGCTATGTAAATTTGAGGGTCTGTAGATCATAGTTGGTCTACTTAACCTTAACCCTCCCCGCTCCTTTTAGTTGTAGGGGGGTAGAAACTAGAAAGCTCCAAGACATTCGACTGATTCATTGATGACAGGCAGTAATATATTAGTTATTGTAGAAGTTAATGGGATGACAGGCAGTAATATTAGTTATTGTAGAAGTTAATGGGATGTCACTCACAGACACCAGACACACAGATCACGAAGTGATGGCCCGTAGTAACCGTTAATTAATGTAATTAATATTATAATTAATAAGCTCGGAAATCACATTTCGAATTGGAAAGCAGCCATAATATAAAGATCAGCATCCATTTGGGTAACTAACATAAACAGTCTCTGTTAAAAACTAATCAGGCTACACAACAAACACACATATCTATCTTTTTGGTCTTTGGGCAGAGAAAGCATGGCGATTGCCATGGTAACAGGACGCTGACAAGACAGATTGATCAGCCGCACCAACACCAACATCGAGGCAGGTATAATGTTTATAATCTTCTGCCCAGTTGAACATTTACTAGAATAAAGTATACCTTCATATTTACCTTACAGTCCCAAACATCAGCTGTGTCAAATGAAATGGGAAGCGCAACGTGTGTCAACGTTGTTTGAAAGCGTTTGGACGCGGTGCGGCTCAGAGCTCAAGATCCTCCTCTCGCAGCGTTCGTAAACTGTCTCTGAGAGCGCCGGCGCGCACACTGGGTTCGACGTCATACAGAGACCAAGTGATTTGATTGGACAAGAGGCGTCCCATGTGTGCTGATGAGATTTCCAGAGCAAGTTTACGAACGCAGCCAGGCTGTGTGAATAGTTATGCTCTGATTGGTTGTTGAATCTCAGAGCCACCTGCAAGCTCAGAGCTGTCAGGACACTTTGGAACATTTCTCTGCTACATTTTTGTTACATTTGTTACAGAACATTATAATATGTATATAATATTTTCTAATTAAATCTCGCACTGAATGTTGCTTTTTGTATTTTATACACAAAGGTTGTCAGTGACGTTTGTAGATATTTGGGGAAACAAATATCAACGAACTTAGTAGCCTGCAACTTAACTTTTACCATCAAAAGCACGCATTGGTCAATGTTTCTATTTAAAACAGCAATCATTTAAATGCAGTCTTAATTAATTACAATCTATTACGCTGCTTTGAATTCAGATGTTGGATAGGGTTTAGATGATGATGGGGGTAAATAGGGGATTAAGGATACGGATATTATAAGGATAAGGATATTAAGGTTAAGGATGGGACTACTCATTCCTCTCCTTTGCCAATGTCCCACAGCAGGTAGGTAGGCCTACAGCAGGTAGGTAGGCTTACCTCAGTCTGCTGACCAAGCCCTTGGCAGAATGGGAGAGGTGACTAGCAACAGTTACCATGAACATGGTTAAACACACAGACAACAACGTTGAGATAAGGATAGTTGGCAAAACTGTATTCAGATCGGTCTGTCTTTCTGATACATTGTGTAACTGATTACAGGCCTACTGTGTGCAGTATACATGTAATGCTATTACTATGAACTGTTGAAACATATCAAGTTTGTATAGGTGCTCTTTTGGCATTGAAACCTCTGTTCCACAAGTGTTCATGCCTCATTGACCACTTTACTACCAACTCTCACAGTGCATCTCAGGCTGTTTGTGGGTTGTTGATTCTTTTCCACTACAGAATCACCATGGATCCATATGGCATGTACAATAAAGATAGGGATATGGAAAGTGTGCAGTGTAAGGGGGGGCGGGGGGGTTGAAGTGGTGGTAGTGGTGGTGCTGGGGGGGGGTGGGGTTATGAGTTGAAGTGCTCAAGAAACTGCTTGCTGGTAATGCAGGGCCATCATCACAGACACAGCCATATAAATCACATTATCAGGAAACCAGTTAAGAGCAGGTACCTAATGCCTTTTAAACTGCCTTTCAAACTGAGGCGAGACAGAAAAAGATGATCTGAGAATGAAGCTACAGTTCTACAAGGGCCCTGAGCAGCAGCAGGCGATAATGACAGTTCAGCATGTAATCACTTTGAAATAATATTATTAGAGGTTATTCATGTTTCACATATTTTCTCGTGTTCAGCACAATCAGAAGAAATATCAACCGTGCAGGGGGACCAGACTGTCCGAGAGGAAGAGGTGGAGGTGCTGAAGAGGGAGAATGCAGGTAAAGCAGCTTAATCTGTACATGTACATAAGGAGAAGGGCAGCCCCGATCCTTTCATAGTGTTTCTGGATTGAGACAGGAAAGTAAGTAGGACATGGTATGTCAGCATGGCAGGAACCCAGCAGGACATGGGCCGGATTGGAACCCCTGCCAACATTGGCGTGTGCGCACTGTAGGTTATGTTCCTACTTCCTAGTCCAGAAGGGTAGCTAAAACGGCCCGGCTCGGCTCGGTTCGGCCCGGCTCGGTTGGCAGTGGAAAAAGCAAAACAAACCAGGCCGGCCCGGGTCGGGTCGGGTCGGCTCGGTAGTGGAAAAGCGCCACTAGACTGCTGGAGCACCCCACCCAGGAGTTTAGTTTTTGGTTTAGAGAAGGACATCACGCCACTTGAACAGTTTCTTCCCCAAAGCCAGAGCCCTCCTCAATAACTCCTGATCATTGCACCTTGCACCTTACATGTTTTTGCACTAAGTTGTACAGTATATTTATTCACTCATATTTACTGTATATATTGTGTGTCTTGAGTACTGTTGTGTTGTCGTCTTGTTGTTGTATGTACTGTAGCTTGTTCAGCATGGAGAATAAGAAGTCATGTTCCTAGTGCACTGCACATGGCGAATAAAGTTGAATTGAATAGGATTGAATTGAATTGAATTGAATTGACAGTGTGCTCCTGCATTTAATTGTCTACAGGAAACGAGAAGATGGGTGCATCAGATTTAGCAAGAAGCTAATTTCCATCTGTCAGGAGGGGGTAATAATCGGGTCAGAATAGTGAGTGAACCCATTCACACAGAAGTTGATCCGGGATAAAGTAATCCTCCACTGGGTAATCCACCCAGAACATTTTAGCAGGAGCTACAGTATGTAGCCTTTATCATTAAAGAAGTGGGCCTAGTTCAAATGTGTTTAATAGTAGGTCCTGATTATTAATCTAAATAAACTAAATCATTTATTTATAGCCCTATGTCATTTATTGCACTTCACTAGCTTTGAATTCACATGTTTTATTAAAAAAAAGGAAAAAAAAGATGAACCTTTGGTAACTAAATTTAAATACATTTGAATGACATATACTGTAGGTCTAAGTGTAAGATTAAGACATTCTATAAGATTTGGTCTCCGTTCTTAGATTATATTGGTACCAGACTGGCAGCCATTGTAATGAAAGGTTTGGTGGATTACACTCAGGAAAGTACACAAGACTAATGTGTAACAGATCTGCAATGTATGGGTCACAATATTATTTACTGTGTTGGTGTTTGTGCTGCCGCTGTGCCTAGGACTGTAAGACTTGGATGTTGTCTCCGCTGGGGGTGATCCCCCCATATATTATGGCATTTGTTGTGTCATTTTCTTTTCTGTTTATTTCTGATATGTGACATGGCCTCCTCCCCCCCCTGTTTTTTTGTTTTGTTTTGTTTTGTTTTTCTTTTCTTTTCTTTTCTTTTCTTTTGTTTGTTAGTTTGTTTAAAAAAAAAAGGGGGGGGGGAAGAGAAAGAACATTCTCTGTTATTGTTTATGGACAATGTACTGCATAACAAAGTGCAAAACTAGTTTTCTACTATTAATGGGACAATAACCCCCCCACGGATACTAGTTGTTGTTTCCTGTTGTTTCCTGTTGTGTACTCTCTGTGAAATTCAATAAAAATATTAACCATAAATACATTTGAATGACAGAATCTGATAGACCCTGTCCATCCTCCCAGCTTGAGAAACTACATTTCCCTAAAACCAACAATGATTTGCGTCATTGCGTGTAGAGCGTGTGTGTGTGTGTGTGTGTGTGTGTGTGTGTGTGTGTGTGTGTGTGTGTGTGTGTGTGCGTGTGTGTGTGTGTGTGTGTGTGTGTGTGTGTGTGTGTGTGTGTGTGTGCGTGCGTGCGTGCGCGCACTTCAAGGCTGCGTTCGTAGATTTGCTCTGAGAGCGCCGGAGCGCACACTGAGTTCAACGTCATAAAGCGACGAAGTAATTTGATTGGACAAGAGGCATTCCATGAGTGCTGGTCAGATTTTCCAAAGCAAATTTACGAACGCAGCAGAAATGAATACCTGGGACGGTATGTCGCACTGAGGCACACTGAGTCACACTGAGTCGCACGGAGGCCGTGTTGATAACCGACGAGTTGCGACACCTCGGGTCTGGAGCGACGAACGGACGGTCGGGATCTGGTAAGTGTCTTAACTTTTAACATCAACAATCGACATTCGAATGAAATAACATTTTAACACTTATTTAACTTTGACAGTAAGAATCCTGTTTACCCTACTTTGTCTTTCACTTTAGTTTGTTTTGAACGGTGACATGGCCTTGAAATAAAAAAGTATATAATGGGGCTTTTCGAGAAGAATACGCGATAGATAGTATCTTTAGTCTACAATTTGCTCAATTTAATTACGTTTTGGTTCTGTTCGACTACTGTCAAAACTAGTAGGATAAAGAAACGGCAGACATTTTAAGGCGATTTTATCTGAAAGTGAAACTTAAGAAAGTCTTAGGTTTCGCTTTAAACCAAACAGATTCCTATCCGGGGCCTTGTTGCTCAAGTCTAATATCAGCCCAGACTAATGTAGGCATGTTCAAGTGTAATATCAGCCCAGACTAATGTAGTCATGGAGTAATAATGATCTGTGTACATTGGGGGTGTCTGGTATCAGTTGGCAACATCAATGATGACTCGCGCAAGTCGCAGCTGCCGTGTTTCCTCCGGTTCATTTGTATTATAATAATGTTCTCCTCCCACTTGCCTTGTTGTTTTTATTGAGTTCTCTTCAACATCCAGAATGGAGGACTTCACGGAGCCTGGCGTCATGGAGACGTCAACCATGTATTCCCAGGTGGTGTTTAGCGACATCCCTCACTCCTACCCCCCGAATGTCCCCGTCGCCTGCGTCTACACCTGACCGCGGCCATGCGGCCCAACGCCAGGGACTGGGTGGGAATATTCAAGGTGAGATAATAATAATAATAATAATATTAATAATAACCGTTAGCCTATTTGTAGGCTATAGCACTTTTCCTGGAAACGTTGCAGGTCAAAGTGCTTTAACATATAATAGGTATTGTGTTGTGTGGATGGTGTTGTGTTGGTGGTGTTGTGTTGTGTTGTGTTGTGTTGGTGGTGGTGTTGTGTTGTGTTGACGGTGTTGTGTTGTGTTGTGTTGACGGTGTTGTGTTGTGTTGTGTTGATGGTGGTGTTGTGTTGATGGTGGTGTTGTGTTGGTGGTGTGTTGTGTTGATGGTGGTGTGCGTCTGCGCAGGTGGGCTGGAGCACTACCAAGGATTACCACACCTTTGTTTGGGTGGAGCCGTGTTTTGATGTGGTTGAAGAGGCGCCAGTGAGGAAACAAGTACTCTTCCAAGGTAAGAACTTCCTTGTGTCAACGTCACTGAACAAACCTGCTCTTTTATACTTGTTGTCACCTTGAACATAAGTTGTATGAATAGTGTTGATCCACTTAATACTACTGATAATAATTACTTGAATTTATATAGCGCCTTAAGGTCGCTTTACTGTTATGATCAGACAGAGAACCCAAGCGCAGACACAGAGACAGTTACAAAGTAAAACCCCAAGGGGTGAATTTATTTAGGGGAGTAGCACGGAATGGTCGATAGGCAGGCAGGGGGTCAGGCAGGAGGAGTAGTCGGCAGGCAGGCAGGCAGGGGGTCAGGCAGGAGGGCAGGTAGGAGGACTGGTAGGGCAGGAGGGCAGGTAGGAGGGCAGGAGTCAGGTCGGGGTTCTGGAGGCAAAGGCATATTACAAGGGTAAGTAGGAGGCAGGTACTGGCGGGACAGTAAACAGGTAAGGGCGCTAGAAGTGTGACTTTACAGGTAAGCTGAAGCTACGATCTGGCAGAGTAGTGAAGGCTGGACCGGGTCTTTATGGAGGACTAATGAGTGGAGATTAGGGATGGACGGTTTTTCGGTTAAACCGAAAACCGGGGTTTATAAAAATAGAAACGGTTTTTTATCAAAACCGTCAGAAACCGTTTTTTTTTTTTTTTTTTTTTTTAAGAATAAAATAGAATAAGAATAAAACTGGAACATGTCACATGTTTGTCGTGTGTGAAAATAACAATGATACAGTCTGAATCTGCCGCGCAATGAGTGAGAGGTTTGGTCAGTTGTGAAGAATAACTGAGGATTAATATCTAATTGGGATTATATTTAAGGGTAACGAATCACTCTATGGGAAAGATAGTTGCCTTCAGTTATTGGTAGATAGGAAAGGTTTTTACAATAACTCGCTTACATTTAATAAGATAATTTTCGCTGCTCTCTGTAAAGCGCATTGGGTCACTTTTGTGAGAAATGCGCTATAGAAATAAAATGTGATTTGATTTGATATCAATCAATCAATCAAACTTTATTTATGTTCTATAGCACAAATCATGCATTGAATGTAACTCCAAGTGCAGTATTTACTAAACCACAATATAATAAAACAAGAGCTATACGGATCAAGAGTGTTTGTGCACAGCGCCACTGTGTGTGAAGGTGCTACTGAAAGTGATGACAGAACGCATGTCTCAGAAGATACGCGGTCACTTAGTGACGCAAAGGTAGTTCTGTATTTATCTCTATCTGTATTAGTACATTTATTTTGAAAGCTCTATTTTGACAGCTCTACCATGGGCACTTTTATTTTGATGGGGCATTCTTTGTTGATTGACTTACGACAGTTCAGGACGAGTCAGTCTCGCGGCATGTGGTTTTTATGAAAAGCTTTAAGTATGTTCACTGCATAATTCTAAGTCTAATATTTCAGTGATTATTGAGCAGTATTCAAATATTTAAATACATTGAGCAGCAGCTGAAACTTTGTCTAAGAACCAAGATATTGAGAAAGCAGTTCATTCAATGAAGACGCTGTTCCAAGAGATGATCTTCCGTGCAGGCGTGCACCCTGGATCAGCGGAGCTGGTGTGTTAAGTGTTCATGTGTTTTCATGTATGGTGTAGCTTACAAAAGTCTGCCTTTCCACTTATATTTGTGAAACTAAGTAGCCTAAATGTGTTGCGACTGTGCTTACGGTGTTTTAATGGTGTTCGACATGAGTGTATTGTAGCAGTAGGGCTCAATTCTTTGAAATTGGCGCTCTTTTTAAAAAAAAAAAAATTTAGCCTTTTTTTTTTATTTTTATTTTTTTTACTGTATTTTTCGGTTAACCGGAAAACCGCGGTTTTACTCTCTGACGGTTTTTCGGTTTCAATAATTGGAAACCGTCCATCCCTAGTGGAGATGGAGAGCAGCTGAGCCTGACTCCCACACACCTGACAGCACTCCTGCTGATTAGGGGGAGAGATAGGGCTTTCACACCGGCAAAGAACCTTGCCGGTTCGCGTTCGCGAACCAAGTCTGGAACCGGCCGGCGCGTTCAGACCGAAGCTCAATTGGTTCGGAACCTGAAAAGTTGGTTCGCAGCAGGCACCAAAAAATAGTGGTTCTCAAGCGCGAACCAAAACGTAGAACAGTCACGTCGTCAGTGGGTGTGTCATATTCTAGGCTGCAGAGACCAGCAAGAAGGAAGTAGACAAAATCTAATCTAATCTAAATCTAATCATTAGTGAACAAAAACAATATCAAAAGTGTCATTATTCTCTTTATCTTCCTCACATGCTCAGCAAACACACACACACGCACACGCGCGCGGACATGCGCGAACGCGAATTCCGTAGCTAAGCCATTTCTATTCCAGTAATGGAGCAGCTGATTAGTAAAAGAACGCATATAGAAAGTGTCTTTTGTTTTGTTTCACAGAAAATTGTGTTTATTTCAGATACTGTAGTGGTGGAAGATATTATCCTCTTTTCCAGTGAAGTAGCTGCCATCTAGTTGTGAAATGTTTGTTTATCCCACCCCTTCATCACCCAGCGTTGATGACGCGGATGGTTCAGGTTACACTGGTATGAACGCGGGCTCGTTCGCCAGACAGCACCAACGTTCGGAGGTTTCCGAACGCGAACGCGAACCGGCACGGTTCTTTGCCGGTGTGAAAGCCCTAAGAGGGAGAAGGAGAGAGAGAGAGAGAGAGAGAGAGGCACTGCCCGCTACCTCGAGGTAGAGGGCGTGACATTTACAGAGAAACAGAAAGTAACAAAAACAGTCCGAAAAACAGACAGGCAGACAAAAACAACAACAGAGCTAGGGGCCAGACTGGTGGGATTTGAGGGCTGTTTTAAAGGTGTCCAGGGTGGGGGGGGGGGGGGTGTTGCTGATCGCCGCAGGGAGAGAGTTCCAGAGGGCGGGGGCTGCTTAGTGTCCACACTGTCAGGAGGATCGATCTATTCATCGTCACCAATACAAATAATGACCTTTCCGTTTGATGTCTATGAAAAATATGATATGCTGAGGATTGCACTGACTAGTTGTTGTGGTTGCATTAGAATACTACCTACCCAAGGATGAGTCTGAGTTCTACCAGTTCTGCTACGTGGACAGCAGTGGCCAGGTGAGAGGAGCCAGCACCCCCTTCTGCTACAGGGCAGCAGGAGAGCAGAGTATGGACTGCAGCATGGAGAACGACCTCCTGGTGATCCACACACAGGTGAGCCTGCAGTATAACATCACATATAAGCCTTCAATATAACAACACATATAAGCCATATAAGGCCAACACCCTGCCAACATTTAAACAGGCTTTCAAAACCCACCTCTTCAAGCTTGCCTTCACCAGTTAAACCTCTCCCCCTCCCCTCCCCATGTGTCCCCAGCACTACCTTAATTAGGCCCCTATACTTTCTTTTATTTATTTATTGTTTCTTTTATAATGTATTATTATTATTATTATTAATATTATTATTATTATTATTATTATTATTATTATTATTATTATTATAACAACACAGGTAAGCCTTCAGTATAACAACCCAGGTGAGCCTGCAGTGTAATCCATCTGCCATATCCTCCTATCAGAAGAGAGATCCTAGACGTTGCGACTAATGGCTGTCTGTCCTCGGCAAGGCAAGGCAAGGTTATTTGTATAGCACATTTCATACAACAGGGGCAATTCAAAGTGTTTACATAACATTAACGAATACAGAAAAAGGAGGATAGTAAGAAAAGACAAAATGCATACTGCATCTGTATTCAACCGCTATCCTGGCCGATACGGTGTGTGAGGTCCTATTCAAAATCACTCAAAATCATTCAAAACAAGCAGTAAAACGCTTATCTCAGAAATGCAAAGCGCCCTGCGTCCTGTTTGACTTTCTTAAATGGCCGCTGCGTCAAGCTGATGCGTTAACTGTACACATTCGCTTACAAGTGAACCTTCTCAAGTACATGAAATATACCACGCAATATGCGTTTCAGAAAGTTATCGTACAAAAGATGGAACTAATGTCACAATATAACAAGGAGAGGTTTTGGACATAATGGGTGCGTTCGTAAATTCGCACCGGTAGAGCGCACACTGGGTGCCGATCAGATTTTCCAGAGCAAAATTACGAATGCAGCCAATGTTTTTGATGTATTTTTTTAAAAATCTAGGAGCAGGTGGAGCAGAGTGAGAGGGAGAAGGAGGAGCTGGTCACTGAGCTGGGCCAGATGAAGCAGCAGAACCAGACTCTGAGGACGGACCTGGAGGAACGACAACAGGAGGTCCACCAACTCAAGGTCTGTCTGCCTCTTTAGATCACCTCCAAATACTTCCTTCAGTGTTTCCTCCAGGAATTTTTACATTAGTGGCGGAGAGCCCTATCCGCGCGCACAGCGCGCACGCTCAAAACAACGACCTAATTTCAACCAAAACTAGAGGTAGGATGGCAAAAAAAAAAAAAAAATATACAGAATATAAACTTGTGATACCGGTTTCCATCCATCAGCTCTGAAGGTTTACGTTACTCACGGATCAAATGTCCTTCCAAACGAGCAGTCTTGGCTCCGTCTCAAACACAACAGGAAAAGTATGTCCAACTTGGCGAACGTTTCCCAGTGTTTCCAACTTGCGCGAGTTCTTCAATTTGCGACAGTTTTTCAGCAGGGATGGTTGAGTCTGCACGGTTCTCATGCCGGTTCACATTTAGACCAATCAGGAGTAGCCTTTGTGTCACGTCGTCAACTGAATGTTTAATGTCATTAATCTGATTTTGGATCAGCGGTTAGAGAGAGATGGGCGTGGATTTAGGTGCACTTATAGTCAACATCCATTATAGCGCTGATCTAGGATCAGATATATTTTAATCAGCAAAAATGTTCAGAGGTGGATTATTATTATTATTATATTTTTTTTTTTTTTTGTGGACTGAATCAATTTGTGGCGGAGGAAATTCATTCTAACGGCCCGCCTCCTTCCTTCCTCCTTTCCTTCTTCCCTTCCTTCCTTCCTTCCTTCCCTCCCTCCCTCCCTCCCTCCCTCCCTCCCTCCCTCCCTTTTAAGCAATTACTGATCTAACATGATTGGATGGGTCAAATTAATCATTCAGCTGCACGCACCTATCACTGACCCCCATCACTGACCCCCATCACTGACCCCCATCACTGACCCCATCATTGACCCCCATCACTGACCTCATCAGTGACCCCCATCACTGACCCCCATCACTGACCCCATCATTGACCCCCATCACTGACCCCCATCACTGACCCCATCACTGACCCCCATCACTGACCCCATCATTGACCCCCATCACTGACCCCATCATTGACCCCCATCACTGACCCCATCATTGACCCCCATCACTGACCCCCATCACTGACCCCCATCACTGTCACCTATCACTGACACCTATCACTGACCCCCATCACTGACACCTATCACTGACACCTGACCCTAGGGTTGTTGTTTTTAGAGTATTGAAGCAGTACTTTGTATCTCTAACCCTCGTCTTTGGTCAGTGTGTGACACCTGAACTGTAACTGTGTTCTGCAGGAGTCCAACATGGAGCTGGCTCAGGCCGTGAGCACACTGGGGGAGAGGCAGCTACTGCAAGCCAGAGAGCAGGAAGTACTGACACAGAAGGTTGAAGAGCAAGAACTGACACTCCAGGCCAGAGAGCAGGAAGTACTGACACAGAAGGTTAAAGAGCAAGAACTGACACAGAAGGTTAAAGAGCAAGAACTGACACTGAAGGCAAGAGAGCACGAAGAACTAACCCAGAGTGCAAAGTCAACGGATGGACAGGAGGAGGTAATTCTTGTACATTTTTGCATAAGTAAGCCGTTTTTTTCCCCTCATTTTCGAATCTCTCCTTTTCTTCTTTCTTTCTATTATCTTGTATCTTCTAACCCGCCTGTCTGTTTCCGTGGTTACCTGCAGTCTCTGAACCCCCCCACTGAGGCGAGATACAAGCGAGCCGTGATGAAGATCAAGCAGCTGAAGCTGGAGCGTGAGGAGCTGAGGGGGGAGGTGGGCTCCCTCAGTGGTGAGGTCGCACAGTGAGTACCTTTTGATTTTGATTTATATATATATATATATATATGTTTTTAGGGCATTTCTGCTTTATTGGGATGGTGACAGTAGAGATTAACAGGACGGATGGGTGAGAGAGAGAGGAGGGATGACAGGAAGGATGGGTGAGAGAGAGAGAGGGGGGATGACAGGAAGGATGGGTGAGAGAGAGAGAGAGGAGGGATGACAGGAAGGATGGGTGAGAGAGAGAGAGGGGGGATGACAGGAAGGATGGGTGAGAGAGAGAGAGGAGGGATGACAGGAAGGATGGGTGAGAGAGAGAGAGGGGGGATGACAGGAAGGATGGGTGAGAGAGAGAGGAGGGATGACATGCAGGATAGGTTGAACCAGGGACCCTGTGATTACATGGCAGGCACCTTAGTGACCTACACCACCCAGGTACCCCCCCCCCCCCCCCCAGTGAGTACTTAATGATATCTCTGGAGCAATCCCTTTAATGCGACAGAGAGATTCCCCTTTTTTAAAAAAAATCCCTGCAAGAACATATAGAAATAGACTGGTTGTACTTTATTTCTCAGTATCGAAATGACCCAGAATTTACTTAACAGCAACAACCTCTGAATTAATTGTTTTGTTTATTTCAAAAGAATTAAAGCAAGCATCACTAGACTCACCTTTATTAAAACAACCTCATTTCCCTTGACGATTTGACACTTCCTGTGTGGTCGTTCATGTTCCTTCCTGTTTGTGTGTTTCTATCTAGGCTGAGACCCAGAGTCACAGACTCTCTCATACAGAATGACCGTGTTCAGCTGCTCCAGGTAGGAATGCAGAGTAGTACAATGTCAATGAATGCCTGTAACAAACTCTCTAAACTGGGAAAAAAAACAATGATGAAAAACATGGTTGGCCCAAATTACTGTACATTACATTTACATTTTTGACATTTAGCAGACTCCTTTATCCAAAACGTTTTACAACAAATACATTTGGCTAAGTAAGTGAATCATCTATCCATCAGTCAACATAAGAAAAGGTAATTTATGCTATGAGCAGGGGCCATTGGCAGTCACAATGCTAGAAGAAGGAAGAATTACTTCACAGCTGGGGGGTATTCCACGAAGCTCGATAAAGTTCTAAGCCTCGAAAATGTTAGCTTGCGTTCGGTGCCATCAATGTGGCTCAAATAATTTGCTGCTTGGTTGAGCTCCTTCTGAGTCAGATATAATTAGCCTGGTCGCGACCAGGCTAAAACACAGGCTATGGTAAGACGCTCAAAAAAGGCTCACAGGCGGAAACTAAACCCCGAACGACAGTTCCTCGTGTCTTTTAGGAAATATTAGTTCCCACTTCACACGAGATAGATAGATTAGATAGTTTGACTGTGTGATAGATAGATAATTTGATAATTTGAAAGTGTGATCGATAGATAGATAGTTTGATTGTGTGATAGATAACTAGATATTTTGAAAGTGTGATAGATAGATAGATAGATCGATGGATACATAAATTAAAAAGTGTAAAAAATAAAATAAAATGAATAGGTATGTCTATCAACTTGCATTGCTGACATCACAGCGGTCTGGTTGGCGCAGTGGTTAATGCGCAGTGGTTACGTTTTTTTTTTTTTTTACATTTAACCGAAGATTTCATGCAAAGGCTTCAAACACCATTGTAATCGTGTCAGTTCTTGTAAATTAGCCTGCACCATAATTTTATAGCCTACATACTTTTTTAGATGAGATTTTAGATTAGATTCAGACAACGAAATGCAGTAAAAAGTGTGTCCGAAGCGGGATTCGAACCACGTCTAAAAATGACGAATAAATCCTGTGGCAGCGGTCGGTACCACTAGGCCATTGTGGCGATATGACGGTTTGTAGCCTGCTGCTGATATCACCACAGTAGTAATATTCATTTATTAAAATATGAACATATAACAATAACTGGGGCTAGTATGACCTATGCATTTAATCGGTCAGCAATTTCTTGCCAAACCATTTCCCTCGCCTTGTTAATTGCGGCAGTATTGCACTATTTTACATCTTATTTTTCCGTCTTCATAAAGATCAATCATTCGGGAATGCTGCGCAAATATAGGACCCCTGCAGAGTGGAGTATCTTCATTTCGACAGATCGACTCTTCTGGGCTCTTTATGTCTGCGTGCACGCGCCCATATCGAAGATTTGTAAGCCTGTCTTCTGTGAACACTCATCACACAAGGCTGATCCTCGTTCGAGGAATCACCTGAGGCTTGAATTCCAATCTCGAGTTGCCTGATCGCCGCATTTATTTATATCGCCGCTATACTGATCCACCTTTAGTGGAATGGCCCCCTGGTGAAATCAGGAACTGAAAGTCGGCAACAATTCGACGTTGTTGAAAATCAACGACACACTCGCTGGTCAAGCCAAAACATTGCAATGCAATGGGTTCGGTGAATAATCCCCACTACTCTACACTAACTAGGTAGCAGTGGGGATTACTCATGGAATCCATTGCATTGCAATATTTTGGCTTGACTAGGGAGTGTGTCATTGATTTTCAACAACATTGACATTTGTTTACATTTTTCAGAAAACAAGTCTGAAAATGTTTTCGGTTGCCCGCTTTCACGATAACCTGTCACGCTTTTCACGATATCCACAGAATCCTGAAAAACAAAGAAACAATCATGGTCAAACTCATTAGATTAGATTAGATTAGATTAGATTAGATTAGATTCAACTTTATTGTCATCGCAGAGTACAAGTACAATACAACGAAATGCAGTTTAGCATCCAACCAAAAGTGCAAATAGTGATATAAGGGCATGATATAAATAGAACAAGAATGGTAGTGATAGGTAACTATGGAATATACAGTATGTGCAGAGGTAGTCTTGTAAACATGTCATGTCAAACTCATGTCACGCTGTTTCCAGATGGACCTCCAGACCAGTGAGAAGGAGAAGGAGAGGCTGTCCGCGGAGCTCCAGAGGCTGCGAGGTGCTGTGAACGGGGACCTGGACGGCCTGAGGACGGAGAACCAGGCCTTACGCCAGAGCCTGTCTGACCTGGAGGGCCTGGGGGTGGGGGGGGCCCAGGGGGCGGCAGACGGCGCTGACTGGCAGGTGGGATGAAAATAGCTGAAAGAAAACCCACCAATGTCCATCCCTACAGCATTCAGTTGTCTCTTATGTACATGTGTTTATGCACAGTACGATGTAGGTATCTCAAGCTGGGTGTTTTTAATGTGTACAACCAACGTTGTGTGTTCTGTTATCTGTGGCAATGTCACAAGAAAAGCCGTGCTTAATGTCCATTTCTACCTTGGAATCTGTGACACGTTCTAATGCTTTGGTCCTCATATCGGGATCCGATGTAATGATCTGACTTTTCTTTCGAAAAACGCGAATACATTTCTGCGTCGTTGAAACTCAATCACACGTCGCTATTCGACTGACACAGCTTGTTTTGTGAGCCTGCTAACAATGTAAAGTAGTGTTCTAGTTCACTAGGTAGCAGTGGGGGATTACTCACCCAATCCATTGCGTTGTTGCAGTATTTTGGCTCAAACTAGCGAGTTTGTGTCGTGATTCTCAACAACGTTGAAACGTACTTCCGTGTTTCAAAAGAAAAGTCCGTCGAAAACTTGGATGGGTTGCCGACATGCGGACCGAAGGTCTACTCTAGAACGTGTCACGTGTGTTCTGTTCTCTTGTGTAACAGAGTCTTCTTGTCTCCCCCAGATGCAGTACCAAGCCTTGCTGGGCCAGCTCCAGGACGCGCGGTCTCAGCTGCACCAGGAGATGAGCGCTTCCAACAGTGCTCTGCGCCGCACGGAGCTGGCAGAGAGGGAGCTGGAGGAGGTCAAGGAGCAACTGGAGACCAGGTCTGCGGCCTCCAACCAGATGACTCAGAAGAGCAGCAAACTAGAGGTGCGTTCAGCGTAGACTTGACTCATTATCCATGGACTGGTTATAGTCTGAGGGTGGCTGGGGCTCAACGGGGGTGGCTGTGGCTCAACCGGGAGAGCCGGCGTCGAATGATTGCGAAGTCGGCAGCTCACAGCGGTTCGAATCCCCAGCGGGCCAGGTGTCGAAGTGTCCCTGAGCAAGGCACTGAACCTCCTAATTGCTCCGGGGTCGCCTATAATGTCTGTGACCCCCCTTGCCTAGATGCCCCCTCTAGAGCGTACATGCATTTCGTTGTACTCAATGTGCAATGACAAACTTTGAATCCCTTCCTTGCTGTACGTGACGTCAATTCACCTGTGAGAAGAAGCGTTCCGGATAGAAATCAACTCTACTTTTTTACTCTCATTTGACGGCAAGCTACCCCTTCCTTCCTTCCTTCCTTCCTTCCTTCCAGATGCAAATGACAGAGATGTACAAACAGATGGAAGAGAAGGAAAACTTGGCGCAAATCACTCAAGAGGAGAAGGAAGAGTTGGCCAGAGAAAACCAGGTGATTTCCAGGAGCGTCGTCGTCACTACTCTTCTTTCTCCGACACGTTTCGACAGTTAGACTCGACAGACTCACGGATTAACTCGTCACTCATCCCTGTCTGTGTTCTTCCTGCCAGGGTCTCACAAGGGATATTGAGAGGTTGCGCCAGGAGTTCGCTGGTAATCAGGCTGCCCCCCCTGCTCAGCGTGCTGCCCCCCCGGCCCCCCCTGCTCAGCCTACTGCCCCCCCCTCTGTGTCCCTGCATTACTCTAGCCCCTATGGCTCAGGGGAGGCGCCCTTCGTGGACCTCACCTCCACAGGCGCCACACAGCAGCAGCAGGGCTCCTGGTCTGAATCTCTCCACTACGGGAACCCCTACGAGAACACAGGTACCCCCCCCCCCCCTCTCCTCATCTAACACTAGAGCCGTGCCTATTTCACCATCATTTTCACAATTTCACTATAAGAGTCGCCTCAGGGGGTCAAATGACCATAGTCTTTACAATGGGAATCTGCTACTTACACACAACGACCACTAGTCGGCACGTCTTGTAAATTAGCCTGCTTAGCCTCCTATACAGAAAAACTGCAAAATACCTTTATACTAGCTTATCCTGATGTGATTTGTGTGAAAATGTAAGGATAGTGGATGGTAGAACACACATATCTAGGAAAAGTCATGAAAGGAGTGCAAAGGTATTAAAAAATGTTTACTCACCAGGTCAAATGACCCCACCCATGGCTGTTCTAGTGTTAATGACCCCACCCATGGCTGTTCTAGTGTTAATGACCCCACCCATGGCTGTTCTAGTGTTAATGACCCCCCCCCTCATGGCTGTTCTAGTGTTAATGACCCCACCCATGGCTGTTCTAGTGTTAAATGACCCCACCCATGGCTGTTCTAGTGTTAATGACCCCACCCATGGCTGTTCTAGTGTTAAATGACCCCACCCATGGCTGTTCTAGTGTTAAATGACCCCACCCATGGCTGTTCTAGTGTTAATGACCCCACCCATGGCTGTTCTTGTGTTAATGACCCCACCCATGGCTGTTCTAGTGTTAATGACCCCACCCATGGCTGTTCTAGTGTTAATGACCCCACCCATGGCTGTTCTAGTGTTAGAGGTTCTGGGTGCCCTGCTGTGTCCTAACTTCCTGTTTCCTGTTCCTGCTGCTCATTGTGATTGACGTGTGATTCTGTTTGCAGGAACGTCTGCGGTGGTTGAGGTATGTACTAAAAGTCTACCTTTTCTTTCTTTTTTCACAATATGTTTGTTGTAATTTTCTTATTTTATAACACCTAAAAAACATACAATAACATAGACCAGGAACATAGATACACACACATCCAACTTGCATCAATATTGGATCGAATACAAAGAAAACAAAACTTTCCTCCACTTTGTATATAATATTCTCAGGCAACATTTTCAGTTTTGATCACTTGATAAATTAATTGGAAGCGTGCTTCACAATACCGTTTTCACTTGTGGTTAAATTATAAGTACAAACCTCCCTTCTCTCCCTCCTCCCTCCCCTCCCTCCTCCCCCTCCCTCCCCTCCCTCCTCCCCCTCCCTTCTCTCCCTCCCCTCCCTCCTCCCTTCTCTCCCTTCTCCCTCCTCTCCCTCCTCCCTTCTCTCCCTCCTCCCCCCCTCCCTCCTCCCTTCTCTCCCTCCTCCCTCCTCCCCCCCTCCCCTCCCTGCCCTGTAGGAGGTGGTGTCTCTGGAGTGCCAGTACTGTCAGGAGAAGTTCCCGGGCATCACAGAGGAGGAGCTGGAGACTCATGAGCAGAGCCACAGGGTCTGCCCCTTCTGTACCCTCATCTGTGACCCCATGGAGCAGGCTGTGTTTGAAGACCACGTCTACAGCCATGAAGTGTAGGGAGGGAACCACTACAACGTCCCATATGCTATAGAATTCCAGGGTAGGCAATAGAATTCCAATATATGCTATAGAATTCCCGGGTAGGCAATAGAATTCCAGAATTCTATGAGATATCCTCCTTCCCAACCCTTTTGAAAATGCCAAAAAAAATATCAGATGCTATGCTTACTTATATTATGGGAAAGAAGACAAATATACCACTTACTGTACATCCTTACTGATCCACAATAACCTTTCTAAGACTGTTAATCTGCAGGGAAATGATTTTTCCCAGCATTAAATTCAAGCAACTATTCTAATGCTCTGAACTGATCTATGATACAGTAGGCAACGTAACGCATGGGGGTAATTTCCCGAATGTTCACTAACGTCTTAATGTCAGTCTGGGAAAGGAAAGCTTGGTCTCCTTTGCTGGTCAATAAGAACATCTCGCTTCACCTTGGATTAGTTTTGATTTTCATCTCTCCTGAACTGTTTAACCTTGATTTATTACACTGTAATAAGTAGTCTCTCTTTCTCTTCCGAAGTGCTCATCTCTTGCTTGCTGCTCAAGTCATGTGCAATGTGTTGTATGGGACAATAATGGTTGGGTAAGTTCGGATGTAACGATTTGGAATAACAACCGAAATGTTTAGACGACTAAATAATGAACAGGTGAACTCCTTACTCAGTAATGTCAGAGATGGTTAGAAGAATGATACTAATAAGAGGAATGTGTATTGAATTACTTTCAAAGCGTATCAACTGCAATGTGCAAAGAATTACTCATTTAATAGAGGCTCACAAATACAAACAAAAAGAAGAAAACTGTCACATGAAGTTCTGATAACAGAAAAGAGATTGTTGAAACCTTGTTTACATCTGTATGATCATTAAAAGAAAGAAAGATGATGTACCTTTCCTTAAAGCTATATACACCACTTTATAATCCAACATGTTACCAGCCCAACAGGCACACTTTATTCATGGCAAAGTCTAACTGGGATCCTTGAGAAAGCCTGACCCAGGTGTCACCCCGTTAAACACCCAGGTGTCACCCCGTTAAAATGGAGATCAAAAGCGATTACGGTTACGGTCCCAAGGATCACTCTTAGCGTCCACCTTTTATTTATCCCCAAACATCCCACATATCCAATCATCTCCCATATGTGACACGTTCTAGTCTTTTGGTCCGCATGTCGGCAACCATTCGAAATGTTCCGACTTTTCTTTTGAAACACGGAACTACGTTTCAACGTTGTTGAGAATCGCAACACGAAACTCGCTAGTCGAGCCAAAACACTGCAACACAACGGATTGGGTGAGTAATCCCCCACTGCTACCTAGTTAACTACAACACTACTTTACATTGTTAGCAGGCTCACAAAACAAGCTGTGTTAGTTGACTAGCGATGTGGTGCGTCATTGATTTTCAACCACACGGAAATGTATTCACGTTTTTTCGAAAGAAAAGTCAGATCGTTACATCGGATCCCGGAACCAAAGCATTAGAACGGGTCACATATTAGCCAATCGTCCTGTTTCTCTTAAGGCATCATCTGATTGGCCTCCTCGGGTGTGACATCACGGGACGTCAGCTCAGAGAAGAGAGCAGGCAGCCAATACTGAGGCTCCCCTGCAGCCTGGGAGTCCAGCCACGCCAGGCCTTCCTTCAGCAGGTGCTCCTAGGACACAAGAGCTGGGTGTTAGGCTGGCTGGGTGTTAGGCTGGTTGAGTGTTAGGCTGGCTGAGTGTTAGGCTGGCTGGTTGGGGTGACGTTGGGGAGAGATAAACCCTGATTCCCACTGCAGAGCCGGGCTGAGCTGAGCTCTACTTTAGGTAGGCATGTAGCCTACCTCTGCAGTGGGAATCAGGGTTTATCTCTCCCCATCGTCACCCAGCCAGCCTAACATCAGCTTCATATGGTTCCTTTGCTCTGTTTTCTGCCAGTACCAATTAGCATTTAACATAGTTTTTATTCTATACAACGTCCTCCTCTACAGTCGATATCCAAAAACAACGTTGTTTATGATTTCTTCTGTGAGAAGCTGCTTACCAGCACATGACAGGCCCTCTCCCGCTCCCACTTCAGACTCTCCTTGCACTCGCTGACGGTCACATAGCCCTTCTTCTGCAAATGACAGAGAAAGAGACTCACATTTAATAATAAATGCAGTATTAACTAGCAACACCTTCCTCAGTACTTTACAGTATATACACTGTACCACAGTGGCCTATAGAACCTGTTGGCTTAGGGTTAGGAGAGGAAGGCTCACCTCAGCCAGCTGCAGGACCACGGTGTGGTCCATGTTGAGTTCTGCAGGGACAGACTGGACCAGGTACGAGCCCCCCACAGGGATCATCCCAAACCCGTTCCCCATGGCCTTCAGCTTCTTTATGGCCCGCACCAAGTCATCTCTGAAGGACAGCACAATACACATCACTTCAACTGCATGATGACATTACCAAAAAAGCTGAGTCATGTATTTTTGAATAATGATGATGATGATAATAATGATGATGATGATGATGATGATGATAGGTACTTTATTGATCCCTGAGGGGAAACTAAGTAAATGAGGCAGCTCACATCACAAACAACAACAGAAAAATCAAGTGAAAATAGAAGAAATGAACATCTGAAACATTCTCTACAGTAAGACCAGTCCAGTGTGATAATACTATCTGGTACTAATACTGGTACCCACTGGCTCACATCCTGGGCATATTTCCCTCTTCCCTTCAAGACTCTGTGATGGAGTTCATCCAGGGTTATGAGTCCTGAAACAGAGAGGAGAACACAGCATCAATCGATCAAACTTGATTTCTATAGCACAAGTCATACATAGAATGCAGCTCCCAAGTGCTGAACATGAAAACTATAGTAAATAAACTATAATACAATAAAACCCCCCCAAAAAATAGGAAATAAGAAATAGGAGTAAAAGTGCAAGTGGAGATAAACACTAAATAAAAAGCCAGACTAAAAAGGTGTGGTTTAAGCTTTCTTTTAAAGATATCTACACTGAACAATGAATTACACATTTGACACATCCGTATTTTTATGAGGTCTCGAAAGATAGCTGTGCGATATTAAGTAAGTGAACCTCACCTCCATTTCTGTGTTTCAGAGCCAGGCATACTTCAATGATCTGCACACCGAGCTCGTAATAGAAGTCTCCCACCCCAAGCATTTCCGACCAGAAGCCTTTGCCAGCTGTGTAGGTGAAGGATATGCCCAAAAAAACATTGTTTAACTTCGCAAATCATTGAACACATTCAGAGATTCTCAGCGCATAATGTTATGTTTGTTGAAGTTCTTTATTTCTCCCTGAGGGGAAATGACTTTCTCACAGCAGCAAGATTAAAAGAGTATGGGGGGATAAAAAGACACATAATAGATAATGAATAAAAACAGGGAATAAATAGAATAAAAATAGGGCAAAAAAAGGACAAGCAGAACAGTTGAAACACAGCTGGAGCTGTGTGGTTCTCACAGGCGAGGGGGTCGACCCCGATGGTGGCACACATCTCCTGGAACTGGACCCGGAACTGGGAGCTCTTGCGGATCTCCTGTTTGTGCTTGCTGGCAAATTCCTCCAGGTTAGACTTGAAGGTCTCCAGCTGTTTGGACATCTGAAAAACCACATGTATGTATGTAGGTATGTATGTATGTACGTATGGATGTATGTACGTATGGTCAGCTCTTTCCACAGAACACACACACACACACCCAGACAGACAAGACAGACTGACAGACAGACACACCCACCCACCCACCCAGACAAGACAGACAGACAGACACACCCACCCAGACAAGACAGACACACACACACACACACACACACACACACAGACAGAGAGACACACACACACACACACCTTAAAATACACAAACTCACACCCTCGCTCTCACCTGCACAATCTGGTCCTCGGCCAGCACCGTCCCCCTCTCTCTGTACTTGGCCTGCATACACAAACATTGTTGATCTCATCCATCCTGCTCAGACAGAGGGTACATGGCATGGCTGTCACCCTACTTTCACTTGCAATGAAAGTGAAGTACCTACCTCAGCAAGCTTCTTTTTGGCGATAGCTCCCGCACCAACTCCTCTCCTGTGCATTTTGTATGTTTTAATTTAAAATTGACTTTAAAATGTTGTCATGAAACCCCTGGCAGGCTGAGGTTATTACTGCTCTCTGACTGTCGACATAGCTAATGCGTCAGTCTGGTGTCGGTTGTCAACATTGTCTCTTTAATGACATCTGATGATCTCCATGGACAAAAAATATGTTATTGTCTAATATCGCATAAATGATTATATGATTTCGAAAGCCACCTAGCTTGGTTGCTAACTTGCTATTGTGAGCAACCAGGAACAAGAATCTTCTTCTTCTTCTGTCAGGACTGGTGGGGCAGGGCTGTAAACATCACAGCTCAATACTGCCACCTACTGGCTGGAAAATAATCTACTTAAATAATATATTTAATATATACTAATATATAATATATACTAACTTAATATATACAAATATACTTAATATACTTACTTACTTACTCAATAAAGTGCTTTGTATTTCTATTCACAAAGATCTTGATTGAGTGTTTTTCTTGACATTCAATGTCAGCACAATAACAGAAAGGTCCCTGGCTGCACATTGCTGTGCTTTGGTGTGGTGGTGAGTGACAGTTTGGTGTGGTGGTGAGAGACAGTTTGGTGTGGTGGTGAGTGACAGTTTGGTGTGGTGGTGAGTGACAGTTTGGTGTGGTGGTGAGTGACAGTTTGGTGTGGTGGTGAGAGACAGTTTGGTGTGGTGGTGAGAGACAGTTTGGTGTGGTGGTGAGTGACAGTTTGGTGTGGTGGTGAGTGACAGTTTGGTGTGGTGGTGAGTGACAGTTTGGTGTGGTGGTGAGTGACAGTTTGGTGTGGTGGTGAGAGACAGTTTGGTGTGGTGGTGAGAGACAGTTTGGTGTGGTGGTGAGTGACAGTTTGGTGTGGTGGTGAGAGACAGTTTGGTGTGGTGGTGAGTGACAGTTTGGTGTGGTGGTGAGAGACAGTTTGGTGTGGTGGTGAGAGACAGTTTGGTGTGGTGGTGAGAGACAGTTTGGTGTGGTGGTGAGAGACAGTTTGGTGTGGTGGTGAGAGACAGTTTGGTGTGGTGGTGAGTGACAGTTTGGTGTGGTGGTGAGTGACAGTTTGGTGTGGTGGTGAGAGACAGTTTGGTGTGGTGGTGAGAGACAGTTTGGTGTGGTGGTGAGTGACAGTTTGGTGTGGTGGTGAGAGACAGTTTGGTGTGGTGGTGAGTGACAGTTTGGTGTGGTGGTGAGAGACAGTTTGGTGTGGTGGTGAGAGACAGTTTGGTGTGGTGGTGAGTGACAGTTTGGTGTGGTGGTGAGAGACAGTTTGGTGTGGTGGTGAGAGACAGTTTTCAAGTTATGTAAGTAAAATACGATTTCGATATCAGGGACAGTAGATGAGGTGTATGATATTTGTGATATTTGACTTATTTCACTGCATTATGTCTGGATAAATGTTAGACAAACAACAACGTCATATTTTACATTTCAAGCAACTTTTATTTTCAATGTTTAAATTAAATACTTGAAAACAGAAGATTCATGTTTCATTTTTTAAATACATCTCATCTCTACAGCCAAATTAA
>NC_137681.1:26144274-26256774 GCF_963989245.1 Nansenia antarctica | reverse complement strand
GGGGTGGTGTCCGGGGAGGTGCTCAGCACGGCGTCCATAGAGCTCAGCGCCGACAGCAGGTGGAGGAACGTCAGGAAGACCCCCGTCAGCCCCCACACCCAGGCCACCTGCCTCAGGCAGATCCTGCTGCTGCAGCTGGACCTCATAGAGCAGCAGCAGCAGCAGCTGCAGAACAAGGACAAGGAGATCGACGAGCTGAAGGCCGACAAGGACACGGTAGGGAGGGGGAGGGACGTGGGGGGGGGCAGGGGGATGTGGAGGGACGTGGGGGGATGAGGAGGGATGTGGGGGGATGTAGAGGGATGTGGAGGGACGTGGGGGGATGTGGAGGGATGTGGAGGGACGTGGAGGGATGTGGGGGGATGAGGGGGGATGTGGGGGGACGAAGGGGGATGTGGAGGGACGTGGGGGGATGAGGGGGGATGTGGAGGGATGTGGGCGGATGTGGGGGGACGAGGGGGGACGTGGGTGGATGTGGGTGGATGTGGAGGGACGTGGGGGATGAGAAAGTTATTTATTTTATAGTTTTTTGTTTTTTTTATATAATATTTTATTCAATTTGCACAACATAACAATCAGACAGCACAGGTATTGTCAAGTTACAAAAAAACAACAATGGTTAGCATACGTGGGTTGCATTAGTACACTGGACATACAGTATATGACATATCAAACACAACAGAATCACATCAAAGGTAAAGAGACTACAAAAGCAGAACAAATGACTATGATTTATTTGTGAAAACAAATCGCGGGCGCCCTTTCTGCAGTAGGTCAACTAAATCATCAGGAAGATAATCAAGAAAGGGCTGCCAAATACCGTAGAAAAAGTTGTCATTCCCCCTTAATGTAGCACTGAGGCGTTCCATAGGAAAGACCTTAAAAGTTTCTCTGTACCACTGTGTGACTGTGGGGGGTTTCTCCTCGATCCACTGGAATAGGATGCATCGCCTCGCCAGAAGTAGAAGTTTACTCATTAAAGTCATCCGTCCAGTGGAGAGAGGGAGTTGCCCCGTAGGTATATTCAGAATAAACAAGCCTGGTTCAGCCCCAACCGAAGTGTGGAATATTGAACTAAGTTCCTTAGCAATGTTTTCCCAGTATCTGGATATCAAGGGGCATTGCCAAATACAATGAAAATAAGTTCCTACATCCTTTTTGCATTTCACACAGATGGGAGAAATCTGGGGATTAATTTTGTTTAGGAAGTGGGGAGTGCGTTGTAGTCTGTGTAATATTCTGTACTGACTCTCTCTAAGCCTATTACAGGTGAATATTTTTTTAGCAGATTCAAAAGCATCTGACCACATGTCGGCATCAAGTTCAACCTCCAAATCTTTTTCCCATAGCTCTCTAGATCTGTTGATATTAATAGAGTTAGTAGAGTAAAGTTTTTCATTAAAAAAGGAAATGAATTTTTTGTTGTTAAAGGGAGTTGAGTTAAAGTTGAGAAGGAAGTTATCAATTGAGCTTTTCATTGGTTGGTCTGTTGGGAATGATAGATCAGATTTTACAAAATGTCTCACCTGAAGGAATGCAAAAAAGTGATTATGATGAGGCATTTCGTATTTACTCTGAAGTTGTGAGAATGACATGAAATTATCACCTTCGAATAAGTCAGCTTAGTTGCTTTGAGTGCCAGTCTTCAAATATACTCTTTCCTACACCAGGAGGGAAGGCTTTATTTTGAGATATAGGTTGTAGTGCTGATGAAAAACATCTCCGGCCAACATGTTTAGTAATATCACGCCATATCTTAAGTGTGTTATATATGATAGGATTGTCCTTGACCCCTGCTGGAAGGTCATTCATGTCAGTTGAGATAAGGCTGAGCAAAGAGTAGGGGGCACAACACCATGCATCTACGGGGTACTCTCCTTGATGAAGGAAATGCTTGAGCCAGCCTGAAATTATCCTGGCATGGCAAGCCCAATTATAATACACAATATTGGGAACGGCTTGACCCCCTTTTTCTATAGGCAATTGCAAGGTCCTCATTTTCAACCTAGATTTCTTTCCATGCCATATAAATCTTGAAAGAAACCTTTCAATATCCAAGATGGTTGTTCTATTGATCTTAAGCGGTAGAATTTGCATTGGGTATAATAGTCTAGGAAGCACATTCATCTTAGTCAGGCTAATTCTGCCCATCCATGATAGAGGGAGATCAAACCACCTGTCAAGGTCATTTTTGATTGATGTCAGGATTGGTGTAAAATTTAGTTTATTAGGGCTGGGTATCGCCACTGATTTCCCAAAATGATTCGATTCCGATTCACAGCTCCCGATTCGATTCGATTCACGATTCGATTCGATTCGATTCCGATTCGATTTAGTTACAATATCAATTTTCCTTGAATATGAAGAGATTCTCAGAACTAATGCTATAAATGGTTCAAGGAACCCTATAACATGTAGCATTGTTAAACATATCAATGTTTACATTAAGAATTGACTCCAAAGCAGTTACATGAATGTACTTCTTATTGGAACATAAATTAACATCATTGACCAACATTTTGCTAAATCAGACACTACAAAAAGTGCTTTTTAACGTGCTTTACTGCAGCCAGTGTAAATAAAGGGGCTACAAACATAGCCTATCGGTAAACAAGACATCACATATCCCTCAGGACTGTCTCAAATAGCTTATTTGCATAATATATATATAAATATACTGTATACAAAATAAAAATGTGCAAAACTCAAACAAAAATAGTGCAATAGATGAGGGTATTTTGGGGAACAAAAAAACACATTGTAAACCATAATGTCCATGAAACTAAAGCCCTTCATTACTGCTTTCTCACTTTTTGGAGATTGGAAGATTTTATTCAGGAATAAACATACGTAATTGGAAAATCAATGATTATTGTAGTATACAGTAACAATACGTTAGTGGAAACACCACAAATCTACGGAACCACTTATTGAGGCATCACCCTGACGTGAAACATGGAAAAGAGGATCCGAAACAAGCCTCGCTGATAAAGTGGCAAGTGATTGTCAGGTACGAGTCCATTGCTCTGGATGTCCAGCTGTCACACGTTATGGCAACTCTCTCTGCTGGCTGGAGTGACGTTGCGATGTCACGTTTCACTTGCGCGGACATGTCTGGGACTATCACTTCACTCAACTGTTTGCGTGTCGGTTACACGTAGCGTGGTTCTAGTACACTGACGACACTGACGACGCTGTAGTAATTTGTTGGGCACGCGGAGAATTTGATTGTAATTTGCAACCAAACGTCTTTATCAGCGAGGCTTGTTTCGGATCCGCTTTTCCATGTTTCACGTCAGGGTGATGCCTCAATAAGTGGTTCCGTAGATTTGTGGTGTTTCCACTAAATTTAACCTCCACTGCGCACAGCTTGCATATGGCTTTGCTTTTGTCCTGCTCATCTCTATCGTCATAATTTTTACATCCAAAATGCACCCAGACATCTGCCTTTAAGCCTGGTCGTTGCGTGAGATATGATAAATTCTTGTAGCGCGAGATCTGGCCACGAGATCTCGTTGCGGGTTGAAGCTGCAAGCAGAAGAAAAAAAAAACATGAAAGATCGATCTCGGGATTTATGAATCAATAATCGCTCATTCAATGAAGATCGATTCAGAATCGGGAAATCGATTTTTTGAACCCAGCCCTATAGTTTATACAAATCGTCAATGTTCGCTGATACTCTAATGCCCAGGTAAGTAAAGCCTGAAGTTGACCACATGAAAGGGAAATTGACAAGAGCCGTCCGGTCCCCAAAGTCACCTAATGGCAGGGCCTCAGATTTGTCATAATTAATTTTGTACCCTGAAAATTGACAGAATTTATTAATTATTGATAATAAAACAGGTATTGAGCACTCTGGGTCGGTAATAAACAGTAATACATCATCAGCATAGAGCGAAATCCTGTATTCAGTGTCTCCTAATACGACACCTGACAGTCCCTGATGGTTCCTAATAGCCTCTGCAAGGGGTTCGAGCGCTAACGCAAATAATAGAGTCGACATAGGACAGCCCTGACGCGTGCCCCTACTCAAGGGGAAAATGTCAGACGCTGAACCATTTACCATGACCCTCGCAGCCGGCGATTTGTATATAAGTTTAACCCAGTCAGTAAAACCAGAGCCCAATCCAAACCTGTCGAGGACATCAAACAGATACCCCCACTCCACTCGATCGAACGCTTTCTCAGCATCCAATGAAATAGCAAGGACCCTTTTCTTTGTACTTTGTGAGAATTGTATTACATTAAGGAGCCGTCGAACGTTGGAGTAGGAATATCTGTTCTTGATAAATCCTGTCTGATCCGGTTTAATTAGAATGGGCAGTACCTCCTCCAATCATCTTGCAAGGAGTTTAGATAGTAATCTACCATCAACCCCGAGTAAACTTATTGGTCTGTACGAAGCACAGTTATCAGGGGGCTTATCCTTCTTCAAAATCAGGGAAATATGGGCCAGATTTAAAGTCGGCGGAAGTGTGCCTCTCTCTGTCTGAAGACTCGATGAACATATTGGTTAGAGGTTTCACCACCAGCTTAGCCATTTTTTAATAAAATTCGGGCCCGAACCCATCGGGACCCGGGGCTTTCCCACTCTGTAGAGCTTGAATGGTCTCTAAAGGGCTCTGCACACAGCGTGCGATTTCTGTTGCGCGTCAACATTCCATTTTGAAGTTTGAATGGAAGTCTATGAGAACATCGCATTTCAACACACACGGCCCCGATTTTAATCGCACGGCGAAAATTCGATTCCATTCATTTTGAATGGGACAAAGCACACGGCGTGCGAGTTTTGTCGCACTGTCAAATTTGTGCTTTTTCCCATTCAAAATGAATGGAATCAAATTTTCGCCGTGCGATTAAAATCGGGGCCGTGTGTGTTGAAATGCGATGTTCTCATAGACTTCCATTCAAACTTCAAAATGGAATGTTGACGCGCAACAGAAATCGCACGCTGTGTGCAGAGCCCTTAAGACTTCCTGTTCTGTAGTTGGTCTACACAAGTCGTTTCTGTGTTCTTCAGATAATGTAGGAAGATGTATCCCATCTAAAAACGTTTTTCTTAACATTGAAGTATTTTGCCATTCAGATGAGTATAGTCCTTGATAGAAGTCCTTCATTATTTTACTAATAATTTTGGTTTCAAACTGTTGTATGCCCATGCTATCTCTGAGAGATGGTATTGCATGAGGCCCTGTCCGGCCTTTGGCCAGTCGAGCAAGGAGCCTGCCGGGTTTGTTACCAGATTCAAATAATCTATGCCTGGCGAAAAACATTGCCGATTCTGCTTTTTGAGTTAGCAATTGGTCTAGGGCGGATCGAGCCGCCTCTAGCTTTTTTAACACAGCTGTGGAGGAGGAGGTTTTAAACTCTCTATCCATGGTTTTAATCTGTTGCTCAAGCTCCAGTTGACTTGCCATTGATGCTTTTTTAAATGCTGCTGTATAGGATATTATGGCCCCCCTCAAGAATGCCTTACCCGTTTCCCATAGTGTAGAAGCAGAAATATCAGGTGTGTCATTCGTGGAAATAAAGAGTTCCCACTGTGTTTCTAAGTATGTTAAAAATGTGGGATTGCTAAGAATAGACGGGTTCAAACGCCAGTGTCTAGATAGGGGGTCATAGTAGGGTGGTAGGAATTCAATAGTAACTGAGGAATGGTCTGAAATAGCGCACGTGTTGATAGAACAGGCCTTGGTTCTGTCTAAAATTAATCGTGATACAAAAATATAATCAATTCTCGAGAAAGAATGATGAGGGTGAGAGAAAAATGTAAAGTCCTGACCGCCAGTCAAGAGTGAGTGAGTACACTGGTCTACTTGCACTGGTACCATTGCTTACTGCATGTAGTCGTCTTTGTAGTGGTTTGGGGGAATACTACAGTTTTTCATATGACTGTACAGCACAGTATATAAGACGAGTATATAAGGCAAGTCTTTTTGTGCTGGTGGGTGTGGTCCGACCGATTGGGGTGGGCCTGTCTGGGCCAAAAATGCCAGGGCCTAATTTTTGTCCCAGTCCAGCCCTGGTGCCAGGGCTCGTTCCTATTCCAAGCACAGTGGGCAGCCAGGATTCAAAGAATTGTATAGGAAGTTTTCCCTCCGAGCCCTCTTTCAGATTGAGGACACGAATATTGTCACGCCTGCTCCGGTTCTCCATATCATCCATGCCATCTGTCATCACCTTAATTTTCTTTTCTGCTTCGGCGAGTCTTGCTTGTAAACCGCTCACTGTGTCTTCCACGTCCGACACTCGTTGTTCTGCCTCGGTCATGCGTGTGGACTGGGCTTCTATGGTTGTGGAAATTCTGTCCAGAACTCCCGAGATCTTAGATAGCTTCTCTTCCACAATGTCACTGAAGTTTTGAGTTAGCTCGCGAATCAATGCTTTGGTGTCTGTAGCTAGCGGAGGTTCGTAGTTTTTCAACGGAGAGTTAATGTCTGCTGTTTGGCTAGCAACCTGGGTATGGCTAGTTGCCTGCGCACATTTCTTTGGCTGAATTTTCGTTTCTTTCGACATAGTTTGTCAGAGATGGACACTTCTTTCTTGTCGACAGTTAACACAACACTGTATTAGTAAAAAATAAGTTGAAATATGTGCATAAAATTGCTAATAATATAAGTATAAATGTGTGAGAGAGGGAGCTCGGCGAAAACACGCCTTTCAGTAAGCCATCGTCACGTGACCCTTCATTTATTTTATAGTTATTATTATTTTTATTTTTTAATGTATATTAATTTATACTTTATTAAGTTTAAAAACACAACGGCGTGTTTGTTGACCGTCCACAGTTGCTGGCGCGCATCGAGCGCATGGAGCGCAGGCTGCAGCTGACCAGGAAGGACCCCCGAGACAAGCGTCTGTTCCAGCCCCTGGAGACCTGGGCCCCCGACAAGGACGACCCCTGGGACCTGGAGGACGAGGACGCCCCCCCCCCCACCCCCAGGACTTTCGGCTGCAGCCGGGGGGGCAAGGGAGGCCTCAAGAGGTAAACAAACTCCAAAGGCTGCCCCCTGCTGGTGACACCGGGAACAAGTTGGCAGCCGATTTAATGTTCCCACTTTTATTCTGAAATATGGAAATGAATTTCAGCGTAGATGAAAAAATCAACGACACACTCGCTAGTCAAGCCAAAACGTGAATGTGTGTGTGAACGGGTGAATGAGAGGCCGTTGTAAAGCACTTTGGAAAATAGGCGTTATATAAGTGCAGTCCAATTATTTATATGACAGGGTTAGGGTTTGCGTTAGGCCCTAATCATTCAGCTCTCTACTCCTCTCTTCCTCTCCTCTCCTCTCTTCCTTTCCTCACCTCCTCTCCTCTCCTCTCCTCTCCTCTCCTCTCCTTTCCTCCTCACCTCACCTCCTCCCCTCCCCTCCTCTCCTCTCCTCTTCTCCTCTACTCCTCTCCTCACCGCCTCTACTCCTCTCCTCCCCTCACCTCCTCTCCTCTCCTCTACTCCTCTCCTCACCTCCTCTCCTCTCCTCTCCTCTTCTCCTCTACTCCTCTCCTCACCGCCTCTCCTCTTCTCCTCTACTCCTCTCCTCACCTCCTCTCCTCTCCTCTACTCCTCTCCTCACCTCCTCTCCTCTCCTCACCTCCTCTCCTCCCGTCCCCTTGCAGGAAGTTCTGCGTCCTCGACTCCAAGGTTCAGAAGTCGGGGGGGCGGGGCAAAGGCCCCAAGTTCACCCCCCTGAAGACGGAGTGTCGAGGCGGCCAGCGGGAGCTGCGGAGCAAAGAGACCCCGGAGAAGATGGGCTTCGGCCCCCGGTTCGGCCTGGAGAGGGACGCCACGCTACCCCCTGGCTGCAAGGAGGAGTGTGAGCTGACGGCCCAGATGGAGGACCTGCCCTTCATGTCCACCACGGAGATGTACCTGTGTTGCTGGCACCAGACCCCCTCCTCCCCCCTCCTGTGTGACCACCCGTCCCCCAAGGCAGAGGAGGCGCTGCCCAGTGAGTGGACCCACCAGAACATGCCGAGTGTTGGTCGTGTTGAGCTGTGTAGTTTGTAGTTTGTCTCAAAACGTTCAGATGGGGGCGCTTGGTGGCGTAACGCACTAAGCGTCGACCATGTAACCGCAGGGTTCCCGGTTCGATTCCGGCTGTGGACATGTCCTGCATGTCATCCCTCTCTCTCTCTCTCTCTCTCTCTCTCTCTCTCTCTCTCTCTCTCTCTCTCTCTCTCTCTCTCCAATCCTTCCGGTCAAATCTCAACTGTCTCTATCACAATAAAAAGAATAATATGAGTGGGACTGCCCCACAAAGAAAAGAAAAAAACAACATACGGTAATAACTTAGTTTTAGAATCCATATATCAAGTGTCAAGTCTGTTTTTCCTGTACGTACTGTATTAGATAAATAATTATAATAATAACTTTTATTTGTATAGCACTTTTCCTGCAAACGTTGCAGCTCAAAGTGCTTTAATCATTATATAATCATCATTGAATTATTTAGTAATTTAAAGGCAATATTAAAAAGATGGGTTTTTAGTCTCAACTTGAAAAAATTGGTGAGTTGATCAAAGACGTCATAGTGTTACTATAACACAGGTGATGACATCATAGTCTTACTATAACATAGGTGATGACATCGTAGTCTCACTATAACACAGGTGATGACATCATAGTCTCACTATAAGACAGGTGATGACATCATAGTGTTACTATAACACAGGTGATGACATCATAGTCTCACTATAACACAGGTGATGACATCATAGTCTCACTATAACACAGGTGATGACATCATAGTGTTACTATAACACAGGTGATGACATCATAGTGTTACTATAACAGGTGATGACATCATAGTGTTACTATAACACAGGTGATGACATCATAGTGGTACTATAACAGGTGATGACATCATAGTGTTACTATAACACAGGTGATGACATCATAGTCTCACTATAACACAGGTGATGACATCATATGGTGTTACTATAACACAGGTGATGACATCATAGTGTTACTATAACACAGGTGATGACATCATAGTGTTACTATAACACAGGTGATGACATCATAGTGTTACTATAACAGGTGATGACATCATAGTGTTACTATAACAGGTGATGAGGATGTATGTTGTGTTTCACATCTCAGATCTGGCCGTTCCATCATGGAGAGATAAGAGCGTAGAGCCGCTGGAGGAGGACGCGTGTGGTGACATCCCTGAGGTGAGAGAGGGGTGGGGGTATGGGGGGGGGGTATGCTAGCAAAAGGTCTTTCAGATATTCTGGTGCTGTGCCACTGAGAGCTTTATAAACAAGCAGAGGGATCTTGAAATCTATTCTGAACTTAACAGGAAGCCAGTGTAGAGTCTCTAAAATAGGAGTTATATGAGCTCTTCTGCTTGTTTTGGTTAAAACTCTCGCTGCTGCATTTTGGATTAATTGCAGCTGGCCAAACAAAAGCTTTCATTAACACTTCTGCATCAGCTTGCCGGAGAAAATGTCTCACTTTTTGCAATATTCCGTAGATGATAGAAAGCATGTCAGTACAGTAGAGGAGGCAGCTTGTGGTGACGTCCCTGAGGTGAGAGAGAGGAGGGGTCAAAGTTCACAGACTAAAGTGGTTAGCCAGACCTGGGTTCAAATTGTATTTGAAATCACTTACTCTGTGCTCGCAGGCAGGCTCAAAGTATTTGAAACTAATCTTAATGGATAGAACTTTTCTCAACACATTATGTTCTTAAACCACGTCACATCTAACCTGTGTGTTGACGTGTCGTTCTCCCCAGACGTTAGAGCAGACGTTAGAGGACAGTGTGTTTCTGAAGCGTCATGCAAAGTTGGAGCTGGATGAGAAGAGGAGGAAGAGGTGAGAAAGGAGGTTTTCTCGCGTCTTCTCCACACCAGTCAACTTATTCTCAATAATGAAACCTTCTCACTCCACCTCAGCATCGCCCTCCCAGTGACGGTCACTCTTTCTAGTTTTTGAGAACTTTGCGCTGTCTCTCTCTCTTTCTCCCTCCTTCTTCTCCTCCCTCCACCCTCCATCATCTGCCCTTCCCTCTTGTCTCTCTTTCTCTCTCTCTCTCTTTCTCTCTCTCTCTCTCTTTCTCTCTCTCTCTGTCTCTCTTTCTCTCTCTCTCTGTCTCTCTCTTTCTCTTTCTCTCTCTCTCTCTCTCTCTCTCTCTGATTCTCTTTCGCTCTCCCTCTCTCTGTCTCTCTCTCCTCCCTCCTCCCTCTACCTCCCCCTCCTCCCTCCCCCTCCTCCCTCCCCCCTCCTCTCCCTCCTCCCTCCAGGTGGGACATCCAGCGTGTCCGGGAGCAGCGGATGTTCCAGCGTCTGCAGCAACGGATGGACAAGAAGAAGGGCATCCAGGAGGCGGAGCCTGAGGTCACGTCCTTCTACCCCGACACTGAGGACGGTACGCACCTGGGTTTACCTGTGTTTATCTGTGTGTTTACCTGTGTTTACCTGTGTGTTTACCTGGGTTTACCTGTGTGTTTACCTGGGTTTACCTGTGTGTTTACCTGGGTTTACCTGTGTGTTTACCTGGGTTTACCTGTGTGTTTACCTGTGTACTTACCAGTGTTTACCTGTGTACTTACCTGTGTTTACCTGTGTACTTACCTGTGTTTACCTGTGTACTTACCTGTGTTTACCTGTGTACTTACCTGTGTTTACGTGTGTACTTACCTGTGTTTACCTGTGTACTTACCTGTGTTTACCTGTGTTTACCTGTGTACTTACCTGTGTTTACCTGTGTTTACCTGTGTCTACCTGTGTTTAATTTCAACTTAACTTTATTCATCCACGAGTGGAAATCACGATGCCATCGTGGTTCAGTTTGAAAGGTTTTAGAAGCAGCATTCTCTCTGTGTAGGCGTTCAGCTAAGGCTTCTCTCTCTACGCTCTCTCTCCTTCCTCCAGTTGAGTCCATCATCATCACCCCTTTACTACCTGTGGTGGCGTTCGGCCGGCCGTTGCCGAAGCTCACGCAACAGTAAGTGTTTTTGTTTCTAACTCCCTCTTCCCCTCTCCCTCTCCCTCCCCCTCTCCCTCTCCCTCAATATGGAGCTCTCCCTCTCCCTCTCCCTCCTCCTCAATATGTAGCTCTCCCTCTCCCTCCCCCTCTTCCTCCTCCTTAATATGTATCTCTCCCCCTCCCTCTCCCTCTTCCTCCTCCTCAATATGTAGCTCTCCCTCCCTCTCCCTCTCCCCCTCCCTCTCCCTCTCCCTCTCCCTCTCCCTCTCCCTCCTCCTCAATAAGCAGGAGTGATCTCTGTCACACATCCCAGCACCCTTCTCCAGACATACATTCTTTCCCAGTGCGTACAGACATTTTCTTCATCATTCATTGTACAAAGCTAGGTCTAGTGGTTGAGAAGTAGCAGGGTTGAACGCAGAAATGTCTTTTTTATTTTTCTATTTTCTCTTTTTTTCTTTCTACTTCTTCTATTGGTTCTCTTGAAGGAAGAGGCTAGGATTTGTTAGGCTTGCTCTTGCTCCTTTCCCCAGAGACTTAGGAGAGTAGTCGGGTGTGTGTTTTCTTCTTATTTATGAGTCTAGTGTGTGTCCTCCTAGCTTGAGTTCATCCATTCCTGTGCATAATCTATTTTTCAAGATGGTACCATGGTGCAGGTGACGGGGCAGGGAGAGTTTCACAGAAAGACCTTTCATCAAAATGCAAGTATTTACTCCTCACCTAAGTATGTGTTTTACATTCTAAACATTAAAATAGTTGAAATTCCACCGCTCATCCCTAATCAGATGTGGCTGCGGTGCTGGAGCTGAAGAGTATCAGATGGGATAAAAAGAAGCATCCGCACACTCCAAAACTGTGCCAAAAAAATCGATGTTTTTCATTTCGCAAGCTTTCGGTTGTTCATAGACCTTCTTCAGGCACCGAAACGACCGAAAGCTTCGCGAAATAGAAAACGTTTTTTTTTGTGTGCAGATGCTTCTTTTCACATTCTAAACATTAAGAAACAAGACGCTGAAAAGTAGCATTTCCCATGATCCTCCTGTCCTCTGGTGGGACAGGACCCCCCAATGAAAGGGACATACCGGTATGCCCTCAAGACCTTAGAGAAGAGGACTGAGTTGAAAAAGAGGTGTTGAAAACTAGTTGAATCAATTTCAGCACGAGTGCACCCGAGTTAACTAGTCATGTCTAGTCATTTTGGTTGGAGGCTAAACTGCATTTCGTTGTATAGTACTTGTACTCTGCGACGACAATAAAGTTGAATCTAATCTAAACTGATCTTCAAGGTGACTGGTTGAATCTGGTGTACTGGTAGTGATGAGTTTATTAATTAACTAACATGTGGAATGGCAGCCTGGGCGTTCCTATGGTTACGCACAGTGAGTTCTAGAACTATTTCACTCCCAACAATCGGCTCACCTCATATGACTGTTTCTATATAAGATTTGTGACTTATAAGGTAACTTATAAGGTATACATTTATCAGAAATCTTATGTATATTATATATATATAATGATATAATGTATTATATCACCTAAGCCTGGTGATGGTCTTTGAAACCAAAACATTGCTGCTACTCTGAACTAAAAAATACAGTACTTCCATTTGAAATGTAGTCAAATCTGCCCCCTGCTCTTCTGCTGATGTTGGTGACCTCTGGTGACCAGATGCTTTTCAGGTTGTTGGACGAGGGGCGTCGGCCTCCTCCTGCCTCCTGACGTGGTTGAGCTTGTTGTCTCTCTCCCTGGTCGTCCTCCTCCCTCTCCTGACCCCCCCCGGCCTGCTGTGTGTCTCTCCTGCAGGAGCTTCCAGCTGCCCTGGATGGACGACCGGGGACGCAGTCGAGGTGCCGAGGTGCCCAAGAAACACACCCCCCACCGGACCTGCCGCAAGTGACCACAGCACCCCCGCGGTGTGTCCACACCTCGCGTGGACGAGAGAAAGAAAGAACGAAACAAGAGACAGAGATAGAGAGAGAGAGATGATGATCCACTCCAACCCTCCCTCCCTACCCTCCCCACGGTCACCCTTCACCTCTGGGATAAGGTCAGGGGGTCACTGGTGTTACCTGCGGTAAAGCAACACTATCACTCCAGGGCAGAGTGAGCTACTGTTCTCCCGCAGACACCGCTCCCTACGCCAGACGGCCTTCTAGAAGAGCTGCCGGAGCAAGGCTCGGACGGGAAGGGTGGCCACGGAACCTTCTAGCCATGGCCGATACGGCGCCCTCCGCTATACCGCTGAAGACGGAAGAAAAGCTGCATCTCTGCAGGAAGTAGTCGCCCCCGGTCCTCACTGACATCTATGTAAATAATACGTCAACTCAAAAACGTAGAGGTTTCATAGTATGTTGTATAGTTCTGGGTTTTGTAAACAACACAACAATAGCATGCTCTGTGATGCATCGTTTGGGGAGCACAAAATAATTCTGAGAATTTGTTTTGCAATCGGTTGCAAGCTAGTTAATCCTGAACTGCAGCGTCTGAATAACTGAAATGTGTAATTGGTAACACCGTTCAGCTTTTTGATTATTACTACTACGTTATGACATAGTTGTCTGTCACCTGGCATAGTAACCTGGGAGCTGTAATCTAAATGGTAAGAGAAGTGGTGAAGGAAGGGCAGTGTTTGTACAGTATGCACCTAATCGCTAGTTTACTCTAAACACTGGGAGCTCCATTGGCATTTATTGACATGCACTCTGTTGATGTGTTCTGACTAGGTTTAAACCTCCAAATCTGACTGTCTGTGTTTTGTATTTACTGTATACTATTCCTTGTGTGGACACCCCGCGTAAAGCTTTACGTTCTTTTTTTTATTTTTTTTATTTTTTTTAATCAATGTGCACTAAAGTGTGGATATAAGTTGTTTGATCCTCACTCTCTCTGCATGTGCTTTTATCACAACTGCAATGCTAAGCAGATATAAGGTCATGAGTCTGTTCTTATGCTGGAGTGTTTGGTATTCTCTGCACAGTCCAAACTTTGTGTTTGAAAAAGTTGTCAGGTGTTGATGGGTCATGTTGGTACCCAGACGGGCTGTGTAAATGATGGAGGTTCCTGTGGTTCCTATCCTATGTTCCTTATACTTGTTTTTCATTGTTTTGATTGAGTGTGCATGGTCTTTTTTTTGAGTTGACAAATCTGCTCCTATGGATATGGACAGTCAGCACGGCGGAGCTTTAAATGAAACATCTTCTTTTCTCTGCTAAAAACATCTGGGTTTGGACTTTTTTCTTTTCTTTTTTCTTGAAAGCATGACTTTGGCTGCTGCGTTCAGAATAAGCACTGCTCTGTTCAGACGTTCTGACGGGCCTTCTCCTCTCTCAAGGTGTTCTGAGACACTTAGGGCTGGTTTCCACAACGCAGATTAACACTCGTCCTAGATTAAAATCTATCTTTAATGGAGATGTTCTTCTTATTTCTATTGAGAATCGTTAGCCTCGTAGCATAATCGCCTACGTCGTGCTTTCACTTGTGGTCAGCCGAGCCATCTTTGTATGTAGTGTCAAAAATGCCTATGTCAAAGAGATGACTTGGGCAGATAGTGATTTTGGAATGTAACAAGCATTCTGATAGGCTGACGGCATAGGCAATAATGCCCAGTGAATCAGCAGCGTTAGGAGAGTAGAGTTAAGCAGATATCTCAATTTGGCCAAAATATGACTTTATTGGCAATTATGCTATGAGGCTAACGATATGTTATTTAGTCCAGGACTGGGTCTGTGTCCAGGGAAACCGGCCCCATAGACTTTTAAAGACTTTGTTTAATTCTTGACTTTCGTTTTGTGTTTTCGGGCCTTAGAAATAGGCTCAGATCCAGTATATGACTACTGAGGTGTATACTGGTTGGTCTCAGAGGGGGTGAACAGCACCTCAGCCTGCTGTAAAGTGTTAGAGGGCGGAGTTCAGGACAGATTGTTTTTTTTATCTGCACTAGAGTTTAGTCTAATCAGCTAATCAACTCTTTAATATGACGACATGGTCTTTTTTCCTTGTCATATCTGCTCTCTTTCACAACGCAGGCAGCTCCTGTGGTTGTGTTTCTGTCATGTCATCGCATCACTGTTTGACTCTTGTGGCACATTGGCTGTCTTTACAACAAAACAGACCACAGACAACATACGGGCTGGTTTTGGAAAATTAAATTGGTCTTCTGTACATAGCTTTGAAAGAAACAAATGTTGTACATAATGGAAAAAAACATGGCTGTTATTTTTTTATTATTTAATGTTCCAAGTTGTTGAGTACATTCAATATTATTCAATGATAATGATGATGAATGTATGTTGACATCAATAATTGACAGATCTTTTGTTTTGGAATAAAATAAGAAAACGTATCCAACTACTGATTTGCGTCTTCCCTTCATTTATGGATTGATATGCTCTGAAAAGGGTGTTGGTTTCAGATTGGTTATTTTATGAAGTGTCTGCTTTGCACTTTGACACGTGGGTTTTAAAGCCTAGGATTGGTGGGGGCTGGGGCTCTACCTCCAGCACCAACCCAACGCTATGGAGGGGAGGGAACCATGGCTGTGGCTCAGAGGGGAGAGGCTGGCGTCTCATGATTGCATGGGTGGCAGATCGGCAGTTGGGAACCTCTGCTGGCCACATGTGGAGGTGTCCTTGGGGATAGATGTAGGGCAGCAAACAGCTCAAGGAAAAGGATTAATAATTTGATATAGAAGAGAGGAATGGAAGCCAAACTTAATTCTTGTTTCAAATCCCAAACCCATTGCCCTTATCCCTAAATTTGGATTCAGTATGGGCATATAAGTCAATGCGAAGAGGTATAGTATTCATATTGAATACATCAGAATCAGAATTACTTTTATTACATCCAATGTATGGCTACACAAGAGTCAAATTCTTCGGCTCAGGTTCTTCGACGTTGGCATTGCAGCAGGATACAAAATCAACAATAATATAATAAAGTTAACATAAGTAAAGTAAGTAAGTAATAATAAAGTAGAATAAGGTAATAAAGTGATAAAGTAGTATATCATGTATAATGTATGAGAATATCTGTATTATTCTTTCATGGTCTCCTCCTATGGACTTTGACTGCCTTACATATTTGGGGTGCGTTCGTAAGTTTATGTAGTTGGAGGCACCTCAATCTTGCTCCCATTGTAGTGTGAGTGCTTTGTTCAGAGTCTGTTCTCTGAGATGTGCGGTCAGAAAACTTGCTCTCCGCCATCTAACCGACAGACAAACATTGCAATCACCTACTTACCGGTAGGTAAGTCACACACAGTCATATGTGACCAATCTCAATATCCTTTAGAGTACACAATCAAAAGGTAAACAAACACATTTCATATTAATATATTCTTACATATCTTACTCAATGATATTTGGTCTTTTCTTTGATACTAACCTCTGAACTAAATCTGTTATTAAAGAAATAAATACAGTATAGCATGTCATGTTTATTTGCGTCCATGACATTTTATTAAAATATTGTTCACTTATTGTAAATCTTCCACACTATGCACTTTGGGTGCATAATGGTCATTTGTTCGAATGTTAATTTACATTCATGGTACATTCCTTCTCAAAGGAAATATCTTGCAAATTCCCTCAGCCACTGTTTCACCCACATAATAACCCTAGACTATTGTATTTATTTTACAAGCACAACAATGCAAACAAACAATTAGATACATTATGTTCAACATAAATGTTGTTGTCTGCCAATCGTTGCATTTTAGAGTGCTGCATGAATTTGAGAAGGATTATATTTTCCCAGTCTCATCTAGCTGTCAAATCTAAATGATCATGTGAAATGTTGATTTATTTCCCCCACTTAGATTTGAGTCCCTTTTTAAAGAACTTACTGAAAGGTAATCAACCCTATGTCAAGGGAACATAACATGATATTTCACTGCAATTTCAATTTCCCAAATGGACCCCTGCTGATGCATTATTGGATCTGTGTTAAGCTCAAAATCAAAACTAACTCTATGTTACATTACAGTAATTGTCTAGGTAGGACATAAGCATTTTCAGTTTGGAACAAGGGCAACTGAAGTTGACTGTTAAAATCGCAACAAAAATAATGTTATAGCCATAACATGTATAACCACAAGATGTCCCCAAAGATCACGTGATTTGAAGCCCTATTTTATGCTGCAGAGAGTGCCATCCATCAGTGACGCCATCTGACTGATTGGAGTTCAAAAACAATACATGGGGCATGACTCGCATGAGACATGACATGATACATAATAATAATAATAATAATAATAATAATAATAATAATGATAATAATAATTATAATAATTATAATAATTACTTAATTTCGAAGAAAAACAAATAGGTAGATTGATCCAATCAAAACAGAAGTTTACTTTTGAAAATCCAATTCATGGTCCAATGGTAAAAGAGAAAATATTGATTGATGGGACTGAAAAATGTATTTGTACGAAATATAGCCAATTGGGTTAAAAGGGGGCGGGTTCTTTGACGCACCTGTATATATACGTGTGAGCAGCCGTTATTCATGTGACATATTTGGTCGTTATTCATCGCGAGTAACAAAGCCAGTGAAACAGGATTGTGTAAATGAGCTAGCTAGCAACAGAAGATTAGAAGCATTATTCACTAACTAAAAAAACTTATTTCTGTCATACACAGTAACTACTTTGAATCCTCATCAATATGGTAAGTTTTACTAGCTAGCTAAGGAGTACATTGTCTTGTGGTTTTCAAAGTAGGTAAGCTAGCTATCCCGCTAGTAAGCAAGTCCAGTTTAGCTAGCTACTAGCCAGACATTGTCTTAACGAAGTAAATCTTTCTGTGGCAAATGAACGACATTGAATGCGAGATTGTGGTGTCTCAAAATCGATCTGGTTTTTTCTCCGACGGCCAGATGCCAAGTGACAAATAACTTAGTTTTAGAATCCATATATCAAGTGTCAAGTCTGTTTTTCCTGTACGTACTGTATTAGATAAATAATAATAATAATAACTTTTATTTGTATAGCACTTTTCCTGCAAACGTTGCAGCTCAAAGTGCTTTAATCATTATATAATCATCATTGAATTATTTAGTAATTTAAAGGCAATATTAAAACGATGGGTTTTTAGTCTCAACTTGAATAAATTGGTGAGTTGATCAAAGACGTCATAGTGTTACTATAACACAGGTGATGACATCATAGTCTTACTATAACACAGGTGATGACATCGTAGTCTCACTATAACACAGGTGATGACATCGTAGTCTCACTATAACACAGGTGATGACATCATAGTCTCACTATAACACAGGTGATGACATCATAGTCTCACTATAACACAGGTGATGACATCATAGTGTTACTATAACACAGGTGATGACATCATAGTGTTACTATAACAGGTGATGACATCATAGTGTTACTATAACACAGGTGATGACATCATACTGTTACTATAATACAGGTGATGACATCATAGTCTCACCATAACACAGGTGATAACATTACATAGTCTTACTATAACACAGGTGATGACATCATAGTCTTACTATAACACAGGTGATGACATCATAGTGTTACTATAACAGGTGATGACATCATAGTCTTACTATAACACAGGTGATGACATCATATGGTGTTACTATAACACAGGTGATGACATCATAGTCTCACTATAACACAGGTGATGACATCATAGTGTTACTATAACACAGGTGATGACATCATAGTGTTACTATAACACAGGTGATGACATCATAGTGTTACTATAACACAGGTGATGACATCATAGTGTTACTATAACACAGGTGATGACATCATAGTGTTACTATAACAGGTGATGAGGATGTATGTTGTGTTTCAGAGCTCAGCGCCGACAGCAGGTGGAGGAACGTCAGGAAGACCCCCGTCAGCCCCCACACCCACCTCAGGCAGATCCTGCTGCTGCAGCTGGACCTCATAGAGCAGCAGCAGCAGCAGCTGCAGAACAAGGACAAGGAGATCGACGAGCTGAAGGCCGACAAGGACACGGTAGGGAGGGGGAGGGACGTGGAGGGATGTGGAGGGATGTGGGGGGATGTGGAGGGACGTAGAGGGACGTGGGTGGATGTGGAGGGACGTGGGTGGATGTGGAGGGACGTGGGGGATGAGAAAGTTATTTATTTTATAGTTGTTGTTTTTTTAATATATAATATTTTATTCAATTTGCACAACATAACAATCAGACAGCACAGGTATTGTCAAGTTACAAAAAAACAACAATGGTTAGCATACGTGGGTTGCATTAGTACACTGGACATACAGTATATCTCAAAAGTGAGTACACCCTTTAGATTTTTGCAAATATTCTCTCATATCCTTTCAGGGGATAACACTATCTTAATGAAACTTTGATATAACTTAAAGTAGTCAGTGTGCTGCTTGAATAACAGTATAGATTTATTGTCCATTGAAAATTACTCAGTACACAGCTGTTAATGTCTAAACAGCTGGCAACAAAAGTGAGTACACCCCATAGTGAACATGTCTAAATTGTGCCCAAAGTGTCAATATTTTGTGTGACCACCATTGTTATCTAGCACCGCTTTAACCCTCCTGGGCATGGAATTCACCAGAGCTACACAGGTTGCTTCTGGAATCTTCTTCCACTCCTCCATGACGACATCACGGAGCCCACAGATCAGGGTTTCCGTTAACCGGTAATTACCGGTCTTTGTCCGGTAAAATCTATTGAAGTCCGACAAATTGAAATCTCTTCGGTCATAATGTCCGGTGAAAATAATTCCCTCTAAGCACAATTTGAATACAATTCGCTAAAGTTGAATTGTCACATTCTGATTCCTTCTATATTAAAAAAGACTAGGCTATATATTTATTTTATTATTATATGATTTGACGCCGGCATGATGATGACTCCGCGAAACAGCGGTGGCAGGGTTGCCAGATGGGATTTTACAGCCTAACCAGTCTATTACCGCTAAACCCAGTAGCCCATTCGGCGATAACCCGGCCCATCTGGCAACCCTGCTTTTAACCTGCAAACGTTGCAGCTCAAAGTGCGAGCGAGAGGTAAACATGGCAAGACAAAGTAAGCTTAACAATGACTTCATGAAACCAAGCTACAATGAGTCTGAGGAGAAGTCTGACTGTAAAGAGATGGAGGTAGTGGCTCCTCCAGCCAACTGGAGGGTTCCGAGTTGAATGGAAAGAACATTTCCCCTGGCTGCGTTAAGATGGGGAAGGAAAAATGTTCTGCTCACCGTGCAAAACATCGGGGAGGAATAACGGATTCACGAGAGGAGCAACGAATATGAGAATGTCGGCTCTCACTGATCACAGTCGGTGCAGTGAGCACATATCGGCGGTCAGTTTGAGGCAACAGCAAACCGCTATGAAAGGCCACTGTGAGCAGGCTAATGAAACGGCTAACAATAAGCTGCACTCTCAGCTACAAGTTGCATTTCACATGGCAAAAAAATGGCATCGCATGTCATCAGTATGTGGGACTGACTGAGCTACTGAAAGCAGTTAAGTTCATTTAAAGCCTATTTATTTTCAAAGAGTTTTATTCTATTTTATTTTATCTGATAAAAGGCATATGAACGGAAATTAGGCTAGCCTATGTGTCACGCCAGAAGCCTACATGTAACCTCTTGCACTTTTCAATAAAATGTTATAAATCTAGACATTGTGGTATTTCTTTATATACGTATCCCAGCCTGCCTATCAATCGTTTCTCAATAAACAGTTATGTTCTCCTCATTGTCATACTCGCGAGTCCGATTAAGTATGATTTGACAGGCAGTTAAACTAAATGCCTTCCCAACCAGCGAGACCTGGTTATAGAAATGACGTTGTTTTATTGATAAAAAAGGGTAAAACTGGAAAGAGAAAATAGAAAACTCACATTAATCCCAAACAATTTAACAGACTTCAGTTAACGTAATGTGGAGTCCGTTCATTGATCGCAGTCTGTTCAGTTCCCAGTGGCGCGCGTTCAGCGCTGGACATAATATTATGGCATAGCGCGCATGCGAATCATGAAAGCCTATATTATATAGCTCGCATCTAATCGTATCGGATGAGAAATATACATTAAACGGCATATACTGTATAGGCTACACAACAGTAATCACCGCGACAAACAGCTATATTATATTTTAATATGATGACCGGAATTTCTCACGTTTGTCCGGTAAATTGAAATCTTCCCGGACACGTTGACCGGCACACATTTTTTCTAACGGAAACCCTGCCACAGATGTTGGACACCTTGCACTCCTCCACCTGCCTCTTGAGGATGCCCCACATGTGCTCAATTGGGTTTAGGTCTGGAGACATACTTGGCCAGTCCATCACCTTAACCTTCAGCTTCTTCAGCAAGGCCGTTGTCATCTTGGAGGTGTGTTTAGGGTCATTATCATGTTGGAAAACTGCCCTACGGCCCAGTTTCCGAAGAGAGGGGATCATGCTCTGCTGCAGGATGTCACAGTATATATTGGAATTCATGTGTCCCTCAATGAAATGCAGCTCCCCAGTGCCGGCAGCACTCATGCAGCCCCAGACCATGATGCTGCCACCACCATGCTTGACTGTAGGCAAAACACATTTGTCTTGGTACTCCTCACCAGGGTGCCGCCACACACGCCGGACACCATCTGACCCAAACAGGTTTATTTTGGTCTCATCAGACCACAGGACATGGTTCCAGTAACTCATGTTCTTGGATTCATTGTCTTCAGCAAACTGTTTGCGGGCTTTCTTATGCATCGGTTTCAGAAGAGGCTTCTGTCTGGGGCGACGGCCATACAAACCGATTTGATGCAGTGTGCGGTGTATGGTCTGGGCACTGACAGGCTGACATCCCACTTCTGCAACCTCTGCAGCAATGCTGGAAGCACTCGCACGTCTATTTTTGGAAACCAACCTATTGATATGACGCTGAGCACGTGGACTCAACTTCTTTGGTCGACCCTGGCGAGGCCTGTTCCGAGTGGAACCTGTCCTGGAAAACCGCTGTATGATCTTAGCCACTGTGCTGCAACTCATTTTCAGGGTGTTGGCAATCTTCTTATAGCCAAGGCCATCTTTGTGAAGCGCAATAATCCTTTTTTTCAGCCGCTCAGAGAGTTCCTTGCCATGAGGTGCCATGTTGTCCAGCATTCAGAGAGAATTGTGCCCAAAACACCAAATTTAACAGCCCTGCTTATCATTTACACCTGAATCCTTGTAACACTAACGAGTCACATGACACCAGGGCGGGAAAACAACATCATTGGGCACAATTAGGACATGTTCACTATGGGGTGTACTCACTTTTGTTGCCAGCTGTTTAGACATTAACAGCTGTGTACTGAGTAAATTTCAAAGGACAATAAATCTATACTGTTATTCAAGCAGCACACTGACTACTTTAAGTTATATCAAAGTTTCAGTAGGATAATGTTATCCCCTGAAAGGATATAACAGAATATTTGCAAAAATCTAAAGGGTGTACTCACTTTTGAGATATACTGTATATGACATATCAAACACAACAGAATCACATCAAAGGTAAAGAGACTACAAAAGCAGAACAAATGACTATGATTTATTTGTGAAAACAAATCGCGGGCGCCCTTTCTGCAGTAGGTCAACTAAATCATCAGGAAGATAATCAAGAAAGGGCTGCCAAATACCATAGAAAAAGTTGTCATTCCCCCTTAATGTAGCACTGAGGCGTTCCATAGGAAAGACCTTAAAAGTTTCTCTGTACCACTGTGTGACTGTGGGGGGTTTCTCCTCGATCCACTGGAATAGGATGCATCGCCTCGCCAGAAGTAGAAGTTTACTCATTAAAGTCATCCGTCCAGTGGAGAGAGGGAGTTGCCCCGTAGGTATATTCAGAATAAACAAGCCTGGTTCAGCCCCAACCGAAGTGTGGAATATTGAACTAAGTTCCTTAGCAATGTTTTCCCAGTATCTGGATATCAAGGGGCATTGCCAAATACAATGAAAATAAGTTCCTACATCCTTTTTGCATTTCACACAGATGGGAGAAATCTGGGGATTAATTTTGTTTAGGAAGTGGGGAGTGCGTTGTAGTCGGTGTAATATTCTGTACTGACTCTCTCTAAGCCTATTACAGGTGAATATTTTTTTTGCAGATTCAAAAGCATCTGACCACATGTCGGCATCAAGTTCAACCTCCAAATCTTTTCCCCATAGCTCTCTAGATCTGTTGATATTAATAGAGTTAGTAGAGTAAAGTTTTTCATAAAAAAAGGAAATGAATTTTTTGTTGTTAAAGGGAGTTGAGTTAAAGTTGAGAAGGAAGTTATCAATTGAGCTTTTCATTGGTTGGTCTGTTGGGAATGATAGATCAGATTTTACAAAATGTCTCACCTGAAGGAATGCAAAAAAGTGATTGTGAGGCATTTCGTATTTACTCTGAAGTTGTGAGAATGACATGAAATTATCACCTTCGAATAAGTCAGCAACAAGTCTTAGTTGCTTTGAGTGCCAGTCTTCAAATATACTCTTTCCTACACCAGGAGGGAAGGCTTTATTTTGAGATATAGGTTGTAGTGCTGATGAAAAACATCTCCGGCCAACATGTTTATTAATATCACGCCATATCTTAAGTGTGTTGTATATGATAGGATTGTCCTTGACCCCTGCTGGAAGGTCATTCATGTCAGTTGAGATAAGGCTGAGCAAAGAGTAGGGGGCACAACACCATGCATCTACGGGGTACTCTCCTTGATGAAGGAAATGCTTGAGCCAGCCTGAAATTATCCTGGCATGGCAAGCCCAATTATAATACAGAATATTGGGAACGGCTTGACCCCCTTTTTCTATAGGCAATTGCAAGGTCCTCATTTTCAACCTAGATTTCTTTCCATGCCATATAAATCTTGAAAGAAACCTTTCAATATCCAAGATGGTTGTTCTATTGATCTTAAGCGGTAGAATTTGCATTGGGTATAATAGTCTAGGAAGCACATTCATCTTAGTCAGGCTAATTCTGCCCATCCATGATAGAGGGAGATCAAACCACCTGTCAAGGTCATTTTTGATTGATGTCAGGATTGGTGTAAAATGTAGTTTATACAAATCGTCAATGTTCGCTGATACTCTAATGCCCAGGTAAGTAAAGCCTGAAGTTGACCACCTGAAAGGGAAATTGACAAGAGCCGTCCGGTCCCCAAAGTCACCTAATGGCAGGGCCTCAGATTTGTCATAATTAATTTTGTACCCTGAAAATTGACAGAATTTATTAATTATTGATAATAAAACAGGTATTGAGCACTCTGGGTCGGTAATAAACAGTAATACATCATCAGCATAGAGCGAAATCCTGTATTCAGTGTCTCCTAATACGACACCTGACAGTCCCTGATGGTTCCTAATAGCCTCTGCAAGGGGTTCGAGCGCTAACGCAAATAATAGAGGTGACATAGGACAGCCCTGACGCGTGCCCCTACTCAAGGGGAAAACGTCAGACGCTGAACCATTTACCATGACCCTCGCAGCCGGCGATTTGTATATAAGTTTAACCCACAGGGTTCCCACGGTCATGAAATTCCTGGAAAAGTTATGGAATTTGAAAAACTATTTTCCAGTCTGGAAAAGTTATGGAATTAACTTAACTGTTTTGGAAAAGTTTTGGAAATATACATTGTGTTTAAAATATGTTCAACGAGCATGTCGCCGGCGACATGGAACGAACACTGTTGTATAATAACTTCGCTCTCGTTCCGCATAGGAACAATACATTGTACGGTGAAACCTACATTGTAGCTACAAGTAGAGCCCACCCCCGCGTCTAGACCAACCAGAAGTCTCTATATCGACGAGCCAATCGGAGGTAATGTTTTCATGTAGTGCGATGCCACCTAACTTGCTTGTTCGCTAATGCTACATAATAATGATCGGCAGTAGGTAGATCTTTTTGTATATCACAGCCTATCCATGTGATTTGCAGATTCGTCCTACTTGCTGGCTATCGTATAGCCTATAATAATTAGTTTGTATAGTTCGCGATGCCGTGGTGAGGAGAGAAGACAAGAGATGAAAAACACTGCTGGGGGTCAGTATAGTAATGTGGCCTGGAGAAGGGAGGAGGTTCATTAGTTTTGATGTTCTTATATTCTTATTATTGCTTAGTCCCTTAGCAGGAAATAAATCTGGGCCAGTTGGCTTCAAAAGGACCATTGTTTAGTTTCTGTCCACAGTCTAGCTGCATCTGCAGACCAGAACGCACCATGTCCTCCACAGGGCTTTCAGACACATACAAAGAAATGAATAAGAAACTGCTTTGAAATGTGAATTCTGTCCAAAAACGTCTGTGAACTGAGCTAACAGTTTTGTCTATAGTTATATACTTGTGTGGAGTGTTTTATTTTAGTGTATTTATACCTAAGGCCTCATAGAACAATTTTCAACATCCAAAAGTCCTCTATCTCATTCTGTACAGTTTGTAATCAATACATATTGTAAAGTTTTAGAACTGTTTTTTGTTTTATTTTGTATGTTGCTTTTGTGGTCATTTTGAAATACACATAGTCTCCTAAAATTATATATGATAACATACCACAAAAGAGCATTTTGCGCTGAATACAATGATATGCAACACTTGATAGTTCCATTTGGGATTACATAAGCTTATTACAAATTAAAATTATTAAAATTGGGAAAATAGAACAATAGACCCCTGGGGGTTAAAATTCCTAAAAGATGTTTGGTAAAAAGTGTTACCGCAATCCTGCACCAATAGACCGTTCAAACTAATATGACGTGATATAACATATGTAATCAGCTAGTTGGCGGGAAAGCTAGTTCGTGGCAGAATTTAGAAAGTGCATGGACATAGTTACAAGTAGCTATCTATTGCTGCTGAAAAATGCCTGGAAAATGTTCCTTCAATAATTTATGACTTTTGGACAACAAAGAGGACATCTCCAACTCCACTCAGTCAATTGTTGTGCTAATTATTTAGGGATTTTAACATCTAGTCCTATTAAGAATCCTTATGGCTTTTGGACAACAAATATAAAACATGGCTCAAGAGAGAGGCAGACCCTGGCCGTGCTGCATGTAGAGTGTGTGTGAAAACGTTTGATGTTAGTAACATGGGAGAAGCGGCGCTCGTTAGCCATGCTAAAGGGAAGAAACATCTAGAAAACCGAAAGGCGGCTGAACAGACCGCTCAATACCAGGTACAGCTCAATAAATTAGAATATCATGGAAAAGCATGTAAGTAAAAAAGAAAAGTAAATTTATTCCAGTAATTCAATTCAAAAAGTGAAACTCATATAATAGGCTATAGATTCATTATACACAAAGTGACATATTGCAAGCCTTTATTTCTTGTAATTGTGATGATTATGGCTTACAGCTCAAGTTGAGAGCTGTAAGTTGTCTGTCAGTATCTCAGAAAAATTAGAATGATAAAACCCAAAAAAAAAAATGTAATACAGAAATGTCGGCCTTCTGAAAAGTATGTTCATTTGGTCGGGGCTGGAGGAAGAGCGGAGAGGCATAGAATCCAAGTCATTTTCCACGATATTCTAATTTATTGCACTGCACCTGTATGGGTGCCATAGACTCCAACGCCATTGCGCAATGCCCCAGGATAGGTGGTAATGTTGGATAGACACAACTTCCCTTACATTAACCATGCTACATTTTTGCTACACTGCTGAGGCTCATTATTGCGCTCTATAAACTAAGTCATGGAAATTAGGTAAAATATTATGGAAAAGATATGGAAAAGTTTTGGAAAATCATTGGTGAAAAAGTGTGGGAACCCTGAACCCAGTCAGTAAAACCAGAGCCCAATCCAAACCTGTCGAGGACATCAAACAGATACCCCCACTCCACTCGATCAAACGCTTTCTCAGCATCCAATGAAATAGCAAGGACCCTTTTCTTTGTACTTTGTGAGAATTGTATTACATTAACTAGGAATATCTGTTCTTGATAAATCCTGTCTGATCCGGTTTAATTAGAATGGGCAGTACCTCCTCCAATCTTCTTGCAAGGAGTTTAGATAGTAATCTACCATCAACCCCGAGTAAACTTATTGGTCTGTACGAAGCACAGTTATCAGGGGGCTTATCCTTCTTCAAAATCAGGGAAATATGGGCCAGATTTAAAGTCGGAGGAAGTGTGCCTCTCTCTGTCTGAAGACTCGATGAACATATTGGTTAGAGGTTTCACCACCAGCTTAGCCATTTTTTAATAAAATTCGGGCCCGAACCCATCGGGACCCGGGGCTTTCCCACTCTGTAGAGCTTGAATGGTCTCTAAGACTTCCTGTTCTGTAATTGGTCTACACAAGTCGTTTCTGTGTTCTTCAGATAATGTAGGAAGATGTATCCCATCTAAAAACGTTTTTCTTAACATTGAAGTATTTTGACATTCAGATGAGTATAGTCCTTGATAGAAGTCCTTCATTATTTTACTAATAATTTTGGTTTCAAACTGTTGTATGCCCATGCTATCTCTGAGAGATGGTATTGCATGAGGCCCTGTCCGGCCTTTGGCCAGTCGAGCAAGGAGCCTGCCGGGTTTGTTACCAGATTCAAATAATCTATGCCTGGCGAAAAACATTGCCGATTCTGCTTTTTGAGTTAGCAATTGGTCTAGGGCGGATCGAGCCGCCTCTAGCTTTTTTAACACAGCTGTGGAGGAGGAGGTTTTAAACTCTCTATCCAGGGTTTTAATCTGTTGCTCAAGCTCCAGTTGACTTGCCATTGATGCTTTTTTTAATGCTGCTGTATAGGATATTATGGCCCCCCTCAAGAATGCCTTACCCGTTTCCCATAGTGTAGAAGCAGAAATATCAGGTGTGTCATTCGTGGAAATAAAGAGTTCCCACTGTGTTTCTAAGTATGTTAAAAATGTGGGATTGCTAAGAAGGGACGGGTTCAAACGCCAGTGTCTAGATAGGGGGTCATAGTAGGGTGGTAGGAATTCAATAGTAACTGAGGAATGGTCTGAAATAGCGCACGTGTTGATAGAACAGGCCTTGGTTCTGTCTAAAATTAATCGTGATACAAAAATATAATCAATTCTCGAGAAAGAATGATGAGGGTGAGAGAAAAATGTAAAGTCCTGACCGCCAGTCAAGAGTGAGTGAGTACACTGGTCTACTTGCACTGGTACCATTGCTTACTGCATGTAGTCGTCTTTGTAGTGGTTTGGGGGAATACTACAGTTTTTCATATGACTGTACAGCACAGTATATAAGACGAGTATATAAGGCAAGTCTTTTTGTGCTGGTGGGTGTGGTCCGACCGATTGGGGTGGGCCTGTCTGGGCCAAAAATGCCAGGGCCTAATTTTTGTCCCAGTCCAGCCCTGGTGCCAGGGCTCGTTCCTATTCCAAGCACAGTGGGCAGCCAGGATTCAAAGAATTGTATAGGAAGTTTTCCCTCCGAGCCCTCTTTCAGATTGAGGACACGAATATTGTCACGCCTGCTCCGGTTCTCCATATCATCCATGCCATCTGTCATCACCTTAATTTTCTTTTCTGCTTCGGCGAGTCTTGCTTGTAAACCGCTCACTGTGTCTTCCACGTCCGACACTCGTTGTTCTGCCTCGGTCATGCGTGTGGACTGGGCTTCTATGGTTGTGGAAATTCTGTCCAGAACTCCCGAGATCTTAGATAGCTTCTCTTCCACAATGTCACTGAAGTTTTGAGTTAGCTCGCGAATCAATGCTTTGGTGTCTGTAGCTAGCGGAGGTTCGTAGTTTTTCAACGGAGAGTTAATGTCTGCTGTTTGGCTAGCAACCTGGGTATGGCTAGTTGCCTGCGCACATTTCTTTGGCTGAATTTTCGTTTGTTTCGACATAGTTTGTCAGAGATGGACACTTCTTTCTTGTCGACAGTTAACACAACACTGTATTAGTAAAAAATAAGTTGAAATATGTGCATAAAATTGCTAATAATATAAGTATAAATGTGTGAGAGAGGGAGGTCGGCGAAAACACACCTTTCAGTAAGCCATCGTCACGTGACCCTTCATTTATTTTATAGTTATTATTATTTTTATTTTTTTATGTATATTAATTTATACTTTATTAAGTTTAAAAACACAACGGCGTGTTTGTTGACCGTCCACAGTTGCTGGCGCGCATCGAGCGCATGGAGCGCAGGCTGCAGCTGACCAGGAAGGACCCCCGAGACAAGCGTCTGTTCCAGCCCCTGGAGACCTGGACCCCCGACAAGGACGACCCCTGGGACCTGGAGGACGAGGACGCCCCCCCCCCACCCCCAGGACTTTCGGCTGCAGCCGGGGGGGCAAGGGAGGCCTCAAGAGGTAAACAAACTCCAAAGGCTGCCCCCTGCTGGTGACACCGGGAACAAGTTGGCAGCCGATTTAATGTTCCCACTTTTATTCTGAAATATGGAAATGAATTTCAGCGTAGATGAAAAAATCAACGACACACTCGCTAGTCAAGCCAAAACGTGAATGTGTGTGTGAACGGGTGAATGAGAGGCCGTTGTAAAGCACTTTGGAAAATAGGCGTTATATAAGTGCAGTCCAATTATTTATATGACAGGGTTAGGGTTTGCGTTAGGCCCTAATCATTCAGCTCTCTACTCCTCTCTTCCTCTCCTCTCCTCTCTTCCTCTCCTCCTCTCCTCTCCTCTCCTCTCCTCTCCTTTCCTCCTCACCTCACCTCCTCACCTCCCCTCCTCTCCTCTCCTCTTCTCCTCTACTCCTCTCCTCACCGCCTCTTCTCCTCTACTCCTCTCCTCCCCTCACCTCCTCTCCTCACCGCCTCTTCTCCTCTACTCCTCTCCTCCCCTCACCTCCTCTCCTCTCCTCTACTCCTCTCCTCACCTCCTCTCCTCTCCTCTACTCCTCTCCTCACCTCCTCTCCTCTCCTCTCCTCTTCTCCTCTACTCCTCTCCTCACCGCCTCTCCTCTTCTCCTCTACTCCTCTCCTCACCTCCTCTCCTCCCCTCACCTCCTCTCCTCTCCTCTACTCCTCTCCTCACCTCCTCTCCTGTACGTACTGTATTAGATAAATAATAATAATAACTTTTATTTGTATAGCACTTTTCCTGCAAACGTTGCAGCTCAAAGTGCTTTAATCATTATATAATCATCATTGAATTATTTTGTAATTTAAAGGCAATATTAAAAAGATGGGTTTTTAGTCTCAACTTGAACAAATTGGTGAGTTGATCAAAGACGTCATAGTGTTACTATAACACAGGTGATGACATCATAGTCTTACTATAACACAGGTCACGACATTGTAGTCTCACTATAACACAGGTGATGACATCATAGTCTCACTATAACACAGGTGATGACATCATAGTGTTACTATAGGGGTAGGGGAGGCTGTATGCATATCAGGGGGGTGGCAGGGTTAGGGGAAATGGGTAGGGGTAGGGGAGGTTGTATGCGTGTCCAGGCGGGGGGGGGGGGGGGGGGGCCGGGATGGGGGAGATGGCTAGGGGTAGGGTGGCCGGGATGGGGGAGATGGCTAGGGGTAGGGGAGGCTGTAGGCATGGGAGAACAGGTAGGTTTTGAGGTGGGATTTAAAAGTGAGGAGTGAGGGTGAGTCTCTGAGTGGTTGAGGGAGAGAGTTCCAGAGGCGGGTGCAGCTCGTGAAAAGGCACGGTGACCGAAGCCTTTGAGTTTTGAGGGTGGGACAGTGAGGGGAACAATGGATGAGGATCGGAGGGTACGGGTAGGGCGGTGGGGGAGAAGGAGGTCAGTCAGGTAAGGGGGGGCCAGGCTATGGAGGGCTTTGTATGTGAGGATGAGGACTTTGAATTGTATACGTTCTTTGATGGGGAGCCAGTGGAGAGAGTGGAGGACAGGAGTGATGTGGTCACGGGAGCGGGTGTTTGAGAGGAGGCGTGCAGCAGAGTTTTGGACCATCTGGAGTCTATGGAGGGAGCGGGAGGTGATGCCGGTGAGTAGGGAGTTGCAGTAGTCAAGGCGGGAGGAGATGAAGGCGTGGATGAGGGATTCAGCAGCGGGGGGGGAGAGGCAGTGTCTGATTTTTGCAATGTTTCGGAGGTGGAAGTAGGATGTCTTGACAATAGAACTGACGTGGGGATCGAATGAGAGGGTGGGGTCCAGAATGAAGCCGAGGTTGCGAGCCAGGGGGGAGGGGGTGATGGTAGTGTCGTCAATGGTGAGTGTGATGGGTCCGGTTTTATTGAGGATGGATTTGGTGCCGATGAGGATGACTTCGGTCTTTTCACTGTTGAGTTTGAGGAAGTTGTGTGTGAGCCAGGTTTTTATTGCTGAAATGCATTTTTCGATGTGAGTGAGGGGTGGGTTCTGGGTGGAGTTTGTGGTGATGTAAATCTGGGTGTCATCGGCGTAGCAGTGGAAGTCCAGGTTGAATTGGCGGATGATGTGACCGAGGGGGAGTGTGTAGCAGAGGAAGAGCAGGGGGCCGAGGACTGAGCCTTGTGGGACCCCCTGTGTGACAGAGGAGGAGGAGGAGGTGTGACCGGAGAGGGAGATGAACTGTTGTCTGTTGGTGAGGTAGGAGGTGAGCCAGTCCAGGGCGGTGCCCTCAACACCCAGTTGGCGCAGCCTTTGAAGGAGGATGGAGTGGGACACTGTGTCGAAGGTAGGGTTGGGTACCGAAAATCGGTACCGGTAGGTACCGGTTACTTTACATTCGGTATGTACCCGTACCGAATCGCAAAGGAGATTTCGGTGCCTCATTTCGGTACTTTTCTATCTCGCGACGTCACATCGCCTGTTAAATTTCCACTCAGTGAAAGCAGCGAGTACGGAAGGATAACGAGAAGGTTGCTAATAGCAACTTCCGCTAGCGGGTTGGCGTACCGCGACGCTCGACTTATGGGTGCGTTCCGTAAACTCGTTCTGGAATTCTGATCACCACTCGTGGAATGCCTTCTGTCCAATCAAATGACTTGCTCCCCTTATGACGTCGGGCCCAGTGTGCGCTGCGACGCTCTCAGAGCGAGTTTACGAACGCAAGCCTTTGATTGGACAGTGCACTCCAGGATTCGACGCGTCTGTTGATGACGTTGTGCGGATGTGTGGCTGCGTCTCTGCGAGGAGGACAACCTGATCGGGGATCTCTTGATATTCGGGTACTGTCCTTATCCTACTACTGTGTCTGAAAAATCAATCGTCATGTATCATGGACCAGAGAGGGGGAGGGGAGTAGTAGTAGCTGAGCGGCAACAGAGTTTGGATTTTGACGAGGTGGAGGGCTCCAGTTTATCAGAGTTATATTTCCTCTTGGTCTTCTTGGTTCTGGGGGCTATGCAGGCCTCTTCACTAGATCCCTTTTCTAAGAATATTCTGATGTCCTTGAGGGGCTGCCGAACAAGTGTGTACTCGTATTCGACATCAGTACCAACGATAGGCACCCCCAGCTTAATGGAGTCCCCAAGGCTCAGGAGTTTTATTTTCATTTATTTTCATTTGAGTGTATATTTAACTAATATATATTGTGCCTCAGCAATAAAAAAGTGAAAAGCTGTTTAATGTTGTCGACCGTGTTATTATTATATATATATATATATATATATGTCATTTAAAAAAATCTAAAGTACCGAATTAAGTACCGTTTTGGTACCGGTACCGTTTTTAAAGTATCGGTTAGGTACCGGTACCGGATAAAACCCAAACGGTACCCAACCCTAGTCGAAGGCTGCGCTCAGGTCTAGTAGAACTAGGATGTTGAGGGCACCTGAGTCTGCAGAGGTGAGGAGATCGTTGATTACTTTGACCAGGGCTGTTTCAGTGCTGTGATGTGGGCGGAAGCCAGATTGAAGGGGTTCATACAGTTTGTTGGATTGGAGGTGGGAGTGAAGTTGGGCAGCGACAACGCGCTCTAGGGTTTTGGAAAGGAATGGTAGGTTGGAGATGGGGCGGTAGTTGGAGAGATTGGCTGGGTCAAGAGTGGGCTTTTTGAGAATGGGGGTGATGAGGATGTATGTTGTGTTTCACATCTCAGATCTGGCCGTTCCATCATGGAGAGATAAGAGCGTAGAGCCGCTGGAGGAGGACGCGTGTGGTGACATCCCTGAGGTGAGAGAGGGGTGGGGGTATGGGGGGCGGGTATGCTAGCAAAAGGTCTTTAGATATTCTGGTGCTGTGCCACTGAGAGCTTTATAAACAAGCAGAGGGATCTTGAAATCTATTCTGAACTTAACAGGAAGCCAGTGTAGAGTCTCTAAAATAGGAGTTATATGAGCTCTTCTGCTTGTTTTGGTTAAAACTCTCGCTGCTGCATTTTGGATTAATTGCAGCTGGCCAAACAAAAGCTTTCATTAACACTTCTGCATCAGCTTGCCGGAGAAAATGTCTCACTTTTTGCAATATTCCGTAGATGATAGAAAGCATGTCAGTACAGTAGAGGAGGTAGCTTGTGGTGACGTCCCTGAGGTGAGAGAGAGGAGGGGTCAAAGTTCACAGACTAAAGTGGTTAGCCAGACCTGGGTTCAAATTGTATTTGAAATCACTTACTCTGTGCTCGCAGGCAGGCTCAAAGTATTTGAAACTAATCTTAATGGATAGAACTTTTCTCAACACATTATGTTCTTAAACCACGTCACATCTAACCTGTGTGTTGACGTGTCGTTCTCCCCAGACGTTAGAGGACAGTGTGTTTCTGAAGCGTCATGCAAAGTTGGAGCTGGATGAGAAGAGGAGGAAGAGGTGAGAAAGGAGGTTTTCTCGCGTCTTCTCCACACCAGTCAACTTATTCTCAATAATGAAACCTTCTCACTCCACCTCAGCATCGCCCTCCCAGTGACGGTCACTCTTTCTAGTTTTTGAGAACTTTGCGCTGTCTCTCTCTCTTTCTCCCTCCTTCTTCTCCTCCCTCCACCCTCCATCATCTGCCCTTCCCTCTTGTCTCTCTCTCTCTTTCTCTCTCTCTCTCTTTCTCTCTCTCTCTGTCTCTCTTTCTGTCTCTCTCTTTCTCTTTCTCTCTCTCTCTCTCTCTCTCTGATTCTCTTTCGCTCTCCCTCTCTCTGTCTCTCTCTCCTCCCTCCTCCCTCTACCTCCCCCTCCTCCCTCCCTGGGTTTAACTGGGTTTACCTGTGTTTATCTGTGTGTTTACCTGAGTTTACCTGTGTTTACCTGTGCTTACCTGTGTGTTTACCTGGGTTTACCTGTGTGTTTACCTGGGTTTACCTGTGTGTTTACCTGTGCTTACCTGTGTGTTTACCTGGGTTTACCTGTGTGTTTACCTGTGCTTACCTGTGTGTTTACCTGGGTTTACCTGTGTGTTTACCTGGGTTTACCTGTGTGTTTACCTGTGTACTTACCTGTGTGTTTACCTGGGTTTACCTGTGTACTTACCTGTGTTTACCTGTGTACTTACCTGTGTACTTACCTGTGTTTACCTGTGTACTTACCTGGGTTTACCTGTGTTTACCTGTGTACTTACCAGTGTGCTTACCTGTGTTTACCTGTGTTTACCTGTGTACTTACCTGTGTTTACCTGTGTTTACCTGTGTACTTACCTGTGTTTACCTGTGTTTACCTGTGTTTACCTGTGTACTTACCTGTACTTACCTGTGTTTACCTGTGTCTACCTGTGTTTAATTTCAACTTAACTTTATTCATCCACGAGTGGAAATCACGATGCCATCGTGGTTTAGTTTGAAAGGTTTGACGGAAGGGCAGTGTTTGTACAGTATGCACCTAATCGCTAGTTTACTCTAAACACTGGGAGCTCCATTGGCATTTATTGACATGCACTCTGTTGATGTGTTCTGACTAGGTTTAAACCTCCAAATCTGACTGTCTGTGTTTTGTATTTACTGTATACTATTCCTTGTGTGGACACCCCGCGTAAAGCTTTACGTTCTTTTTTTTGTTTGTTTTTATTATTTTTTTTAATCAATGTGCACTAAAGTGTGGATATAAGTTGTTTGATCCTCACTCTCTCTGCATGTGCTTTTATCACAACTGCAATGCTAAGCAGATATAAGGTCATGAGTCTGTTCTTATGCTGGAGTGTTTGGTATTCTCTGCACAGTCCAAACTTTGTGTTTGAAAAAGTTGTCAGGTGTTGATGGGTCATGTTGGTACCCAGACGGGCTGTGTAAATGATGGAGGTTCCTGTGGTTCCTATCCTATGTTCCTTATACTTGTTTTTCATTGTTTTGATTGAGTGTGCATGGTCTTTTTTTTGAGTTGACAAATCTGCTCCTATGGATATGGACAGTCAGCACGGCGGAGCTTTAAATGAAACATCTTCTTTTGCTAACATCTTCTCTGCTAAAAACATCTGGGTTTGGACTTTTTTCTTTTCTTTTTTCTTGAAAGCATGACTTTGGCTGCTGCGTTCAGAATAAGCACTGCTCTGTTCAGACGTTCTGACGGGCCTTCTCCTCTCTCAAGGTGTTCTGAGACACTTAGGGCTGGTTTCCACAACGCAGATTAACACTCGTCCTAGATTAAAATCTATCTTTAATGGAGATGTTCTTCTTATTTCTATTGAGAATCGTTAGCCTCGTAGCATAATCGCCTACGTCGTGCTTTCACTTGTGGTCAGCCGAGCCATCTTTGTATGTAGTGTCAAAAATGCCTATGTCAAAGAGATGACTTGGGCAGATAGTGATTTTGGAATGTAACAAGCATTCTGATAGGCTGACGGCATAGGCAATAATGCCCAGTGAATCAGCAGCGTTAGGAGAGTAGAGTTAAGCAGATATCTCAATTTGGCCAAAATATGACTTTATTGGCAATTATGCTATGAGGCTAACGATATGTTATTTAGTCCAGGACTGGGTCTGTGTCCAGGGAAACCGGCCCCATAGACTTTTAAAGACTTTGTTTAATTCTTGACTTTCGTTTTGTGTTTTCGGGCCTTAGAAATAGGCTCAGATCCAGTATATGACTACTGAGGTGTATACTGGTTGGTCTCAGAGGGGGTGAACAGCACCTCAGCCTGCTGTAAAGTGTTAGAGGGCGGAGTTCAGGACAGATTGTTTTTTTTATCTGCACTAGAGTTTAGTCTAATCAGCTAATCAACTCTTTAATATGACGACATGGTCTTTTTTCCTTGTCATATCTGCTCTCTTTCACAACGCAGGCAGCTCCTGTGGTTGTGTTTCTGTCATGTCATCGCATCACTGTTTGACTCTTGTGGCACATTGGCTGTCTTTACAACAAAACAGACCACAGACAACATACGGGCTGGTTTTGGAAAATTAAATTGGTCTTCTGTACATAGCTTTGAAAGAAACAAATGTTGTACATAATGGAAAAAAACATGGCTGTTATTTTTTTATTATTTAATGTTCCAAGTTGTTGAGTACATTCAATATTATTCAATGATAATGATGATGAATGTATGTTGACATCAATAATTGACAGATCTTTTGTTTTGGAATAAAATAAGAAAACGTATCCAACTACTGATTTGCGTCTTCCCTTCATTTATGGATTGATATGCTCTGAAAAGGGTGTTGGTTTCAGATTGGTTATTTTATGAAGTGTCTGCTTTGCACTTTGACACGTGGGTTTTAAAGCCTAGGATTGGTGGGGGCTGGGGCTCTACCTCCAGCACCAACCCAACGCTATGGAGGGGAGGGAACCATGGCTGTGGCTCAGAGGGGAGAGGCTGGCGTCTCATGATTGCATGGGTGGCAGATCGGCAGTTGGGAACCTCTGCTGGCCACATGTGGAGGTGTCCTTGGGGATAGATGTAGGGCAGCAAACAGCTCAAGGAAAAGGATTAATAATTTGATATAGAAGAGAGGAATGGAAGCCAAACTTAATTCTTGTTTCAAATCCCAAACCCATTGCCCTTATCCCTAAATTTGGATTCAGTATGGGCATATAAGTCAATGCGAAGAGGTATAGTATTCATATTGAATACATCAGAATCAGAATTACTTTTATTACATCCAATGTATGGCTACACAAGAGTCAAATTCTTCGGCTCAGGTTCTTCGACGTTGGCATTGCAGCAGGATACAAAATCAACAATAATATAATAAAGTTAACATAAGTAAAGTAAGTAAGTAATAATAAAGTAGAATAAGGTAATAAAGTGATAAAGTAGTATATCATGTATAATGTATGAGAATATCTGTATTATTCTTTCATGGTCTCCTCCTATGGACTTTGACTGCCTTACATATTTGGGGTGCGTTCGTAAGTTTATGTAGTTGGAGGCACCTCAATCTTGCTCCCATTGTAGTGTGAGTGCTTTGTTCAGAGTCTGTTCTCTGAGATGTGCGGTCAGAAAACTTGCTCTCCGCCATCTAACCGACAGACAAACATTGCAATCACCTACTTACCGGTAGGTAAGTCACACACAGTCATATGTGACCAATCTCAATATCCTTTAGAGTACACAATCAAAAGGTAAACAAACACATTTCATATTAATATATTCTTACATATCTTACTCAATGATATTTGGTCTTTTCTTTGATACTAACCTCTGAACTAAATCTGTTATTAAAGAAATAAATACAGTATAGCATGTCATGTTTATTTGCGTCCATGACATTTTATTAAAATATTGTTCACTTATTGTAAATCTTCCACACTATGCACTTTGGGTGCATAATGGTCATTTGTTCGAATGTTAATTTACATTCATGGTACATTCCTTCTCAAAGGAAATATCTTGCAAATTCCCTCAGCCACTGTTTCACCCACATAATAACCCTAGACTATTGTATTTATTTTACAAGCACAACAATGCAAACAAACAATTAGATACATTATGTTCAACATAAATGTTGTTGTCTGCCAATCGTTGCATTTTAGAGTGCTGCATGAATTTGAGAAGGATTATATTTTCCCAGTCTCATCTAGCTGTCAAATCTAAATGATCATGTGAAATGTTGATTTATTTCCCCCACTTAGATTTGAGTCCCTTTTTAAAGAACTTACTGAAAGGTAATCAACCCTATGTCAAGGGAACATAACATGATATTTCACTGCAATTTCAATTTCCCAAATGGACCCCTGCTGATGCATTATTGGATCTGTGTTAAGCTCAAAATCAAAACTAACTCTATGTTACATTACAGTAATTGTCTAGGTAGGACATAAGCATTTTCAGTTTGGAACAAGGGCAACTGAAGTTGACTGTTAAAATCGCAACAAAAATAATGTTATAGCCATAACATGTATAACCACAAGATGTCCCCAAAGATCACGTGATTTGAAGCCCTATTTTATGCTGCAGAGAGTGCCATCCATCAGTGACGCCATCTGACTGATTGGAGTTCAAAAACAATACATGGGGCATGACTCGCATGAGACATGACATGATACATAATAATAATAATAATAATAATAATAATAATAATAATAATGATAATAATAATTATAATAATTATAATAATTACTTAATTTCGAAGAAAAACAAATAGGTAGATTGATCCAATCAAAACAGAAGTTTACTTTTGAAAATCCAATTCATGGTCCAATGGTAAAAGAGAAAATATTGATTGATGGGACTGAAAAATGTATTTGTACGAAATATAGCCAATTGGGTTAAAAGGGGGCGGGTTCTTTGACGCACCTGTATATATACGTGTGAGCAGCCGTTATTCATGTGACATATTTGGTCGTTATTCATCGCGAGTAACAAAGCCAGTGAAACAGGATTGTGTAAATGAGCTAGCTAGCAACAGAAGATTAGAAGCATTATTCACTAACTAAAAAAACTTATTTCTGTCATACACAGTAACTACTTTGAATCCTCATCAATATGGTAAGTTTTACTAGCTAGCTAAGGAGTACATTGTCTTGTGGTTTTCAAAGTAGGTAAGCTAGCTATCCCGCTAGTAAGCAAGTCCAGTTTAGCTAGTGTCGTATATTTCTGTAGTATGTATGATCTATGTATGAATATGTAGTATGTTTTGAACACACACACATACCAGGGCATGCGGGGACATGATGCCCTCTAACGGTGAGGGTTCTATGGCAACCAGATGACCAACAGAGACCTTTGGGGGTTGGGCAGGGACACACATGCACGCTGGCCCCTCCCCTCTGGAGGGGAACGGGGAGAGAGACACAGAGAGCGCTCTCTTCCCACCCGAGGTCCATGGAGAACGCATGTAATGTATGAATCTGCCTGTAACTGATTAAATTGTCTTAAACTAACTGTTCTTTGATTCATAATCAATAAGAATACACGACAGTAATGGCGAGCAAGCAACGGAGATAATATAACTTAATTTACAGTATTTTGCAAATTTTAATCTAACGAAGAAGGTAGATTTTCTGCAGAGATCGCTCTCTAGTCGATTGGTGTGTTTAAAATAGGCTGTAAATCTCAGATAAGTTATAGTCAAAAGAATCTGTGTAACGGTAATCTTGTTGGAATAGAAGCAAACTTTTCATAATCTTTGATGGGTGGGTGGTGAGAGCCGGACTTGGAAGCCCGTTTTTTGTAAAATATAGTGTTTGATGGTAAGGTTTGTTTGTACGGTATTGGAATATCGTGTGTGTCTGTGTAAAATTCGGTGAGGTTGTGTTTATGTGTTGGAGTGTGGGTGGACTCGGTAGTCTGTTTTATATTGTAGCAGTGGAGAACATGTGAGGCTCTTTTGTCTGTTTGGAAGGACGCCATTGTGTAAGCGGCCATTTGCAGTGTACTTTCAGCGGAGTTTAGACGCCATTTGCATTTAGACGCCATTTGCAGTGTGTCAGAGAGTCTATTCTTAGACGCCATTTTTCTTTGTCCTTGAGAAAGGACACACACAGAGGCCATCTTTATGAGGGAAACGTGAACGTAGAATATTTGAATGAGATAAATAATAGTTAAACTGGATTGAAAGATAATCTTGATATTGCTGTGTCGTGAAAAGTAATCGTTTATGAAAACAAGTTGTGTTAAAGAGATTGTTTTAAAGCAGGCTACAAACACGCAGTGGTTTCTCAAGGACAAAAGGGTTGTTAAATTGAGCCGCCTGCTTTCTGCCTCTGGCCTTTAGGCTTCGGACACGTAGGGGGGTTGCGTGTGATTGTTGCATTACATAGACTATAGTATTTAAGATAGAGATATAGTGAATTGATCTCGGGGTATTTTAAATAGTTTAGAGTTACGGTTAAAACATTCATAGCCTCCATTTTTACACGGAGGCGCTGGCGCATGCGCAATCGATACGCAAGTCGGTTACTTGGCGCCGCCTGCTGGACTAAATACGACAAGACATTTTAAAACACTAAATCCTCAGGGAGATACAGCTGAGGTCGATGAAACAGTCCGATACATTAATAAATAGATGGTTATAAATGATTGTAATGTATTACATTACCTTAATTAATTTAATTAATTACAAATTGATTGAATTAATTATTCAGATCATTTTATTTCTCTGTTTTCACAAAACTTTGATCAATTGTTTTGTGACAATCTAATGATATGTTGATAATAGCTAATTGACTTTACAGGTTTGCATCAATGAAGTGTCAATGAATAATTAATAACTAATCATTCATTCCTTTCATTTAACAGTTGATTTATTTACAGGTTGTAATTAATATTTGTAATTTACATATTTTATTTTAGTTAGGTCATTTCCACAGTGTTTGATTAAGGAATAGCAGAATAGTACATATTTGATAGTTGAGCAGTAAAAGGGTTTTTGTGGATCGGTGAATACTTAGGTGTGACCAGCTTTTGTGATTTAATAATTGTGTTGACCAGAACTGTAATTAGTATTGAATGAGTAATCAAGTGACACATATTCATAAACAATTAGGAAACACATTTAAGTATAAAGTACTTACACAGCTATTAGATTTAAGTTAATACTGCACTGACATACACAAGAGGCAAGTCTGTTATTCTGAAGTTGCAGGGTTTTTGTGGGGATGGTTAATACAGTTATATTGGACTAGCATTTGTTTAGCAAACAAGACAAAATAAGGTGGGTTGTAAGAAGCGTACACCTTATCTAATATAGAATATTGTCAGCATATTGAGCAAAGTAGAATGGGGTCGAATTCCACGAAGCTGTTAAAAGATATTAGTGAACATCGTGGAATGTTGGCTACGTTATCCCCTATGGCTGTAGTGGAAAAAATGAATCCTCTTGTTAGGGAAATTAGCAAAATGTCTACGAAATGGAATAGCCGTTGGGCATACATTGAACAGCCGTGGCCGAAGGAGGGCAGCATTAATTTACAATTAATTGCAACATTGGAGATACTTATCAATGGGCACAAAGCACATCAAAGAGGAAAGATTAGATCAGAGAAACGCAAGTTAGAGTTAGCTATTTTAGATCTATTTAAGGTAGAGGGACAGAAAATAGCTCAGATGGAACCGGAAAAGAAAAAAGAATTGGCCAGGACACTGGAACAGAAACTGAACATTTCATCCCTAGACCTGTGTTCTGCCTCCAGTCCCCCTCCATATGCTAAGGCACTGGAGGATCATTCCCAGAAGAAGAAGAAGGAGCCAAGGGGAAAAGGGGACGACAGGAGTGACGAGGAAGATGACAGCGAAGATGGCAGTGAAGACTCAAGTGATGACGACAATGCAGATGGAGGCTACAACGCGCAGGTCAGGAAGATGATAGCCACAGCCGAAAGGAAAGGTGGGAGAAGACGCCCGGAGAAAGAGGGAGATTGTCACCGAATGTCATCAAATACATTAAAGAACTGTCCAGTGCTGATTCGGGGTAACAAGATGGAATATCATCCGTGGCATCATACAGATTTGTCTGAAGTGATCGAGAAACTCCCAGTTCTTCAAGAGGGAGGACATTCGTGGACGCGAGAGGTCGACGTGATACTGACAGGAACGCAGGCCGCGATGGGAGACCTGAAAAGACTCTTAGCTTTTATTGCAGGATTGGATACAATGCAGGAAATATTGATGAAGGCAGGACTTCATAGATATATCAATACATCAGTTTATGATCCAGAGCTCTTCGCAGCAAACAGAGGCAGGCTGTGGAAAGCAATCAGAGAGACCTACCCTACTCACATTCACCCAGACAATATCATTGTGAAGCCACTGGGGGGGGATGAGAATCCTAGGGGTTATGTTGCCCGTATGCACTCTCAATGGAGAAGTGTGACAGGGAAAGACGCTGAAGATAACCCCTTAGAAAAATCCATAATCAGGGAAAAAATACAAGAAGGGCTTCCTACCCCAGTTAAGGATAAGCTAGCAGAAGTGGTGGGGCTACGACACATGAACAAAGCTGTTTATATAGACCACGTAGCTCATCAAGTTGAGTTATATCGAAAGAACATTCAGATACAGAAGGCACGAGACGAAGAATCCCTCAGAATATTGACTCATTTGCAATTGACTGAAAGCGAGAGGAACATAGAGGGAGTGCAGGCTTTAGCCCCACAGCAACAGCCACCTGGAGTGCAGACTGCTACTTACCAGTCCTACCCACAGGGGCCACAAGGGGGGTATCCATACCCACAAGGGCCACCAGGGGTGCAAGCGGTTCCATACCAGATGTACACACAGCCTGGCCAAGGACCACCACCAGGGGGATGGACAGCAGCAGGGAAGGAGATGCTAGAACCATGCCAATGCGACCAGAATGGACATCTAGCCTGTGCCTGCTGCAACAGGCCCCAGGGGGGCGCAGGGGGGAGCCAAGGAGGAGGATATTGGCCCCCTACTACACCTGCTCCAGGAGTGATGAACCCTTACGGAGGCCCAGCAGCTGGCCTATAGGGGTGCCCGGAAGATCCGAGTGGGAGGTGCCAGCTGGTGGTGACACAGAAGCCTGAAGGCGCCACGCACCTCCCTATGTCTAGAGAATATGTGAAGACAATCGGATTTGAGGGAATTAAACAGCTGATTCCTACAACTGAGCTTGTAGACTTAGAGTACAAGGGACAGAGAGCAACTCTGTCAACACTTGTGTCAGAACACACGCCAACAGGGCTGCTAGGGAGAGATGCTCTATGCCAATTGAACTGTACAGTAAAATGCACACCTAACGGCTGTCAGGTGACGGTGCCATCCGGTGTTCAGATTCCATCGACAGCCAGAGTGATTAAGCATAGAACAGACCTACAAGCTTTGCCTTTAAAGGGAGCTGATATAGAATATTGGGTTGATGGGTCTTGTTACGGGGTAGGAGAAACGTTGTGCGCTGGGTATTCCTTAGTTAAAGCACAGAATTCAAAGTTTATTGTAGAACAGGCTGAGGCAGTTCCTCAGCCTTGCTCGGCTCAGTTGGCTGAATTGATTGCCCTCACAGAAGCATGCAACTTGGGAACCGGACGGAGAGTGACAGTGTACACCGACTCTGCCTATGCACATAATGTTTGTCATTTTAATGGAGCTGTATGGAGGGGGCGGGGTTTTAAGAGAACTGATGGTACGCCTATACAGCATCACGCACAGATCATGAAGCTGTTACAAGCCATGATGAAGCCAAAGGAATTAGCTATAGTGAAGTGTGCCACACACAGGTCTGACTCATCACATGTCACACAAGGTAACAGGGCTGCAGAGGATGCAGCCAAAGCCATTACAGGAGCAGACAAGGCAGGTAAAGGTCTTCTGGTCACACATGAAAAGCAATTACAGGGCATGGTCACACTTGAGGATTTATTGATGTTACAGAGTAGAGTAACTACGTTAGACAAGAGCGTTTGGCTAGCAAGGGGGGCAAGTCAGGATGACACAGGTCTATGGAGGAATCATGAGGGGTTGGTTGTAGCACCCTCAGATTTATTAGGCATGTTAATACAGGAAGCTCATGGATTAGCACATGTGGCTAGGGGGGAGGTGAGACGCAAGATCACCAAGAAATATGGGTTTTGGAGTCCATATTTGATGGAACAGATTGACCATGCTTTAGGTCAATGTGGGGTCTGTTGGAGAAACAACATCAGAGTGGGTACACCAGTGGTGTCTGGGCATATCCCTACCCCAATAGGGCCACGGGTGGTGGACAGGGGGGTGGATGTACAGAGTAGGCAGGATGTTGTGCCAACAGGTGCCGAGGTCCCCAGAGAACCTGAGAAGGAGGAGCTACGAGGAGATGCTGTGGTGTTGCCAGAGCCAGTGGCAATGCCAGTGTTACAGCCAGTGACATTACCGGCAGTGCCTGAAACCGAGGGGACAGTGGAAAGCTGTCCAGATGCCAATGAACCAGAAACCAACGAAGCAGAGAGTGCTGACAGTCTGGAGGTCCAGCCTGGGAGTGTCCAAAGCCTGGACACCTGTGCTACTGGGGATGCTGGCGAGTGCCTGCACCATGCTTCAGATGATGCTGAGGGCGACTCCCCAGACCTTGATCAGCGTGGGAGGGGACCAGGCGGTTGCCTGAACCTCAATGACACTGACGGACGACGACCAGTTAGGAAAAGATTAAAGACTATGAATAGGGTAGTGAAGCAGCAGATCAAAGGGAACGACGGGAATGGACAGCAGATGATAGCATGGCTGGAAACGGTCTTAGGGGCATGGGAAACTTATTTTGCCAAGATAGGAGCACCTATTATAGCAGACATGATTTTTGACTTTCTTAGGAGGCAGGGCCTCATTGACTGTTTTTGGAAAATCAGTCACTCAGTCCACGTTAATGAACTTTTCAGAAGACTAGTCCTCACCTGAGGTGAAGATCTATGCATTAATGCATTCCCTTTGTCCTATGCTTACTGTTGGAAAATTATGTGTTATGATAACTGAATGTCATTATTTGTGTATTGTTTGTTTATTTCTATATCGTATGTGATTGATGTCAGTTGAGAAGTGATGTAGTGGTTATGCAAAGATAGGAAAGAGGTTCTGTTCCTAGCGCAACGAAAATGGAAGCTGCTGACTATGAAAGTGTTATCAATCTGAGACAGCGGTAAAGGCTGTTCTCCAACTGGGTACAAGTGCTAGTAACCTCTGACCCTGACGCTTCAAGGACAAAGAAAACATCGGTCGTTGGAAGTTTCTGTATTGATTTGTGCATGATGAACTGTGTTTAGTTTAATTGTGATTGTTATTTTCAAAATTCTTTTTATTATTGGTTGTTTTCTATTTTTTGTTTATGATATCTTTGGTTCCTAATACTGGTCCTGGGTTGGTCTGTGTTATTGTGCTTCTTGTGTTGTGTGTTGGTGTAGTTTTTCTGTCTGTTGTTGTTTATTTTTTAATTTTTAATTTTATTTGAAAAAAAAAAAAAAAAAAATTTTTTTTTTTTTTTGGGGATGTTTTGTGGGGTTTTGTGTTTTTGTTTTTGTTTTATGGTAGTTTAGTTTCGGAACACCCTCTGGGTGGTCCGAGGGGGGATGTGTCGTATATTTCTGTAGTATGTATGATCTATGTATGAATATGTAGTATGTTTTGAACACACACACATACCAGGGCATGCGGGGACATGATGCCCTCTAACGGTGAGGGTTCTATGGCAACCAGATGACCAACAGAGACCTTTGGGGGTTGGGCAGGGACACACATGCACGCTGGCCCCTCCCCTCTGGAGGGGAACGGGGAGAGAGACACAGAGAGCGCTCTCTTCCCACCCGAGGTCCATGGAGAACGCATGTAATGTATGAATCTGCCTGTAACTGATTAAATTGTCTTAAACTAACTGTTCTTTGATTCATAATCAATAAGAATACACGACACTAGCTACTAGCCAGACATTGTCTTAACGAAGTAAATCTTTCTGTGGCAAATGAACGACATTGAATGCGAGATTGTGGTGTCTCAAAATCGATCTGGTTTTTTCTCCGACGGCCAGATGCCAAGTGACAAAACCATCGGCGGGGACGACGACTCCTTCAACACCTTCTTCAGCGAGGACGACGACTCCTTCAACACCTTCTTCAGCGAGACAGGGGCCGGAAAAACACATCCCTCAGACTGTGTTTGTGGATCTGGAACCAACTGTCGTTGGTATGGTTGAACAATTATGCACTTATTCTCAGAATAGTGAATCTGAATCTGACAGAATCTGCAAAAAATAATAATCGGTGAACTTGTTATTTCTAGTTCATGTGCATTGCAACCTAATGTTAATTAGTTACAGGTGATTTTTTTAGCTAGCGATAACAATGCTAAACTAATGATTAGCCAGCTAATGAGTCCTGGTATGTACCAGCTCTTCCACCCGGAGCAGCTGATCATCGGTAAGGTGCCGGGAACATGCCGGGTGTTGGTCGTGTTGAGCTGTGTAGTTTGTAGTTTGTCTCAAAACGTTCAGATGGGGGCGCTTGGTGGCGTAACGCACTAAGCGTCGACCATGTAACCGCAGGGTTCCCGGTTCGATTCCGGCTGTGGACATGTCCTGCATGTCATCTCTCTCTCTCTCTCTCTCTCTCTCTCTCTCTCTCTCTCTCTCTCTCTCTCTCTCAAAGAAAATAAAAAACAACATACGGTAATAACTTAGTTTTAGAATCCATATATCAAGTGTCAAGTCTGTTTTTCCTGTACGTACTGTATTAGATAAATAATAATAATAATAACTTTTATTTGTATAGCACTTTTCCTGCAAACGTTGCAGCTCAAAGTGCTTTAATCATTATATAATCATCATTGAATTATTTAGTAATTTAAAGGCAATATTAAAACGATGGGTTTTTAGTCTCAACTTGAATAAATTGGTGAGTTGATCAAAGACGTCATAGTGTTACTATAACACAGGTGATGACATCATAGTCTTACTATAACACAGGTGATGACATCGTAGTCTCACTATAACACAGGTGATGACATCGTAGTCTCACTATAACACAGGTGATGACATCATAGTCTCACTATAACACAGGTGATGACATCATAGTCTCACTATAACACAGGTGATGACATCATAGTGTTACTATAACACAGGTGATGACATCATAGTGTTACTATAACAGGTGATGACATCATAGTGTTACTATAACACAGGTGATGACATCATACTGTTACTATAATACAGGTGATGACATCATAGTCTCACCATAACACAGGTGATAACATTACATAGTCTTACTAATACACAGGTGATGACATCATAGTCTTACTATAACACAGGTGATGACATCATAGTGTTACTATAACAGGTGATGACATCATAGTCTTACTATAACACAGGTGATGACATCATATGGTGTTACTATAACACAGGTGATGACATCATAGTCTCACTATAACACAGGTGATGACATCATAGTGTTACTATAACACAGGTGATGACATCATAGTGTTACTATAACACAGGTGATGACATCATAGTGTTACTATAACACAGGTGATGACATCATAGTGTTACTATAACACAGGTGATGACATCATAGTGTTACTATAACAGGTGATGAGGATGTATGTTGTGTTTCAGAGCTCAGCGCCGACAGCAGGTGGAGGAACGTCAGGAAGACCCCCGTCAGCCCCCACACCCACCTCAGGCAGATCCTGCTGCTGCAGCTGGACCTCATAGAGCAGCAGCAGCAGCAGCTGCAGAACAAGGACAAGGAGATCGACGAGCTGAAGGCCGACAAGGACACGGTAGGGAGGGGGAGGGACGTGGAGGGATGTGGGGGGATGTGGAGGGATGTGGGGGGATGTGGAGGGACGTAGAGGGACGTGGGTGGATGTGGAGGGACGTGGGTGGATGTGGAGGGACGTGGGGGATGAGAAAGTTATTTATTTTATAGTTGTTGTTTTTTTAATATATAATATTTTATTCAATTTGCACAACATAACAATCAGACAGCACAGGTATTGTCAAGTTACAAAAAAACAACAATGGTTAGCATACGTGGGTTGCATTAGTACACTGGACATACAGTATATCTCAAAAGTGAGTACACCCTTTAGATTTTTGCAAATATTCTCTCATATCCTTTCAGGGGATAACACTATCTTAATGAAACTTTGATATAACTTAAAGTAGTCAGTGTGCTGCTTGAATAACAGTATAGATTTATTGTCCATTGAAAATTACTCAGTACACAGCTGTTAATGTCTAAACAGCTGGCAACAAAAGTGAGTACACCCCATAGTGAACATGTCTAAATTGTGCCCAAAGTGTCAATATTTTGTGTGACCACCATTGTTATCTAGCACCGCTTTAACCCTCCTGGGCATGGAATTCACCAGAGCTACACAGGTTGCTTCTGGAATCTTCTTCCACTCCTCCATGACGACATCACGGAGCCCACAGATCAGGGTTTCCGTTAACCGGTAATTACCGGTCTTTGTCCGGTAAAATCTATTGAAGTCCGACAAATTGAAATCTCTTCGGTCATAATGTCCGGTGAAAATAATTCCCTCTAAGCACAATTTGAATACAATTCGCTAAAGTTGAATTGTCACATTCTGATTCCTTCTATATTAAAAAAGACTAGGCTATATATTTATTTTATTATTATATGATTTGACGCCGGCATGATGATGACTCCGCGAAACAGCGGTGGCAGGGTTGCCAGATGGGATTTTACAGCCTAACCAGTCTATTACCGCTAAACCCAGTAGCCCATTCGGCGATAACCCGGCCCATCTGGCAACCCTGCTTTTAACCTGCAAACGTTGCAGCTCAAAGTGCGAGCGAGAGGTAAACATGGCAAGACAAAGTAAGCTTAACAATGACTTCATGAAACCAAGCTACAATGAGTCTGAGGAGAAGTCTGACTGTAAAGAGATGGAGGTAGTGGCTCCTCCAGCCAACTGGAGGGTTCCGAGTTGAATGGAAAGAACATTTCCCCTGGCTGCGTTAAGATGGGGAAGGAAAAATGTTCTGCTCACCGTGCAAAACATCGGGGAGGAATAACGGATTCACGAGAGGAGCAACGAATATGAGAATGTCGGCTCTCACTGATCACAGTCGGTGCAGTGAGCACATATCGGCGGTCAGTTTGAGGCAACAGCAAACCGCTATGAAAGGCCACTGTGAGCAGGCTAATGAAACGGCTAACAATAAGCTGCACTCTCAGCTACAAGTTGCATTTCACATGGCAAAAAAATGGCATCGCATGTCATCAGTATGTGGGACTGACTGAGCTACTGAAAGCAGTTAAGTTCATTTAAAGCCTATTTATTTTCAAAGAGTTTTATTCTATTTTATTTTATCTGATAAAAGGCATATGAACGGAAATTAGGCTAGCCTATGTGTCACGCCAGAAGCCTACATGTAACCTCTTGCACTTTTCAATAAAATGTTATAAATCTAGACATTGTGGTATTTCTTTATATACGTATCCCAGCCTGCCTATCAATCGTTTCTCAATAAACAGTTATGTTCTCCTCATTGTCATACTCGCGAGTCCGATTAAGTATGATTTGACAGGCAGTTAAACTAAATGCCTTCCCAACCAGCGAGACCTGGTTATAGAAATGACGTTGTTTTATTGATAAAAAAGGGTAAAACTGGAAAGAGAAAATAGAAAACTCACATTAATCCCAAACAATTTAACAGACTTCAGTTAACGTAATGTGGAGTCCGTTCATTGATCGCAGTCTGTTCAGTTCCCAGTGGCGCGCGTTCAGCGCTGGACATAATATTATGGCATAGCGCGCATGCGAATCATGAAAGCCTATATTATATAGCTCGCATCTAATCGTATCGGATGAGAAATATACATTAAACGGCATATACTGTATAGGCTACACAACAGTAATCACCGCGACAAACAGCTATATTATATTTTAATATGATGACCGGAATTTCTCACGTTTGTCCGGTAAATTGAAATCTTCCCGGACACGTTGACCGGCACACATTTTTTCTAACGGAAACCCTGCCACAGATGTTGGACACCTTGCACTCCTCCACCTGCCTCTTGAGGATGCCCCACATGTGCTCAATTGGGTTTAGGTCTGGAGACATACTTGGCCAGTCCATCACCTTAACCTTCAGCTTCTTCAGCAAGGCCGTTGTCATCTTGGAGGTGTGTTTAGGGTCATTATCATGTTGGAAAACTGCCCTACGGCCCAGTTTCCGAAGAGAGGGGATCATGCTCTGCTGCAGGATGTCACAGTATATATTGGAATTCATGTGTCCCTCAATGAAATGCAGCTCCCCAGTGCCGGCAGCACTCATGCAGCCCCAGACCATGATGCTGCCACCACCATGCTTGACTGTAGGCAAAACACATTTGTCTTGGTACTCCTCACCAGGGTGCCGCCACACACGCCGGACACCATCTGACCCAAACAGGTTTATTTTGGTCTCATCAGACCACAGGACATGGTTCCAGTAACTCATGTTCTTGGATTCATTGTCTTCAGCAAACTGTTTGCGGGCTTTCTTATGCATCGGTTTCAGAAGAGGCTTCTGTCTGGGGCGACGGCCATACAAACCGATTTGATGCAGTGTGCGGTGTATGGTCTGGGCACTGACAGGCTGACATCCCACTTCTGCAACCTCTGCAGCAATGCTGGAAGCACTCGCACGTCTATTTTTGGAAACCAACCTATTGATATGACGCTGAGCACGTGGACTCAACTTCTTTGGTCGACCCTGGCGAGGCCTGTTCCGAGTGGAACCTGTCCTGGAAAACCGCTGTATGATCTTAGCCACTGTGCTGCAACTCATTTTCAGGGTGTTGGCAATCTTCTTATAGCCAAGGCCATCTTTGTGAAGCGCAATAATCCTTTTTTTCAGCCGCTCAGAGAGTTCCTTGCCATGAGGTGCCATGTTGTCCAGCATTCAGAGAGAATTGTGCCCAAAACACCAAATTTAACAGCCCTGCTTATCATTTACACCTGAATCCTTGTAACACTAACGAGTCACATGACACCAGGGCGGGAAAACAACATCATTGGGCACAATTAGGACATGTTCACTATGGGGTGTACTCACTTTTGTTGCCAGCTGTTTAGACATTAACAGCTGTGTACTGAGTAAATTTCAAAGGACAATAAATCTATACTGTTATTCAAGCAGCACACTGACTACTTTAAGTTATATCAAAGTTTCAGTAGGATAATGTTATCCCCTGAAAGGATATAACAGAATATTTGCAAAAATCTAAAGGGTGTACTCACTTTTGAGATATACTGTATATGACATATCAAACACAACAGAATCACATCAAAGGTAAAGAGACTACAAAAGCAGAACAAATGACTATGATTTATTTGTGAAAACAAATCGCGGGCGCCCTTTCTGCAGTAGGTCAACTAAATCATCAGGAAGATAATCAAGAAAGGGCTGCCAAATACCATAGAAAAAGTTGTCATTCCCCCTTAATGTAGCACTGAGGCGTTCCATAGGAAAGACCTTAAAAGTTTCTCTGTACCACTGTGTGACTGTGGGGGGTTTCTCCTCGATCCACTGGAATAGGATGCATCGCCTCGCCAGAAGTAGAAGTTTACTCATTAAAGTCATCCGTCCAGTGGAGAGAGGGAGTTGCCCCGTAGGTATATTCAGAATAAACAAGCCTGGTTCAGCCCCAACCGAAGTGTGGAATATTGAACTAAGTTCCTTAGCAATGTTTTCCCAGTATCTGGATATCAAGGGGCATTGCCAAATACAATGAAAATAAGTTCCTACATCCTTTTTGCATTTCACACAGATGGGAGAAATCTGGGGATTAATTTTGTTTAGGAAGTGGGGAGTGCGTTGTAGTCGGTGTAATATTCTGTACTGACTCTCTCTAAGCCTATTACAGGTGAATATTTTTTTTGCAGATTCAAAAGCATCTGACCACATGTCGGCATCAAGTTCAACCTCCAAATCTTTTCCCCATAGCTCTCTAGATCTGTTGATATTAATAGAGTTAGTAGAGTAAAGTTTTTCATAAAAAAAGGAAATGAATTTTTTGTTGTTAAAGGGAGTTGAGTTAAAGTTGAGAAGGAAGTTATCAATTGAGCTTTTCATTGGTTGGTCTGTTGGGAATGATAGATCAGATTTTACAAAATGTCTCACCTGAAGGAATGCAAAAAAGTGATTGTGAGGCATTTCGTATTTACTCTGAAGTTGTGAGAATGACATGAAATTATCACCTTCGAATAAGTCAGCAACAAGTCTTAGTTGCTTTGAGTGCCAGTCTTCAAATATACTCTTTCCTACACCAGGAGGGAAGGCTTTATTTTGAGATATAGGTTGTAGTGCTGATGAAAAACATCTCCGGCCAACATGTTTATTAATATCACGCCATATCTTAAGTGTGTTGTATATGATAGGATTGTCCTTGACCCCTGCTGGAAGGTCATTCATGTCAGTTGAGATAAGGCTGAGCAAAGAGTAGGGGGCACAACACCATGCATCTACGGGGTACTCTCCTTGATGAAGGAAATGCTTGAGCCAGCCTGAAATTATCCTGGCATGGCAAGCCCAATTATAATACAGAATATTGGGAACGGCTTGACCCCCTTTTTCTATAGGCAATTGCAAGGTCCTCATTTTCAACCTAGATTTCTTTCCATGCCATATAAATCTTGAAAGAAACCTTTCAATATCCAAGATGGTTGTTCTATTGATCTTAAGCGGTAGAATTTGCATTGGGTATAATAGTCTAGGAAGCACATTCATCTTAGTCAGGCTAATTCTGCCCATCCATGATAGAGGGAGATCAAACCACCTGTCAAGGTCATTTTTGATTGATGTCAGGATTGGTGTAAAATGTAGTTTATACAAATCGTCAATGTTCGCTGATACTCTAATGCCCAGGTAAGTAAAGCCTGAAGTTGACCACCTGAAAGGGAAATTGACAAGAGCCGTCCGGTCCCCAAAGTCACCTAATGGCAGGGCCTCAGATTTGTCATAATTAATTTTGTACCCTGAAAATTGACAGAATTTATTAATTATTGATAATAAAACAGGTATTGAGCACTCTGGGTCGGTAATAAACAGTAATACATCATCAGCATAGAGCGAAATCCTGTATTCAGTGTCTCCTAATACGACACCTGACAGTCCCTGATGGTTCCTAATAGCCTCTGCAAGGGGTTCGAGCGCTAACGCAAATAATAGAGGTGACATAGGACAGCCCTGACGCGTGCCCCTACTCAAGGGGAAAACGTCAGACGCTGAACCATTTACCATGACCCTCGCAGCCGGCGATTTGTATATAAGTTTAACCCACAGGGTTCCCACGGTCATGAAATTCCTGGAAAAGTTATGGAATTTGAAAAACTATTTTCCAGTCTGGAAAAGTTATGGAATTAACTTAACTGTTTTGGAAAAGTTTTGGAAATATACATTGTGTTTAAAATATGTTCAACGAGCATGTCGCCGGCGACATGGAACGAACACTGTTGTATAATAACTTCGCTCTCGTTCCGCATAGGAACAATACATTGTACGGTGAAACCTACATTGTAGCTACAAGTAGAGCCCACCCCCGCGTCTAGACCAACCAGAAGTCTCTATATCGACGAGCCAATCGGAGGTAATGTTTTCATGTAGTGCGATGCCACCTAACTTGCTTGTTCGCTAATGCTACATAATAATGATCGGCAGTAGGTAGATCTTTTTGTATATCACAGCCTATCCATGTGATTTGCAGATTCGTCCTACTTGCTGGCTATCGTATAGCCTATAATAATTAGTTTGTATAGTTCGCGATGCCGTGGTGAGGAGAGAAGACAAGAGATGAAAAACACTGCTGGGGGTCAGTATAGTAATGTGGCCTGGAGAAGGGAGGAGGTTCATTAGTTTTGATGTTCTTATATTCTTATTATTGCTTAGTCCCTTAGCAGGAAATAAATCTGGGCCAGTTGGCTTCAAAAGGACCATTGTTTAGTTTCTGTCCACAGTCTAGCTGCATCTGCAGACCAGAACGCACCATGTCCTCCACAGGGCTTTCAGACACATACAAAGAAATGAATAAGAAACTGCTTTGAAATGTGAATTCTGTCCAAAAACGTCTGTGAACTGAGCTAACAGTTTTGTCTATAGTTATATACTTGTGTGGAGTGTTTTATTTTAGTGTATTTATACCTAAGGCCTCATAGAACAATTTTCAACATCCAAAAGTCCTCTATCTCATTCTGTACAGTTTGTAATCAATACATATTGTAAAGTTTTAGAACTGTTTTTTGTTTTATTTTGTATGTTGCTTTTGTGGTCATTTTGAAATACACATAGTCTCCTAAAATTATATATGATAACATACCACAAAAGAGCATTTTGCGCTGAATACAATGATATGCAACACTTGATAGTTCCATTTGGGATTACATAAGCTTATTACAAATTAAAATTATTAAAATTGGGAAAATAGAACAATAGACCCCTGGGGGTTAAAATTCCTAAAAGATGTTTGGTAAAAAGTGTTACCGCAATCCTGCACCAATAGACCGTTCAAACTAATATGACGTGATATAACATATGTAATCAGCTAGTTGGCGGGAAAGCTAGTTCGTGGCAGAATTTAGAAAGTGCATGGACATAGTTACAAGTAGCTATCTATTGCTGCTGAAAAATGCCTGGAAAATGTTCCTTCAATAATTTATGACTTTTGGACAACAAAGAGGACATCTCCAACTCCACTCAGTCAATTGTTGTGCTAATTATTTAGGGATTTTAACATCTAGTCCTATTAAGAATCCTTATGGCTTTTGGACAACAAATATAAAACATGGCTCAAGAGAGAGGCAGACCCTGGCCGTGCTGCATGTAGAGTGTGTGTGAAAACGTTTGATGTTAGTAACATGGGAGAAGCGGCGCTCGTTAGCCATGCTAAAGGGAAGAAACATCTAGAAAACCGAAAGGCGGCTGAACAGACCGCTCAATACCAGGTACAGCTCAATAAATTAGAATATCATGGAAAAGCATGTAAGTAAAAAAGAAAAGTAAATTTATTCCAGTAATTCAATTCAAAAAGTGAAACTCATATAATAGGCTATAGATTCATTACACACAAAGTGACATATTGCAAGCCTTTATTTCTTGTAATTGTGATGATTATGGCTTACAGCTCAAGTTGAGAGCTGTAAGTTGTCTGTCAGTATCTCAGAAAAATTAGAATGATAAAACCCAAAAAAAAAAATGTAATACAGAAATGTCGGCCTTCTGAAAAGTATGTTCATTTGGTCGGGGCTGGAGGAAGAGCGGAGAGGCATAGAATCCAAGTCATTTTCCACGATATTCTAATTTATTGCACTGCACCTGTATGGGTGCCATAGACTCCAACGCCATTGCGCAATGCCCCAGGATAGGTGGTAATGTTGGATAGACACAACTTCCCTTACATTAACCATGCTACATTTTTGCTACACTGCTGAGGCTCATTATTGCGCTCTATAAACTAAGTCATGGAAATTAGGTAAAATATTATGGAAAAGATATGGAAAAGTTTTGGAAAATCATTGGTGAAAAAGTGTGGGAACCCTGAACCCAGTCAGTAAAACCAGAGCCCAATCCAAACCTGTCGAGGACATCAAACAGATACCCCCACTCCACTCGATCAAACGCTTTCTCAGCATCCAATGAAATAGCAAGGACCCTTTTCTTTGTACTTTGTGAGAATTGTATTACATTAACTAGGAATATCTGTTCTTGATAAATCCTGTCTGATCCGGTTTAATTAGAATGGGCAGTACCTCCTCCAATCTTCTTGCAAGGAGTTTAGATAGTAATCTACCATCAACCCCGAGTAAACTTATTGGTCTGTACGAAGCACAGTTATCAGGGGGCTTATCCTTCTTCAAAATCAGGGAAATATGGGCCAGATTTAAAGTCGGAGGAAGTGTGCCTCTCTCTGTCTGAAGACTCGATGAACATATTGGTTAGAGGTTTCACCACCAGCTTAGCCATTTTTTAATAAAATTCGGGCCCGAACCCATCGGGACCCGGGGCTTTCCCACTCTGTAGAGCTTGAATGGTCTCTAAGACTTCCTGTTCTGTAATTGGTCTACACAAGTCGTTTCTGTGTTCTTCAGATAATGTAGGAAGATGTATCCCATCTAAAAACGTTTTTCTTAACATTGAAGTATTTTGACATTCAGATGAGTATAGTCCTTGATAGAAGTCCTTCATTATTTTACTAATAATTTTGGTTTCAAACTGTTGTATGCCCATGCTATCTCTGAGAGATGGTATTGCATGAGGCCCTGTCCGGCCTTTGGCCAGTCGAGCAAGGAGCCTGCCGGGTTTGTTACCAGATTCAAATAATCTATGCCTGGCGAAAAACATTGCCGATTCTGCTTTTTGAGTTAGCAATTGGTCTAGGGCGGATCGAGCCGCCTCTAGCTTTTTTAACACAGCTGTGGAGGAGGAGGTTTTAAACTCTCTATCCAGGGTTTTAATCTGTTGCTCAAGCTCCAGTTGACTTGCCATTGATGCTTTTTTTAATGCTGCTGTATAGGATATTATGGCCCCCCTCAAGAATGCCTTACCCGTTTCCCATAGTGTAGAAGCAGAAATATCAGGTGTGTCATTCGTGGAAATAAAGAGTTCCCACTGTGTTTCTAAGTATGTTAAAAATGTGGGATTGCTAAGAAGGGACGGGTTCAAACGCCAGTGTCTAGATAGGGGGTCATAGTAGGGTGGTAGGAATTCAATAGTAACTGAGGAATGGTCTGAAATAGCGCACGTGTTGATAGAACAGGCCTTGGTTCTGTCTAAAATTAATCGTGATACAAAAATATAATCAATTCTCGAGAAAGAATGATGAGGGTGAGAGAAAAATGTAAAGTCCTGACCGCCAGTCAAGAGTGAGTGAGTACACTGGTCTACTTGCACTGGTACCATTGCTTACTGCATGTAGTCGTCTTTGTAGTGGTTTGGGGGAATACTACAGTTTTTCATATGACTGTACAGCACAGTATATAAGACGAGTATATAAGGCAAGTCTTTTTGTGCTGGTGGGTGTGGTCCGACCGATTGGGGTGGGCCTGTCTGGGCCAAAAATGCCAGGGCCTAATTTTTGTCCCAGTCCAGCCCTGGTGCCAGGGCTCGTTCCTATTCCAAGCACAGTGGGCAGCCAGGATTCAAAGAATTGTATAGGAAGTTTTCCCTCCGAGCCCTCTTTCAGATTGAGGACACGAATATTGTCACGCCTGCTCCGGTTCTCCATATCATCCATGCCATCTGTCATCACCTTAATTTTCTTTTCTGCTTCGGCGAGTCTTGCTTGTAAACCGCTCACTGTGTCTTCCACGTCCGACACTCGTTGTTCTGCCTGGGTAATGCGTGTGGACTGGGCTTCTATGGTTGTGGAAATTCTGTCCAGAACTCCCGAGATCTTAGATAGCTTCTCTTCCACAATGTCACTGAAGTTTTGAGTTAGCTCGCGAATCAATGCTTTGGTGTCTGTAGCTAGCGGAGGTTCGTAGTTTTTCAACGGAGAGTTAATGTCTGCTGTTTGGCTAGCAACCTGGGTATGGCTAGTTGCCTGCGCACATTTCTTTGGCTGAATTTTCGTTTGTTTCGACATAGTTTGTCAGAGATGGACACTTCTTTCTTGTCGACAGTTAACACAACACTGTATTAGTAAAAAATAAGTTGAAATATGTGCATAAAATTGCTAATAATATAAGTATAAATGTGTGAGAGAGGGAGGTCGGCGAAAACACACCTTTCAGTAAGCCATCGTCACGTGACCCTTCATTTATTTTATAGTTATTATTATTTTTATTTTTTTATGTATATTAATTTATACTTTATTAAGTTTAAAAACACAACGGCGTGTTTGTTGACCGTCCACAGTTGCTGGCGCGCATCGAGCGCATGGAGCGCAGGCTGCAGCTGACCAGGAAGGACCCCCGAGACAAGCGTCTGTTCCAGCCCCTGGAGACCTGGACCCCCGACAAGGACGACCCCTGGGACCTGGAGGACGAGGACGCCCCCCCCCCACCCCCAGGACTTTCGGCTGCAGCCGGGGGGGCAAGGGAGGCCTCAAGAGGTAAACAAACTCCAAAGGCTGCCCCCTGCTGGTGACACCGGGAACAAGTTGGCAGCCGATTTAATGTTCCCACTTTTATTCTGAAATATGGAAATGAATTTCAGCGTAGATGAAAAAATCAACGACACACTCGCTAGTCAAGCCAAAACGTGAATGTGTGTGTGAACGGGTGAATGAGAGGCCGTTGTAAAGCACTTTGGAAAATAGGCGTTATATAAGTGCAGTCCAATTATTTATATGACAGGGTTAGGGTTTGCGTTAGGCCCTAATCATTCAGCTCTCTACTCCTCTCTTCCTCTCCTCTCCTCTCTTCCTCTCCTCCTCTCCTCTCCTCTCCTCTCCTCTCCTTTCCTCCTCACCTCACCTCCTCACCTCCCCTCCTCTCCTCTCCTCTTCTCCTCTACTCCTCTCCTCACCGCCTCTTCTCCTCTACTCCTCTCCTCCCCTCACCTCCTCTCCTCACCGCCTCTTCTCCTCTACTCCTCTCCTCCCCTCACCTCCTCTCCTCTCCTCTACTCCTCTCCTCACCTCCTCTCCTCTCCTCTACTCCTCTCCTCACCTCCTCTCCTCTCCTCTCCTCTTCTCCTCTACTCCTCTCCTCACCGCCTCTCCTCTTCTCCTCTACTCCTCTCCTCACCTCCTCTCCTCCCCTCACCTCCTCTCCTCTCCTCTACTCCTCTCCTCACCTCCTCTCCTGTACGTACTGTATTAGATAAATAATAATAATAACTTTTATTTGTATAGCACTTTTCCTGCAAACGTTGCAGCTCAAAGTGCTTTAATCATTATATAATCATCATTGAATTATTTTGTAATTTAAAGGCAATATTAAAAAGATGGGTTTTTAGTCTCAACTTGAACAAATTGGTGAGTTGATCAAAGACGTCATAGTGTTACTATAACACAGGTGATGACATCATAGTCTTACTATAACACAGGTCACGACATCGTAGTCTCACTATAACACAGGTGATGACATCATAGTCTCACTATAACACAGGTGATGACATCATAGTGTTACTATAGGGGTAGGGGAGGCTGTATGCATATCAGGGGGGTGGCAGGGTTAGGGGAAATGGGTAGGGGTAGGGGAGGTTGTATGCGTGTCCAGGCGGGGGGGGGGGGGGGGGCCGGGATGGGGGAGATGGCTAGGGGTAGGGTGGCCGGGATGGGGGAGATGGCTAGGGGTAGGGGAGGCTGTAGGCATGGGAGAACAGGTAGGTTTTGAGGTGGGATTTAAAAGTGAGGAGTGAGGGTGAGTCTCTGAGTGGTTGAGGGAGAGAGTTCCAGAGGCGGGGTGCAGCTCGTGAAAAGGCACGGTGACCGAAGCCTTTGAGTTTTGAGGGTGGGACAGTGAGGGGAACAATGGATGAGGATCGGAGGGTACGGGTAGGGCGGTGGGGGAGAAGGAGGTCAGTCAGGTAAGGGGGGGCCAGGCTATGGAGGGCTTTGTATGTGAGGATGAGGACTTTGAATTGTATACGTTCTTTGATGGGGAGCCAGTGGAGAGAGTGGAGGACAGGAGTGATGTGGTCACGGGAGCGGGTGTTTGAGAGGAGGCGTGCAGCAGAGTTTTGGACCATCTGGAGTCTATGGAGGGAGCGGGAGGTGATGCCGGTGAGTAGGGAGTTGCAGTAGTCAAGGCGGGAGGAGATGAAGGCGTGGATGAGGGATTCAGCAGCGGGGGGGGAGAGGCAGTGTCTGATTTTTGCAATGTTTCGGAGGTGGAAGTAGGATGTCTTGACAATAGAACTGACGTGGGGATCGAATGAGAGGGTGGGGTCCAGAATGAAGCCGAGGTTGCGAGCCAGGGGGGAGGGGGTGATGGTAGTGTCGTCAATGGTGAGTGTGATGGGTCCGGTTTTATTGAGGATGGATTTGGTGCCGATGAGGATGACTTCGGTCTTTTCACTGTTGAGTTTGAGGAAGTTGTGTGTGAGCCAGGTTTTTATTGCTGAAATGCATTTTTCGATGTGAGTGAGGGGTGGGTTCTGGGTGGAGTTTGTGGTGATGTAAATCTGGGTGTCATCGGCGTAGCAGTGGAAGTCCAGGTTGAATTGGCGGATGATGTGACCGAGGGGGAGTGTGTAGCAGAGGAAGAGCAGGGGGCCGAGGACTGAGCCTTGTGGGACCCCCTGTGTGACAGAGGAGGAGGAGGAGGTGTGACCGGAGAGGGAGATGAACTGTTGTCTGTTGGTGAGGTAGGAGGTGAGCCAGTCCAGGGCGGTGCCCTCAACACCCAGTTGGCGCAGCCTTTGAAGGAGGATGGAGTGGGACACTGTGTCGAAGGTAGGGTTGGGTACCGAAAATCGGTACCGGTAGGTACCGGTTACTTTACATTCGGTATGTACCCGTACCGAATCGCAAAGGAGATTTCGGTGCCTCATTTCGGTACTTTTCTATCTCGCGACGTCACATCGCCTGTTAAATTTCCACTCAGTGAAAGCAGCGAGTACGGAAGGATAACGAGAAGGTTGCTAATAGCAACTTCCGCTAGCGGGTTGGCGTACCGCGACGCTCGACTTATGGGTGCGTTCCGTAAACTCGTTCTGGAATTCTGATCACCACTCGTGGAATGCCTTCTGTCCAATCAAATGACTTGCTCCCCTTATGACGTCGGGCCCAGTGTGCGCTGCGACGCTCTCAGAGCGAGTTTACGAACGCAAGCCTTTGATTGGACAGTGCACTCCAGGATTCGACGCGTCTGTTGATGACGTTGTGCGGATGTGTGGCTGCGTCTCTGCGAGGAGGACAACCTGATCGGGGATCTCTTGATATTCGGGTACTGTCCTTATCCTACTACTGTGTCTGAAAAATCAATCGTCATGTATCATGGACCAGAGAGGGGGAGGGGAGTAGTAGTAGCTGAGCGGCAACAGAGTTTGGATTTTGACGAGGTGGAGGGCTCCAGTTTATCAGAGTTATATTTCCTCTTGGTCTTCTTGGTTCTGGGGGCTATGCAGGCCTCTTCACTAGATCCCTTTTCTAAGAATATTCTGATGTCCTTGAGGGGCTGCCGAACAAGTGTGTACTCGTATTCGACATCAGTACCAACGATAGGCACCCCCAGCTTAATGGAGTCCCCAAGGCTCAGGAGTTTTATTTTCATTTATTTTCATTTGAGTGTATATTTAACTAATATATATTGTGCCTCAGCAATAAAAAAGTGAAAAGCTGTTTAATGTTGTCGACCGTGTTATTATTATATATATATATATATATATATATGTCATTTAAAAAAATCTAAAGTACCGAATTAAGTACCGTTTTGGTACCGGTACCGTTTTTAAAGTATCGGTTAGGTACCGGTACCGGATAAAACCCAAACGGTACCCAACCCTAGTCGAAGGCTGCGCTCAGGTCTAGTAGAACTAGGATGTTGAGGGCACCTGAGTCTGCAGAGGTGAGGAGATCGTTGATTACTTTGACCAGGGCTGTTTCAGTGCTGTGATGTGGGCGGAAGCCAGATTGAAGGGGTTCATACAGTTTGTTGGATTGGAGGTGGGAGTGAAGTTGGGCAGCGACAACGCGCTCTAGGGTTTTGGAAAGGAATGGTAGGTTGGAGATGGGGCGGTAGTTGGAGAGATTGGCTGGGTCAAGAGTGGGCTTTTTGAGAATGGGGGTGATGAGGATGTATGTTGTGTTTCACATCTCAGATCTGGCCGTTCCATCATGGAGAGATAAGAGCGTAGAGCCGCTGGAGGAGGACGCGTGTGGTGACATCCCTGAGGTGAGAGAGGGGTGGGGGTATGGGGGGCGGGTATGCTAGCAAAAGGTCTTTAGATATTCTGGTGCTGTGCCACTGAGAGCTTTATAAACAAGCAGAGGGATCTTGAAATCTATTCTGAACTTAACAGGAAGCCAGTGTAGAGTCTCTAAAATAGGAGTTATATGAGCTCTTCTGCTTGTTTTGGTTAAAACTCTCGCTGCTGCATTTTGGATTAATTGCAGCTGGCCAAACAAAAGCTTTCATTAACACTTCTGCATCAGCTTGCCGGAGAAAATGTCTCACTTTTTGCAATATTCCGTAGATGATAGAAAGCATGTCAGTACAGTAGAGGAGGTAGCTTGTGGTGACGTCCCTGAGGTGAGAGAGAGGAGGGGTCAAAGTTCACAGACTAAAGTGGTTAGCCAGACCTGGGTTCAAATTGTATTTGAAATCACTTACTCTGTGCTCGCAGGCAGGCTCAAAGTATTTGAAACTAATCTTAATGGATAGAACTTTTCTCAACACATTATGTTCTTAAACCACGTCACATCTAACCTGTGTGTTGACGTGTCGTTCTCCCCAGACGTTAGAGGACAGTGTGTTTCTGAAGCGTCATGCAAAGTTGGAGCTGGATGAGAAGAGGAGGAAGAGGTGAGAAAGGAGGTTTTCTCGCGTCTTCTCCACACCAGTCAACTTATTCTCAATAATGAAACCTTCTCACTCCACCTCAGCATCGCCCTCCCAGTGACGGTCACTCTTTCTAGTTTTTGAGAACTTTGCGCTGTCTCTCTCTCTTTCTCCCTCCTTCTTCTCCTCCCTCCACCCTCCATCATCTGCCCTTCCCTCTTGTCTCTCTCTCTCTTTCTCTCTCTCTCTCTTTCTCTCTCTCTCTGTCTCTCTTTCTGTCTCTCTCTTTCTCTTTCTCTCTCTCTCTCTCTCTCTCTGATTCTCTTTCGCTCTCCCTCTCTCTGTCTCTCTCTCCTCCCTCCTCCCTCTACCTCCCCCTCCTCCCTCCCTGGGTTTAACTGGGTTTACCTGTGTTTATCTGTGTGTTTACCTGAGTTTACCTGTGTTTACCTGTGCTTACCTGTGTGTTTACCTGGGTTTACCTGTGTGTTTACCTGGGTTTACCTGTGTGTTTACCTGTGCTTACCTGTGTGTTTACCTGGGTTTACCTGTGTGTTTACCTGTGCTTACCTGTGTGTTTACCTGGGTTTACCTGTGTGTTTACCTGGGTTTACCTGTGTGTTTACCTGTGTACTTACCTGTGTGTTTACCTGGGTTTACCTGTGTACTTACCTGTGTTTACCTGTGTACTTACCTGTGTACTTACCTGTGTTTACCTGTGTACTTACCTGGGTTTACCTGTGTTTACCTGTGTACTTACCAGTGTGCTTACCTGTGTTTACCTGTGTTTACCTGTGTACTTACCTGTGTTTACCTGTGTTTACCTGTGTACTTACCTGTGTTTACCTGTGTTTACCTGTGTTTACCTGTGTACTTACCTGTACTTACCTGTGTTTACCTGTGTCTACCTGTGTTTAATTTCAACTTAACTTTATTCATCCACGAGTGGAAATCACGATGCCATCGTGGTTTAGTTTGAAAGGTTTGACGGAAGGGCAGTGTTTGTACAGTATGCACCTAATCGCTAGTTTACTCTAAACACTGGGAGCTCCATTGGCATTTATTGACATGCACTCTGTTGATGTGTTCTGACTAGGTTTAAACCTCCAAATCTGACTGTCTGTGTTTTGTATTTACTGTATACTATTCCTTGTGTGGACACCCCGCGTAAAGCTTTACGTTCTTTTTTTTGTTTGTTTTTATTATTTTTTTTAATCAATGTGCACTAAAGTGTGGATATAAGTTGTTTGATCCTCACTCTCTCTGCATGTGCTTTTATCACAACTGCAATGCTAAGCAGATATAAGGTCATGAGTCTGTTCTTATGCTGGAGTGTTTGGTATTCTCTGCACAGTCCAAACTTTGTGTTTGAAAAAGTTGTCAGGTGTTGATGGGTCATGTTGGTACCCAGACGGGCTGTGTAAATGATGGAGGTTCCTGTGGTTCCTATCCTATGTTCCTTATACTTGTTTTTCATTGTTTTGATTGAGTGTGCATGGTCTTTTTTTTGAGTTGACAAATCTGCTCCTATGGATATGGACAGTCAGCACGGCGGAGCTTTAAATGAAACATCTTCTTTTGCTAACATCTTCTCTGCTAAAAACATCTGGGTTTGGACTTTTTTCTTTTCTTTTTTCTTGAAAGCATGACTTTGGCTGCTGCGTTCAGAATAAGCACTGCTCTGTTCAGACGTTCTGACGGGCCTTCTCCTCTCTCAAGGTGTTCTGAGACACTTAGGGCTGGTTTCCACAACGCAGATTAACACTCGTCCTAGATTAAAATCTATCTTTAATGGAGATGTTCTTCTTATTTCTATTGAGAATCGTTAGCCTCGTAGCATAATCGCCTACGTCGTGCTTTCACTTGTGGTCAGCCGAGCCATCTTTGTATGTAGTGTCAAAAATGCCTATGTCAAAGAGATGACTTGGGCAGATAGTGATTTTGGAATGTAACAAGCATTCTGATAGGCTGACGGCATAGGCAATAATGCCCAGTGAATCAGCAGCGTTAGGAGAGTAGAGTTAAGCAGATATCTCAATTTGGCCAAAATATGACTTTATTGGCAATTATGCTATGAGGCTAACGATATGTTATTTAGTCCAGGACTGGGTCTGTGTCCAGGGAAACCGGCCCCATAGACTTTTAAAGACTTTGTTTAATTCTTGACTTTCGTTTTGTGTTTTCGGGCCTTAGAAATAGGCTCAGATCCAGTATATGACTACTGAGGTGTATACTGGTTGGTCTCAGAGGGGGTGAACAGCACCTCAGCCTGCTGTAAAGTGTTAGAGGGCGGAGTTCAGGACAGATTGTTTTTTTTATCTGCACTAGAGTTTAGTCTAATCAGCTAATCAACTCTTTAATATGACGACATGGTCTTTTTTCCTTGTCATATCTGCTCTCTTTCACAACGCAGGCAGCTCCTGTGGTTGTGTTTCTGTCATGTCATCGCATCACTGTTTGACTCTTGTGGCACATTGGCTGTCTTTACAACAAAACAGACCACAGACAACATACGGGCTGGTTTTGGAAAATTAAATTGGTCTTCTGTACATAGCTTTGAAAGAAACAAATGTTGTACATAATGGAAAAAAACATGGCTGTTATTTTTTTATTATTTAATGTTCCAAGTTGTTGAGTACATTCAATATTATTCAATGATAATGATGATGAATGTATGTTGACATCAATAATTGACAGATCTTTTGTTTTGGAATAAAATAAGAAAACGTATCCAACTACTGATTTGCGTCTTCCCTTCATTTATGGATTGATATGCTCTGAAAAGGGTGTTGGTTTCAGATTGGTTATTTTATGAAGTGTCTGCTTTGCACTTTGACACGTGGGTTTTAAAGCCTAGGATTGGTGGGGGCTGGGGCTCTACCTCCAGCACCAACCCAACGCTATGGAGGGGAGGGAACCATGGCTGTGGCTCAGAGGGGAGAGGCTGGCGTCTCATGATTGCATGGGTGGCAGATCGGCAGTTGGGAACCTCTGCTGGCCACATGTGGAGGTGTCCTTGGGGATAGATGTAGGGCAGCAAACAGCTCAAGGAAAAGGATTAATAATTTGATATAGAAGAGAGGAATGGAAGCCAAACTTAATTCCTGTTTCAAATCCCAAACCCATTGCCCTTATCCCTAAATTTGGATTCAGTATGGGCATATAAGTCAATGCGAAGAGGTATAGTATTCATATTGAATACATCAGAATCAGAATTACTTTTATTACATCCAATGTATGGCTACACAAGAGTCAAATTCTTCGGCTCAGGTTCTTCGACGTTGGCATTGCAGCAGGATACAAAATCAACAATAATATAATAAAGTTAACATAAGTAAAGTAAGTAAGTAATAATAAAGTAGAATAAGGTAATAAAGTGATAAAGTAGTATATCATGTATAATGTATGAGAATATCTGTATTATTCTTTCATGGTCTCCTCCTATGGACTTTGACTGCCTTACATATTTGGGGTGCGTTCGTAAGTTTATGTAGTTGGAGGCACCTCAATCTTGCTCCCATTGTAGTGTGAGTGCTTTGTTCAGAGTCTGTTCTCTGAGATGTGCGGTCAGAAAACTTGCTCTCCGCCATCTAACCGACAGACAAACATTGCAATCACCTACTTACCGGTAGGTAAGTCACACACAGTCATATGTGACCAATCTCAATATCCTTTAGAGTACACAATCAAAAGGTAAACAAACACATTTCATATTAATATATTCTTACATATCTTACTCAATGATATTTGGTCTTTTCTTTGATACTAACCTCTGAACTAAATCTGTTATTAAAGAAATAAATACAGTATAGCATGTCATGTTTATTTGCGTCCATGACATTTTATAAAAAATATTGTTCACTTATTGTAAATCTTCCACACTATGCACTTTAGGTGCATAATGGTCATTTGTTCAAATGGTAATTTACATTCATGGTACATTCCTTCTCAAAGGAAATATCTTGCAAATTCCCTCAGCCACTGTTTCACCCACATAATAACCCTAGACTATTGTATTTATTTTACAAGCACAACAATGCAAACAAACAATTAGATACATTATGTTCAACATAAATGTTGTTGTCTGCCAATCCTTGCATTTTAGAGTGCTGCATGAATTTGAGAAGGATTATATTTTCCCAGTCCCATCTAGCTGTCAAATCTAAATGATCATGTGAAATGTTGATTTATTTCCCCCACTTAGATTTGAGTCCCTTTTTAAAGAACTTACTGAAAGGTAATTAACCCTATGTCAAGGGAACATAACATGATATTTCACTGCAATTTCAATTTCCCAAATGGACCCCTGCTGATGCATTATTGGATCTGTGTTAAGCTCAAAATCAAAACTAACTCTATGTTACATTACAGTTATTGTCTAGGTAGGACATAAGCATTTTCAGTTTGGAACAAGGGCAACTGAAGTTGACTGTTAAAATCGCAACAAAAATAATGTTATAGCCATAACATGTATAACCACAAGATGTCCCCAAAGATCACGTGATTTGAAGCCCTATTTTATGCTGCAGAGAGTGCCATCCATCAGTGACGCCATCTGACTGATTGGAGTTCAAAAACAATACATGGGGCATGACTCGCATGAGACATGACATGATACATAATAATAATAATAATAATAATAATAATGATAATAATGATAATAATAATTATAATAATTATAATAATTACTTAATTTCGAAGAAAAACAAATAGGTAGATTGATCCAATCAAAACAGAAGTTTACTTTTGAAAATCCAATTCATGGTCCAATGGTAAAAGAGAAAATATTGATTGATGGGACTGAAAAATGTATTTGTACGAAATATAGCCAATTGGGTTAAAAGGGGGCGGGTTCTTTGACGCACCTGTATATATACGTGTGAGCAGCCGTTATTCATGTGACATATTTGGTCGTTATTCATCGCGAGTAACAAAGCCAGTGAAACAGGATTGTGTAAATTAGCTAGCTAACAACAGAAGATTAGAAGCATTATTCACTAACTAAAAAACCTTATTTCTGTCATACACAGTTACTACTTTGAATCCTCATCAATATGGTAAGTTTTACTAGCTAGCTAAGGAGTACATTGTCTTGTGGTTTTCAAAGTAGGTAAGCTAGCTATCCGGCTAGTAAGCAAGTCCAGTTTAGCTAGCTACTAGCCAGACATTGTCTTAACGAAGTAAATCTTTCTGTGGCAAATGAACGACATTGAATGCGAGATTGTGGTGTCTCAAAATCGATCTGGTTTTTTCTCCGACGGCCAGATGCCAAGTGACAAAACCATCGGCGGGGACGACGACTTCTTCAACACCTTCTTCAGCGAGACAGGGGCCGGAAAACACATCCCTCAGACTGTGTTTGTGGATCTGGAACCAACTGTCGTTGGTATGGTTGAACAATTATGCACTTATTCTCAGAATAGTGAATCTGAATCTGACAGAATCTGCAAAAAATAATAATCGGTGAACTTGTTATTTCTAGTTCATGTGCATTGCAACCTAATGTTAATTAGTTACAGGTGATTTTTTTAGCTAGCGATAACAATGCTAAACTAATGATTAGCCAGCTAATGAGTCCTGGTATGTACCAGCTCTTCCACCCGGAGCAGCTGATCACCGGTAAGGTGCCGGGAACATGCCGGGTGTTGGTCGTGTTGAGCTGTGTAGTTTGTAGTTTGTCTCAAAACGTTCAGATGGGGGCGCTTGGTGGCGTAACGCACTAAGCGTCGACCATGTAACCGCAGGGTTCCCGGTTCGATTCCGGCTGTGGACATGTCCTGCATGTCATCTCTCTCTCTCTCTCTCTCTCTCTCGCTCTCTCTCTCTCTCTCTCTCTCTCTCTCTCTCTCTCTCTCTCTCCAATCCTTCCGGTCAAATCTCAACTGTCTCTATCACAATAAAAAGAATAATATGAGTGGGACTGCCCTACAAAGAAAATAAAAAACAACATATGGTAATAACTTAGTTTTAGAATCCATATATCAAGTGTCAAGTCTGTTTTTCCTGTACGTACTGTATTAGATAAATAATAATAATAATAACTTTTATTTGTATACCACTTTTCCTGCAAACGTTGCAGCTCAAAGTGCTTTAATCATTATATAATCATCATTGAATTATTTAGTAATTTAAAGGCAATATTAAAACGATGGGTTTTTAGTCTCAACTTGAATAAATTGGTGAGTTGATCAAAGACGTCATAGTGTTACTATAACACAGGTGATGACATCATAGTCTTACTATAACACAGGTGATGACATCGTAGTCTCACTATAACACAGGTGATGACATCGTAGTCTCACTATAACACAGGTGATGACATCATAGTCTCACTATAACACAGGTGATGACATCATAGTCTCACTATAACACAGGTGATGACATCATAGTCTCACTATAACACAGGTGATGACATCATAGTGTTACTATAACACAGGTGATGACATCATAGTGTTACTATAACAGGTGATGACATCATAGTGTTACTATAACACAGGTGATGACATCATAGTGTTACTATAATACAGGTGATGACATCATAGTCTCACCATAACACAGGTGATAACATTACATAGTCTTACTATAACACAGGTGATGACATCATAGTGTTACTATAACAGGTGATGACATCATAGTCTTACTATAACACAGGTGATGACATCATAGTGTTACTATAACACAGGTGATGACATCATAGTCTCACTATAACACAGGTGATGACATCATAGTGTTACTATAACACAGGTGATGACATCATAGTGTTACTATAACACAGGTGATGACATCATAGTGTTACTATAACAGGTGATGACATCATAGTGTTACTATAACAGGTGATGAGGATGTATGTTGTGTTTCACATCTCAGATCTGGCCGTTCCATCATGGAGAGATAAGAGCGTAGAGCCGCTGGAGGAGGACGCGTGTGGTGACATCCCTGAGGTGAGAGAGGGGTGGGGGTATGGGGGGGGGGGGGGTATGCTAGCAAAAGGTCTTTCAGATATTCTGGTGCTGTGCCACTGAGAGCTTTATAAACAAGCAGAGGGATCTTGAAATATATTCTGAACTTAACAGTTCAATGTTACTATACACCCAGGCCACCCACCTCAGGCAGATCCTGCTGCTGCAGCTGGACCTCATAGAGCAGCAGCAGCAGCAGCTGCAGAACAAGGACAAGGAGATCGACGAGCTGAAGGCCGACAAGGACACGGTAGGGAGGGGGAGGGACGTGGGGGGATGTGGAGGGATGTGGGGGGATGTGGAGGGATGTGGGGGGATGTGGAGGGATGTGGGGGGATGTGGAGGGATGTGGGGGGATGTGGGGGGATGTGGAGGGACGTAGAGGGACGTGGGGGGATGTGGGGGGATGTGGAGGGACGAGGGGGGATGTGGAGGGATGTGGGGGGATGTGGAGGGACGTGGGGGGATGTGGGGGGATGTGGAGGGACGAGGGGGGATGTGGAGGGATGTGGGGGGATGTGGGGGGACGTGGGGGGATGTGGGGGGACGAGGGGGGATGTGGAGGGACGTGGGGGGATGTGGAGGGACGTAGAGGGACGTGGGGGGATGTGGAGGGACGAGGGGGGATGTGGGCGGATGTGGGGGGACGTGGGTGGATGTGGAGGGACGTGGGTGGATGTGGAGGGACGTGGGGGATGAGAAAGTTATTTATTTTATATATTTTTTTTTTTTAATATATAATATTTTATTCAATTTGCACAACATAACAATCAGACAGCACAGGTATTGTCAAGTTACAAAAAAACAACAATGGTTAGCATACGTGGGTTGCATTAGTACACTGGACATACAGTATATCTCAAAAGTGAGTACACCCTTTTTTGCGAATATGAGAATGTCGGCTCTCACTGATCACAGTCGGTGCAGTGAGCACATATCGGCGGTCAGTTTGAGGCAACAGCAAACCGCTATGAAAGGCCACTGTGAGCAGGCTAATGAAACGGCTAACAATAAGCTGCACTCTCAGCTACAAGTTGCATTTCACATGGCAAAAAATGGCATCGCATGTCATCAGTATGTGGGACTGACTGAGCTACTGAAAGCAGTTAAGTTCATTTAAAGCCTATTTATTTTCAAAGAGTTTTATTCTATTTTATTTTATCTGATAAAAGGCATATGAACGGAAATTAGGCTAGCCTATGTGTCACGCCAGAAGCCTACATGTAACCTCTTGCACCTTTCAATAAAATGTTATAAATCTAGACATTGTGGTATTTCTTTATATACGTATCCCAGCCTGCCTATCAATCGTTTCTCAATAAACAGTTATGTTCTCCTCATTGTCATACTCGCGAGTCCGATTAAGTATGATTTGACAGGCAGTTAAACTAAATGCCTTCCCAACCAGCGAGACCTGGTTATAGAAATGACGTTGTTTTATTGATAAAAAAGGGTAAAACTGGAAAGAGAAAATAGAAAACTCACATTAATCCCAAACAATTTAACAGACTTCAGTTAACGTAATGTGGAGTCCGTTCATTGATCGCAGTCTGTTCAGTTCCCAGTGACGCGCGTTCAGCGCTGGACATAATATTATGGCATAGCGCGCATGCGAATCATGAAAGCCTATATTATATAGCTCGCATCTAATCGTATCGGATGAGAAATATACATTAAACGGCATATACTGTATAGGCTACACAACAGTAATCACCGCGACAAACAGCTATATTATATTTTAATATGATGACCGGAATTTCTCACGTTTGTCCGGTAAATTGAAATCTTCCCGGACACGTTGACCGGCACACATTTTTTCTAACGGAAACCCTGCCACAGATGTTGGACACCTTGCACTCCTCCACCTGCCTCTTGAGGATGCCCCACATGTGCTCAATTGGGTTTAGGTCTGGAGACATACTTGGCCAGTCCATCACCTTAACCTTCAGCTTCTTCAGCAAGGCCGTTGTCATCTTGGAGGTGTGTTTAGGGTCATTATCATGTTGGAAAACTGCCCTACGGCCCAGTTTCCGAAGAGAGGGGATCATGCTCTGCTGCAGGATGTCACAGTATATATTGGAATTCATGTGTCCCTCAATGAAATGCAGCTCCCCAGTGCCGGCAGCACTCATGCAGCCCCAGACCATGATGCTGCCACCACCATGCTTGACTGTAGGCAAAACACATTTGTCTTGGTACTCCTCACCAGGGTGCCGCCACACACGCCGGACACCATCTGACCCAAACAGGTTTATTTTGGTCTCATCAGACCACAGGACATGGTTCCAGTAACTCATGTTCTTGGATTCATTGTCTTCAGCAAACTGTTTGCGGGCTTTCTTATGCATCGGTTTCAGAAGAGGCTTCTGTCTGGGGCGACGGCCATACAAACCGATTTGATGCAGTGTGCGGTGTATGGTCTGGGCACTGACAGGCTGACATCCCACTTCTGCAACCTCTGCAGCAATGCTGGAAGCACTCGCACGTCTATTTTTGGAAACCAACCTATTGATATGACGCTGAGCACGTGGACTCAACTTCTTTGGTCGACCCTGGCGAGGCCTGTTCCGAGTGGAACCTGTCCTGGAAAACCGCTGTATGATCTTAGCCACTGTGCTGCAACTCATTTTCAGGGTGTTGGCAATCTTCTTATAGCCAAGGCCATCTTTGTGAAGCGCAATAATCCTTTTTTTCAGCCGCTCAGAGAGTTCCTTGCCATGAGGTGCCATGTTGTCCAGCATTCAGAGAGAATTGTGCCCAAAACACCAAATTTAACAGCCCTGCTTATCATTTACACCTGAATCCTTGTAACACTAACGAGTCACATGACACCAGGGCGGGAAAACAACATCATTGGGCACAATTATGACATGTTCACTATGGGGTGTACTCACTTTTGTTGCCAGCTGTTTTGACTATCCGGCTATCCGGCTATCCGGCTAGTAAGCAAGTCCAGTTTAGCTAGCTACTAGCCAGACATTGTCTTAACGAAGTAAATCTTTCTGTGGCAAATGAACGACATTGAATGCGAGATTGTGGTGTCTCAAAATCGATCTGGTTTTTTCTCCGACGGCCAGATGCCAAGTGACAAAACCATCGGCGGGGACGACGACTTCTTCAACACCTTCTTCAGCGAGACAGGGGCCGGAAAACACATCCCTCAGACTGTGTTTGTGGATCTGGAACCAACTGTCGTTGGTATGGTTGAACAATTATGCACTTATTCTCAGAATAGTGAATCTGAATCTGACAGAATCTGCAAAAAATAATAATCGGTGAACTTGTTATTTCTAGTTCATGTGCATTGCAACCTAATGTTAATTAGTTACAGGTGATTTTTTTAGCTAGCGATAACAATGCTAAACTAATGATTAGCCAGCTAATGAGTCCTGGTATGTACCAGCTCTTCCACCCGGAGCAGCTGATCACCGGTAAGGTGCCGGGAACATGCCGGGTGTTGGTCGTGTTGAGCTGTGTAGTTTGTAGTTTGTCTCAAAACGTTCAGATGGGGGCGCTTGGTGGCGTAACGCACTAAGCGTCGACCATGTAACCGCAGGGTTCCCGGTTCGATTCCGGCTGTGGACATGTCCTGCATGTCATCTCTCTCTCTCTCTCTCTCTCTCTCTCTCTCTCTCTCTCTCTCTCTCTCTCCAATCCTTCCGGTCAAATCTCAACTGTCTCTATCACAATAAAAAGAATAATATGAGTGGGACTGCCCTACAAAGAAAATAAAAAACAACATACGGTAATAACTTAGTTTTAGAATCCATATATCAAGTGTCAAGTCTGTTTTTCCTGTACGTACTGTATTAGATAAATAATAATAATAATAACTTTTATTTGTATACCACTTTTCCTGCAAACGTTGCAGCTCAAAGTGCTTTAATCATTATATAATCATCATTGAATTATTTAGTAATTTAAAGGCAATATTAAAACGATGGGTTTTTAGTCTCAACTTGAATAAATTGGTGAGTTGATCAAAGACGTCATAGTGTTACTATAACACAGGTGATGACATCATAGTCTTACTATAACACAGGTGATGACATCGTAGTCTCACTATAACACAGGTGATGACATCGTAGTCTCACTATAACACAGGTGATGACATCATAGTCTCACTATAACACAGGTGATGACATCATAGTCTCACTATAACACAGGTGATGACATCATAGTCTCACTATAACACAGGTGATGACATCATAGTGTTACTATAACACAGGTGATGACATCATAGTGTTACTATAACAGGTGATGACATCATAGTGTTACTATAACACAGGTGATGACATCATAGTGTTACTATAATACAGGTGATGACATCATAGTCTCACCATAACACAGGTGATAACATTACATAGTCTTACTATAACACAGGTGATGACATCATAGTGTTACTATAACAGGTGATGACATCATAGTCTTACTATAACACAGGTGATGACATCATAGTGTTACTATAACACAGGTGATGACATCATAGTCTCACTATAACACAGGTGATGACATCATAGTGTTACTATAACACAGGTGATGACATCATAGTGTTACTATAACACAGGTGATGACATCATAGTGTTACTATAACAGGTGATGACATCATAGTGTTACTATAACAGGTGATGAGGATGTATGTTGTGTTTCACATCTCAGATCTGGCCGTTCCATCATGGAGAGATAAGAGCGTAGAGCCGCTGGAGGAGGACGCGTGTGGTGACATCCCTGAGGTGAGAGAGGGGTGGGGGTATGGGGGGGGGGTATGCTAGCAAAAGGTCTTTCAGATATTCTGGTGCTGTGCCACTGAGAGCTTTATAAACAAGCAGAGGGATCTTGAAATATATTCTGAACTTAACAGTTCAATGTTACTATACACCCAGGCCACCCACCTCAGGCAGATCCTGCTGCTGCAGCTGGACCTCATAGAGCAGCAGCAGCAGCAGCTGCAGAACAAGGACAAGGAGATCGACGAGCTGAAGGCCGACAAGGACACGGTAGGGAGGGGGAGGGACGTGGGGGGATGTGGAGGGATGTGGGGGGATGTGGAGGGATGTGGGGGGATGTGGAGGGACGTAGAGGGACGTGGGGAGATGTGGGGGGATGTGGGGGGATGTGGAGGGACGAGGGGGGATGTGGAGGGATGTGGGGGGATGTGGAGGGACGTGGGGGGATGTGGAGGGACGTGGGGGGATGTGGAGGGACGTAGAGGGACGTGGGGGGATGTGGAGGGACGAGGGGGGATGTGGGCGGATGTGGGGGGACGTGGGTGGATGTGGAGGGACGTGGGTGGATGTGGAGGGACGTGGGGGATGAGAAAGTTATTTATTTTATAGTTTTTTTTTTTTTAATATATAATATTTTATTCAATTTGCACAACATAACAATCAGACAGCACAGGTATTGTCAAGTTACAAAAAAACAACAATGGTTAGCATACGTGGGTTGCATTAGTACACTGGACATACAGTATATCTCAAAAGTGAGTACACCCTTTTTTGCGAATATGAGAATGTCGGCTCTCACTGATCACAGTCGGTGCAGTGAGCACATATCGGCGGTCAGTTTGAGGCAACAGCAAACCGCTATGAAAGGCCACTGTGAGCAGGCTAATGAAACGGCTAACAATAAGCTGCACTCTCAGCTACAAGTTGCATTTCACATGGCAAAAAATGGCATCGCATGTCATCAGTATGTGGGACTGACTGAGCTACTGAAAGCAGTTAAGTTCATTTAAAGCCTATTTATTTTCAAAGAGTTTTATTCTATTTTATTTTATCTGATAAAAGGCATATGAACGGAAATTAGGCTAGCCTATGTGTCACGCCAGAAGCCTACATGTAACCTCTTGCACCTTTCAATAAAATGTTATAAATCTAGACATTGTGGTATTTCTTTATATACGTATCCCAGCCTGCCTATCAATCGTTTCTCAATAAACAGTTATGTTCTCCTCATTGTCATACTCGCGAGTCCGATTAAGTATGATTTGACAGGCAGTTAAACTAAATGCCTTCCCAACCAGCGAGACCTGGTTATAGAAATGACGTTGTTTTATTGATAAAAAAGGGTAAAACTGGAAAGAGAAAATAGAAAACTCACATTAATCCCAAACAATTTAACAGACTTCAGTTAACGTAATGTGGAGTCCGTTCATTGATCGCAGTCTGTTCAGTTCCCAGTGACGCGCGTTCAGCGCTGGACATAATATTATGGCATAGCGCGCATGCGAATCATGAAAGCCTATATTATATAGCTCGCATCTAATCGTATCGGATGAGAAATATACATTAAACGGCATATACTGTATAGGCTACACAACAGTAATCACCGCGACAAACAGCTATATTATATTTTAATATGATGACCGGAATTTCTCACGTTTGTCCGGTAAATTGAAATCTTCCCGGACACGTTGACCGGCACACATTTTTTCTAACGGAAACCCTGCCACAGATGTTGGACACCTTGCACTCCTCCACCTGCCTCTTGAGGATGCCCCACATGTGCTCAATTGGGTTTAGGTCTGGAGACATACTTGGCCAGTCCATCACCTTAACCTTCAGCTTCTTCAGCAAGGCCGTTGTCATCTTGGAGGTGTGTTTAGGGTCATTATCATGTTGGAAAACTGCCCTACGGCCCAGTTTCCGAAGAGAGGGGATCATGCTCTGCTGCAGGATGTCACAGTATATATTGGAATTCATGTGTCCCTCAATGAAATGCAGCTCCCCAGTGCCGGCAGCACTCATGCAGCCCCAGACCATGATGCTGCCACCACCATGCTTGACTGTAGGCAAAACACATTTGTCTTGGTACTCCTCACCAGGGTGCCGCCACACACGCCGGACACCATCTGACCCAAACAGGTTTATTTTGGTCTCATCAGACCACAGGACATGGTTCCAGTAACTCATGTTCTTGGATTCATTGTCTTCAGCAAACTGTTTGCGGGCTTTCTTATGCATCGGTTTCAGAAGAGGCTTCTGTCTGGGGCGACGGCCATACAAACCGATTTGATGCAGTGTGCGGTGTATGGTCTGGGCACTGACAGGCTGACATCCCACTTCTGCAACCTCTGCAGCAATGCTGGAAGCACTCGCACGTCTATTTTTGGAAACCAACCTATTGATATGACGCTGAGCACGTGGACTCAACTTCTTTGGTCGACCCTGGCGAGGCCTGTTCCGAGTGGAACCTGTCCTGGAAAACCGCTGTATGATCTTAGCCACTGTGCTGCAACTCATTTTCAGGGTGTTGGCAATCTTCTTATAGCCAAGGCCATCTTTGTGAAGCGCAACAATCCTTTTTTTCAGCCGCTCAGAGAGTTCCTTGCCATGAGGTGCCATGTTGTCCAGCATTCAGAGAGAATTGTGCCCAAAACACCAAATTTAACAGCCCTGCTTATCATTTACACCTGAATCCTTGTAACACTAACGAGTCACATAACACCAGGGCGGGAAAACAACATCATTGGGCACAATTATGACATGTTCACTATGGGGTGTACTCACTTTTGTTGCCAGCTGTTTTGACTATCCGGCTATCCGGCTATCCGGCTAGTAAGCAAGTCCAGTTTAGCTAGCTACTAGCCAGACATTGTCTTAACGAAGTAAATCTTTCTGTGGCAAATGAACGACATTGAATGCGAGATTGTGGTGTCTCAAAATCGATCTGGTTTTTTCTCCGACGGCCAGATGCCAAGTGACAAAACCATCGGCGGGGACGACGACTTCTTCAACACCTTCTTCAGCGAGACAGGGGCCGGAAAACACATCCCTCAGACTGTGTTTGTGGATCTGGAACCAACTGTCGTTGGTATGGTTGAACAATTATGCACTTATTCTCAGAATAGTGAATCTGAATCTGACAGAATCTGCAAAAAATAATAATCGGTGAACTTGTTATTTCTAGTTCATGTGCATTGCAACCTAATGTTAATTAGTTACAGGTGATTTTTTTAGCTAGCGATAACAATGCTAAACTAATGATTAGCCAGCTAATGAGTCCTGGTATGTACCAGCTCTTCCACCCGGAGCAGCTGATCACCGGTAAGGTGCCGGGAACATGCCGGGTGTTGGTCGTGTTGAGCTGTGTAGTTTGTAGTTTGTCTCAAAACGTTCAGATGGGGGCGCTTGGTGGCGTAACGCACTAAGCGTCGACCATGTAACCGCAGGGTTCCCGGTTCGATTCCGGCTGTGGACATGTCCTGCATGTCATCTCTCTCTCTCTCTCTCTCTCTCTCTCTCTCTCTCTCTCTCTCTCCAATCCTTCCGGTCAAATCTCAACTGTCTCTATCACAATAAAAAGAATAATATGAGTGGGACTGCCCTACAAAGAAAATAAAAAACAACATACGGTAATAACTTAGTTTTAGAATCCATATATCAAGTGTCAAGTCTGTTTTTCCTGTACGTACTGTATTAGATAAATAATAATAATAATAACTTTTATTTGTATACCACTTTTCCTGCAAACGTTGCAGCTCAAAGTGCTTTAATCATTATATAATCATCATTGAATTATTTAGTAATTTAAAGGCAATATTAAAACGATGGGTTTTTAGTCTCAACTTGAATAAATTGGTGAGTTGATCAAAGACGTCATAGTGTTACTATAACACAGGTGATGACATCATAGTCTTACTATAACACAGGTGATGACATCGTAGTCTCACTATAACACAGGAGATGACATCGTAGTCTCACTATAACACAGGTGATGACATCATAGTCTCACTATAACACAGGTGATGACATCATAGTCTCACTATAACACAGGTGATGACATCATAGTCTCACTATAACACAGGTGATGACATCATAGTGTTACTATAACACAGGTGATGACATCATAGTGTTACTATAACAGGTGATGACATCATAGTGTTACTATAACACAGGTGATGACATCATAGTGTTACTATAATACAGGTGATGACATCATAGTCTCACCATAACACAGGTGATAACATTACATAGTCTTACTATAACACAGGTGATGACATCATAGTGTTACTATAACAGGTGATGACATCATAGTCTTACTATAACACAGGTGATGACATCATAGTGTTACTATAACACAGGTGATGACATCATAGTCTCACTATAACACAGGTGATGACATCATAGTGTTACTATAACACAGGTGATGACATCATAGTGTTACTATAACACAGGTGATGACATCATAGTGTTACTATAACAGGTGATGACATCATAGTGTTACTATAACAGGTGATGAGGATGTATGTTGTGTTTCACATCTCAGATCTGGCCGTTCCATCATGGAGAGATAAGAGCGTAGAGCCGCTGGAGGAGGACGCGTGTGGTGACATCCCTGAGGTGAGAGAGGGGTGGGGGTATGGGGGGGGGGGGGGTATGCTAGCAAAAGGTCTTTCAGATATTCTGGTGCTGTGCCACTGAGAGCTTTATAAACAAGCAGAGGGATCTTGAAATATATTCTGAACTTAACAGTTCAATGTTACTATACACCCAGGCCACCCACCTCAGGCAGATCCTGCTGCTGCAGCTGGACCTCATAGAGCAGCAGCAGCAGCAGCTGCAGAACAAGGACAAGGAGATCGACGAGCTGAAGGCCGACAAGGACACGGTAGGGAGGGGGAGGGACGTGGGGGGATGTGGGGGGATGTGGAGGGATGTGGGGGGATGTGGAGGGATGTGGGGGGATGTGGGGGGATGTGGAGGGACGTAGAGGGACGTGGGGGGATGTGGGGGGATGTGGAGGGACGAGGGGGGATGTGGAGGGATGTGGGCGGATGTGGGGGGACGTGGGGGGATGTGGGGGGACGAGGGGGGATGTGGAGGGACGTGGGGGGATGTGGAGGGACGTAGAGGGACGTGGGGGGATGTGGAGGGACGAGGGGGGATGTGGGCGGATGTGGGGGGACGTGGGTGGATGTGGAGGGACGTGGGTGGATGTGGAGGGACGTGGGGGATGAGAAAGTTATTTATTTTATAGTTTTTTTTTTTTTAATATATAATATTTTATTCAATTTGCACAACATAACAATCAGACAGCACAGGTATTGTCAAGTTACAAAAAAACAACAATGGTTAGCATACGTGGGTTGCATTAGTACACTGGACATACAGTATATCTCAAAAGTGAGTACACCCTTTTTTGCGAATATGAGAATGTCGGCTCTCACTGATCACAGTCGGTGCAGTGAGCACATATCGGCGGTCAGTTTGAGGCAACAGCAAACCGCTATGAAAGGCCACTGTGAGCAGGCTAATGAAACGGCTAACAATAAGCTGCACTCTCAGCTACAAGTTGCATTTCACATGGCAAAAAATGGCATCGCATGTCATCAGTATGTGGGACTGACTGAGCTACTGAAAGCAGTTAAGTTCATTTAAAGCCTATTTATTTTCAAAGAGTTTTATTCTATTTTATTTTATCTGATAAAAGGCATATGAACGGAAATTAGGCTAGCCTATGTGTCACGCCAGAAGCCTACATGTAACCTCTTGCACATTTCAATAAAATGTTATAAATCTAGACATTGTGGTATTTCTTTATATACGTATCCCAGCCTGCCTATCAATCGTTTCTCAATAAACAGTTATGTTCTCCTCATTGTCATACTCGCGAGTCCGATTAAGTATGATTTGACAGGCAGTTAAACTAAATGCCTTCCCAACCAGCGAGACCTGGTTATAGAAATGACGTTGTTTTATTGATAAAAAAGGGTAAAACTGGAAAGAGAAAATAGAAAACTCACATTAATCCCAAACAATTTAACAGACTTCAGTTAACGTAATGTGGAGTCCGTTCATTGATCGCAGTCTGTTCAGTTCCCAGTGACGCGCGTTCAGCGCTGGACATAATATTATGGCATAGCGCGCATGCGAATCATGAAAGCCTATATTATATAGCTCGCATCTAATCGTATCGGATGAGAAATATACATTAAACGGCATATACTGTATAGGCTACACAACAGTAATCACCGCGACAAACAGCTATATTATATTTTAATATGATGACCGGAATTTCTCACGTTTGTCCGGTAAATTGAAATCTTCCCGGACACGTTGACCGGCACACATTTTTTCTAACGGAAACCCTGCCACAGATGTTGGACACCTTGCACTCCTCCACCTGCCTCTTGAGGATGCCCCACATGTGCTCAATTGGGTTTAGGTCTGGAGACATACTTGGCCAGTCCATCACCTTAACCTTCAGCTTCTTCAGCAAGGCCGTTGTCATCTTGGAGGTGTGTTTAGGGTCATTATCATGTTGGAAAACTGCCCTACGGCCCAGTTTCCGAAGAGAGGGGATCATGCTCTGCTGCAGGATGTCACAGTATATATTGGAATTCATGTGTCCCTCAATGAAATGCAGCTCCCCAGTGCCGGCAGCACTCATGCAGCCCCAGACCATGATGCTGCCACCACCATGCTTGACTGTAGGCAAAACACATTTGTCTTGGTACTCCTCACCAGGGTGCCGCCACACACGCCGGACACCATCTGACCCAAACAGGTTTATTTTGGTCTCATCAGACCACAGGACATGGTTCCAGTAACTCATGTTCTTGGATTCATTGTCTTCAGCAAACTGTTTGCGGGCTTTCTTATGCATCGGTTTCAGAAGAGGCTTCTGTCTGGGGCGACGGCCATACAAACCGATTTGATGCAGTGTGCGGTGTATGGTCTGGGCACTGACAGGCTGACATCCCACTTCTGCAACCTCTGCAGCAATGCTGGAAGCACTCGCACGTCTATTTTTGGAAACCAACCTATTGATATGACGCTGAGCACGTGGACTCAACTTCTTTGGTCGACCCTGGCGAGGCCTGTTCCGAGTGGAACCTGTCCCGGAAAACCGCTGTATGATCTTAGCCACTGTGCTGCAACTCATTTTCAGGGTGTTGGCAATCTTCTTATAGCCAAGGCCATCTTTGTGAAGCGCAATAATCCTTTTTTTCAGCCGCTCAGAGAGTTCCTTGCCATGAGGTGCCATGTTGTCCAGCATTCAGAGAGAATTGTGCCCAAAACACCAAATTTAACAGCCCTGCTTATCATTTACACCTGAATCCTTGTAACACTAACGAGTCACATGACACCAGGGCGGGAAAACAACATCATTGGGCACAATTATGACATGTTCACTATGGGGTGTACTCACTTTTGTTGCCAGCTGTTTAGACATTAACAGCTATGTACTGAGTAAATTTCAAAGGACAATAAATCTATACTGTTATTCAAGCAGCACACTGACTACTTTAAGTTATATCAAAGTTTCAGTAGGATAATGTTATCCCCTGAAAGGATATAACAGAATATTTGCAAAAATCTAAAGGGTGTACTCACTTTTGAGATATACTGTATATGACATATCAAACACAACAGAATCACATCAAAGGTAAAGAGACTACAAAAGCAGAACAAATGACTATGATTTATTTGTGAAAACAAATCGCGGGCGCCCTTTCTGCAGTAGGTCAACTAAATCATCAGGAAGATAATCAAGAAAGGGCTGCCAAATACCATAGAATACCTCCGACCCCCCTCTATACCTCCGACTTCCAGTTTAGCTCCGACCAGTGCCACCTGCAGAAGTTTTCGGATGACTCCTCTATCGTCGGTTACATCACAGACGACAGGGATGAGGAGTACAGGGCCCTGGTGGAGAGCTTTGTGCAGTGGTGCGACACCAACTACCTTTTGCTTAACACCAGCAAAACAAAGGAGTTGGTGGTGGACTTTAGGAGGAAGAGAAGGACCCCAGCCCCCATCACCATCAAGGGGGTGGAAGTCGAGAGGGTGGACTCCTACAGGTACCTGGGAGTACAAATTAATAACAAACTGGACTGGACTGACAACACAGAGGCTCTTCTCAGGAAAGGGCAGAGCAGACTGTTTTTCCTGAGAAGGCTGAGGTCTTTCGGTGTCTGCAACAAGCTGCTGCAAATGTTTTATCAGTCGGTGGTTGCCAGCGTTCTGTTCTTCGCCGTGGCCTGCTGGGGTGGAAACATCTGTGCCAGGGATGCTGCGAAGCTAAACAAACTGGTGAAGAAGGCCAGCTCTGTGGTGGGGACCGGGCTGGACAGCCTAGAGGTGGTGGCAGAACAGAGGATGGGGAAAAAACTGGCGGCCATGCTGGCCAATCCCTCCCACCCGATGTACTGCGAGCTGGCGGGGATGAGGAGCAAGTTCAGCCACAGATTTGTTCTCCCCCGTCAAAGTACAAAAAGATTTGGACAGTCCTTTGTTCCAGCTGCACTCCGACTTTACAACCAGGCCCTGCAGGGTGGGGGAGACCTGGAGCTGGAACTTTTGGAACTTTTTACTTATTGAGCCTGCACTGTTTTATGTATTTTATTGAATGTTTTCTGCTTTCTGTATTGAATGTTTTCTGCCCTAACTGAGCTGTTTGACAACAAAATTTCCCCATTGGGGACAATAAAGGTTTTCAATCAATCAATCAATAGAAAAAGTTGTCATTCCCCCTTAATGTAGCACTGAGGCGTTCCATAGGAAAGACCTTAAAAGTTTCTCTGTACCACTGTGTGACTGTGGGGGGTTTCTCCTCGATCCACTGGAATAGGATGCATCGCCTCGCCAGAAGTAGAAGTTTACTCATTAAAGTCATCCGTCCAGTGGAGAGAGGGAGTTGCCCCGTAGGTATATTCAGAATAAACAAGCCTGGTTCAGCCCCAACCGAAGTGTGGAATATTGAACTAAGTTCCTTAGCAATGTTTTCCCAGTATCTGGATATCAAGGGGCATTGCCAAATACAATGAAAATAAGTTCCTACATCCTTTTTGCATTTCACACAGATGGGAGAAATCTGGGGATTAATTTTGTTTAGGAAGTGGGGAGTGCGTTGTAGTCGGTGTAATATTCTGTACTGACTCTCTCTAAGCCTATTACAGGTGAATATTTTTTTTGCAGATTCAAAAGCATCTGACCACATGTCGGCATCAAGTTCAACCTCCAAATCTTTTTCCCATAGCTCTCTAGATCTGTTGATATTAATAGAGTTAGTAGAGTAAAGTTTTTCATTAAAAAAGGAAATGAATTTTTTGTTGTTAAAGGGAGTTGAGTTAAAGTTGAGAAGGAAGTTATCAATTGAGCTTTTCATTGGTTGGTCTGTTGGGAATGATAGATCAGATTTTACAAAATGTCTCACCTGAAGGAATGCAAAAAAGTGATTATGAGGCATTTCGTATTTACTCTGAAGTTGTGAGAATGACATGAAATTATCACCTTCGAATAAGTCAGCAACAAGTCTTAGTTGCTTTGAGTGCCAGTCTTCAAATATACTCTTTCCTACACCAGGAGGGAAGGCTTTATTTTGAGATATAGGTTGTAGTGCTGATGAAAAACATCTCCGGCCAACATGTTTATTAATATCACGCCATATCTTAAGTGTGTTGTATATGATAGGATTGTCCTTGACCCCTGCTGGAAGGTCATTCATGTCAGTTGAGATAAGGCTGAGCAAAGAGTAGGGGGCACAACACCATGCATCTACGGGGTACTCTCCTTGATGAAGGAAATGCTTGAGCCAGCCTGAAATTATCCTGGCATGGCAAGCCCAATTATAATACAGAATATTGGGAACGGCTTGACCCCCTTTTTCTATAGGCAATTGCAAGGTCCTCATTTTCAACCTAGATTTCTTTCCATGCCATATAAATCTTGAAAGAAACCTTTCAATATCCAAGATGGTTGTTCTATTGATCTTAAGCGGTAGCATTTGCATTGGGTATAATAGTCTAGGAAGCACATTCATCTTAGTCAGGCTAATTCTGCCCATCCATGATAGAGGGAGATCAAACCACCTGTCAAGGTCATTTTTGATTGATGTCAGGATTGGTGTAAAATGTAGTTTATACAAATCGTCAATGTTCGCTGATACTCTAATGCCCAGGTAAGTAAAGCCTGAAGTTGACCACCTGAAAGGGAAATTGACAAGAGCCGTCCGGTCCCCAAAGTCACCTAATGGCAGGGCCTCAGATTTGTCATAATTAATTTTGTACCCTGAAAATTGACAGAATTTATTAATTATTGATAATAAAACAGGTATTGAGCACTCTGGGTCGGTAATAAACAGTAATACATCATCAGCATAGAGCGAAATCCTGTATTCAGTGTCTCCTAATACGACACCTGACAGTCCCTGATGGTTCCTAATAGCCTCTGCAAGGGGTTCGAGCGCTAACGCAAATAATAGAGGCGACATAGGACAGCCCTGACGCGTGCCCCTACTCAAGGGGAAAACGTCAGACGCTGAACCATTTACCATGACCCTCGCAGCCGGCGATTTGTATATAAGTTTAACCCAGTCAGTAAAACCAGAGCCCAATCCAAACCTGTCGAGGACATCAAACAGATACCCCCACTCCACTCGATCAAACGCTTTCTCAGCATCCAATGAAATAGCAAGGACCCTTTTCTTTGTACTTTGTGAGAATTGTATTACATTAACTAGGAATATCTGTTCTTGATAAATCCTGTCTGATCCGGTTTAATTAGAATGGGCAGTACCTCCTCCAATCTTCTTGCAAGGAGTTTAGATAGTAATCTACCATCAACCCCGAGTAAACTTATTGGTCTGTACGAAGCACAGTTATCAGGGGGCTTATCCTTCTTCAAAATCAGGGAAATATGGGCCAGATTTAAAGTCGGAGGAAGTGTGCCTCTCTCTGTCTGAAGACTCGATGAACATATTGGTTAGAGGTTTCACCACCAGCTTAGCCATTTTTTTTTATAAAATTCGGGCCCGAACCCATCGGGACCCGGGGCTTTCCCACTCTGTAGAGCTTGAATGGTCTCTAAGACTTCCTGTTCTGTAATTGGTCTACACAAGTCGTTTCTGTGTTCTTCAGATAATGTAGGAAGATGTATCCCATCTAAAAACGTTTTTTTTAACATTGAAGTATTTTGACATTCAGATGAGTATAGTCCTTGATAGAAGTCCTTCATTATTTTACTAATAATTTTGGTTTCAAACTGTTGTATGCCCATGCTATCTCTGAGAGATGGTATTGCATGAGGCCCTGTCCGGCCTTTGGCCAGTCGAGCAAGGAGCCTGCCGGGTTTGTTACCAGATTCAAATAATCTATGCCTGGCGAAAAACATTGCCGATTCTGCTTTTTGAGTTAGCAATTGGTCTAGGGCGGATCGAGCCGCCTCTAGCTTTTTTAACACAGCTGTGGAGGAGGAGGTTTTAAACTCTCTATCCAGGGTTTTAATCTGTTGCTCAAGCTCCAGTTGACTTGCCATTGATGCTTTTTTTAATGCTGCTGTATAGGATATTATGGCCCCCCTCAAGAATGCCTTACCCGTTTCCCATAGTGTAGAAGCAGAAATATCAGGTGTGTCATTCGTGGAAATAAAGAGTTCCCACTGTGTTTCTAAGTATGTTAAAAATGTGGGATTGCTAAGAAGGGACGGGTTCAAACGCCAGTGTCTAGATAGGGGGTCATAGTAGGGTGGTAGGAATTCAATAGTAACTGAGGAATGGTCTGAAATAGCGCACGTGTTGATAGAACAGGCCTTGGTTCTGTCTAAAATTAATCGTGATACAAAAATATAATCAATTCTCGAGAAAGAATGATGAGGGTGAGAGAAAAATGTAAAGTCCTGACCGCCAGTCAAGAGTGAGTGAGTACACTGGTCTACTTGCACTGGTACCATTGCTTACTGCATGTAGTCGTCTTTGTAGTGGTTTGGGGGAATACTACAGTTTTTCATATGACTGTACAGCACAGTATATAAGACGAGTATATAAGGCAAGTCTTTTTGTGCTGGTGGGTGTGGTCCGACCGATTGGGGTGGGCCTGTCTGGGCCAAAAATGCCAGGGCCTAATTTTTGTCCCAGTCCAGCCCTGGTGCCAGGGCTCGTTCCTATTCCAAGCACAGTGGGCAGCCAGGATTCAAAGAATTGTATAGGAAGTTTTCCCTCCGAGCCCTCTTTCAGATTGAGGACACGAATATTGTCACGCCTGCTCCGGTTCTCCATATCATCCATGCCATCTGTCATCACCTTAATTTTCTTTTCTGCTTCGGCGAGTCTTGCTTGTAAACCGCTCACTGTGTCTTCCACGTCCGACACTCGTTGTTCTGCCTGGGTAATGCGTGTGGACTGGGCTTCTATGGTTGTGGAAATTCTGTCCAGAACTCCCGAGATCTTAGATAGCTTCTCTTCCACAATGTCACTGAAGTTTTGAGTTAGCTCGCGAATCAATGCTTTGGTGTCTGTAGCTAGCGGAGGTTCGTAGTTTTTCAACGGAGAGTTAATGTCTGCTGTTTGGCTAGCAACCTGGGTATGGCTAGTTGCCTGCGCACATTTCTTTGGCTGAATTTTCGTTTGTTTCGACATAGTTTGTCAGAGATGGACACTTCTTTCTTGTCGACAGTTAACACAACACTGTATTAGTAAAAAATAAGTTGAAATATGTGCATAAAATTGCTAATAATATAAGTATAAATGTGTGAGAGAGGGAGGTCGGCGAAAACACGCCTTTCAGTAAGCCATCGTCACGTGACCCTTCATTTATTTTATAGTTATTATTATTTTTATTTTTTTATGTATATTAATTTATACTTTATTAAGTTTAAAAACACAACGGCGTGTTTGTTGACCGTCCACAGTTGCTGGCGCGCATCGAGCGCATGGAGCGCAGGCTGCAGCTGACCAGGAAGGACCCCCGAGACAAGCGTCTGTTCCAGCCCCTGGAGACCTGGACCCCCGACAAGGACGACCCCTGGGACCTGGAGGACGAGGACGCCCCCCCCCCCACCCCCAGGACTTTCGGCTGCAGCCGGGGGGGCAAGGGAGGCCTCAAGAGGTAAACAAACTCCAAAGGCTGCCCCCTGCTGGTGACACCGGGAACAAGTTGGCAGCCGATTTAATGTTCCCACTTTTATTCTGAAATATGGAAATGAATTTCAGCGTAGATGAAAAAATCAACGACACACTCGCTAGTCAAGCCAAAACGTGAATGTGTGTGTGAACGGGTGAATGAGAGGCCGTTGTAAAGCACTTTGGAAAATAGGCGTTATATAAGTGCAGTCCAATTATTTATATGACAGGGTTAGGGTTTGCGTTAGGCCCTAATCATTCAGCTCTCTACTCCTCTCTTCCTCTCCTCTCCTCTCTTCCTCTCCTCACCTCCTCTCCTCTCCTCTCCTCTCCTTTCCTTTCCTCCTCACCTCTCCTCTTCTCCTCTACTCCTCTCCTCACCGCCTCTTCTCCTCTACTCCTCTCCTCCCCTCACCTCCTCTCCTCTCCTCTACTCCTCTCCTCACCTCCTCTCCTGTACGTACTGTATTAGATAAATAATAATAATAACTTTTATTTGTATAGCACTTTTCCTGCAAACGTTGCAGCTCAAAGTGCTTTAATCATTATATAATCATCATTGAATTATTTAGTAATTTAAAGGCAATATTAAAAAGATGGGTTTTTAGTCTCAACTTGAACAAATTGGTGAGTTGATCAAAGACGTCATAGTGTTACTATAACACAGGTGATGACATCATAGTCTTACTATAACACAGGTGACGACATCGTAGTCTCACTATAACACAGGTGATGACATCATAGTCTCACTATAACACAGGTGATGACATCATAGTGTTACTATAGGGGTAGGGGAGGCTGTATGCATATCAGGGGGGTGGCAGGGTTAGGGGAAATGGGTAGGGGTAGGGGAGGTTGTATGCGTGTCCGGGGGGGGGGGGGGGGGGGGGGGGGGTGGCCGGGATGGGGGAGATGGCTAGGGGTAGGGTGGCCGGGATGGGGGAGATGGCTAGGGGTAGGGGAGGCTGTAGGCATGGGAGAACAGGTAGGTTTTGAGGTGGGATTTAAAAGTGAGGAGTGAGGGTGAGTCTCTGAGTGGTTGAGGGAGAGAGTTCCAGAGGCGGGGTGCAGCTCGTGAAAAGGCACGGTGACCGAAGCCTTTGAGTTTTGAGGGTGGGACAGTGAGGGGAACAATGGATGAGGATCGGAGGGTACGGGTAGGGCGGTGGGGGAGAAGGAGGTCAGTCAGGTAAGGGGGGGCCAGGCTATGGAGGGCTTTGTATGTGAGGATGAGGACTTTGAATTGTATACGTTCTTTGATGGGGAGCCAGTGGAGAGAGTGGAGGACAGGAGTGATGTGGTCACGGGAGCGGGTGTTTGAGAGGAGGCGTGCAGCAGAGTTTTGGACCATCTGGAGTCTATGGAGGGAGCGGGAGGTGATGCCGGTGAGTAGGGAGTTGCAGTAGTCAAGGCGGGAGGAGATGAAGGCGTGGATGAGGGATTCAGCAGCCGAGGTTGTGAGCCAGGGGGGAGGGGGTGATGGTAGTGTCGTCAATGGTGAGTGTGATGGGTCCGGTTTTATTGAGGATGGATTTGGTGCCGATGAGGATGACTTCGGTCTTTTCACTGTTGAGTTTGAGGAAGTTGTGTGTGAGCCAGGTTTTTATTGCTGAAATGCAGTTTTCGATGTGAGTGAGGGGTGGGTTCTGGGTGGAGTTTGTGGTGATGTAAATCTGGGTGTCATCGGCGTAGCAGTGGAAGTCCAGGTTGAATTGGCGGATGATGTGACCGAGGGGGAGTGTGTAGCAGAGGAAGAGCAGGGGGCCGAGGACTGAGCCTTGTGGGACCCCCTGTGTGACAGAGGAGGAGGAGGAGGTGTGACCGGAGAGGGAGATGAACTGTTGTCTGTTGGTGAGGTAGGAGGTGAGCCAGTCCAGGGCGGTGCCCTCAACACCCAGTTGGCGCAGCCTTTGAAGGAGGATGGAGTGGGACACTGTGTCGAAGGTAGGGTTGGGTACCGAAAATCGGTACCGGTAGGTACCGGTTACTTTACATTCGGTGTGTACCCGTACCGAATCGCAAAGGAGATTTCGGTGCCTCATTTCGGTACTTTTCTATCTCGCGACGTCACATCGCCTGTTAAATTTCCACTCAGTGAAAGCAGCGAGTACGGAAGGATAACGAGAAGGTTGCTAATAGCAACTTCCGCTAGCGGGTTGGCGTAACGCGACGCTCGACTTATGGGTGCGTTCCGTAAACTCGTTCTGGAATTCTGATCACCACTCGTGGAATGCCTTCTGTCCAATCAAATGACTTGCTCCCCTTATGACGTCGGGCCCAGTGTGCGCTGCGACGCTCTCAGAGCGAGTTTACGAACGCAAGCCTTTGATTGGACAGTGCACTCCAGGATTCGACGCGTCTGTTGATGACGTTGTGCGGATGTGTGGCTGCGTCTCTGCGAGGAGGACAACCTGATCGGGGATCTCTTGATATTCGGGTACTGTCCTTATCCTACTACTGTGTCTGAAAAATCAATCGTCATGTATCATGGACCAGAGAGGGGGAGGGGAGTAGTAGTAGCTGAGCGGCAACAGAGTTTGGATTTTGACGAGGTGGAGGGCTCCAGTTTATCAGAGTTATATTTCCTCTTGGTCTTCTTGGTTCTGGGGGCTATGCAGGCCTCTTCACTAGATCCCTTTTCTAAGAATATTCTGATGTCCTTGAGGGGCTGCCGAACAAGTGTGTACTCGTATTCGACATCAGTACCAACGATAGGCACCCCCAGCTTAATGGAGTCCCCAAGGCTCAGGAGTTTTATTTTCATTTATTTTAATTTGAGTGTATATTTAACTAATATATATTGTGCCTCAGCAATAAAAAAGTGAAAAGCTGTTTAATGTTGTCGACCGTGTTATTATTATATATATATATATATATGTCATTTAAAAAAATCTAAAGTACCGAATTAAGTACCGTTTTGGTACCGGTACCGTTTTTAAAGTATCGGTTAGGTACCGGTACCGGATAAAACCCAAACGGTACCCAACCCTAGTCGAAGGCTGCGCTCAGGTCTAGTAGAACTAGGATGTTGAGGGCACCTGAGTCTGCAGAGGTGAGGAGATCGTTGATTACTTTGACCAGGGCTGTTTCAGTGCTGTGATGTGGGCGGAAGCCAGATTGAAGGGGTTCATACAGTTTGTTGGATTGGAGGTGGGAGTGAAGTTGGGCAGCGACAACGCGCTCTAGGGTTTTGGAAAGGAATGGTAGGTTGGAGATGGGGCGGTAGTTGGAGAGATTGGCTGGGTCAAGAGTGGGCTTTTTGAGAATGGGGGTGATGAGGATGTATGTTGTGTTTCACATCTCAGATCTGGCCGTTCCATCATGGAGAGATAAGAGCGTAGAGCCGCTGGAGGAGGACGCGTGTGGTGACATCCCTGAGGTGAGAGAGGGGTGGGGGTATGGGGGGCGGGTATGCTAGCAAAAGGTCTTTAGATATTCTGGTGCTGTGCCACTGAGAGCTTTATAAACAAGCAGAGGGATCTTGAAATCTATTCTGAACTTAACAGGAAGCCAGTGTAGAGTCTCTAAAATAGGAGTTATATGAGCTCTTCTGCTTGTTTTGGTTAAAACTCTCGCTGCTGCATTTTGGATTAATTGCAGCTGGCCAAACAAAAGCTTTCATTAACACTTCTGCATCAGCTTGCCGGAGAAAATGTCTCACTTTTTGCAATATTCCGTAGATGATAGAAAGCATGTCAGTACAGTAGAGGAGGTAGCTTGTGGTGACGTCCCTGAGGTGAGAGAGAGGAGGGGTCAAAGTTCACAGACTAAGGCCCAATCCCGATTCTCTTTTCTACCCCTATGGCTCGTTTTCGAGTGTCACTCGATTCGAAGGCAAGGCCTTCGAATACGTCACAAGCCCTACCCCTTGAAATCAAAGCCCTATGGATTGGGACAGCCCTTCACGGCGCCTACGTCATCACGCGGTACGGTTGACGCGTTGTGTTGCCGGCGAATTCTCACATCGCGCAATGCCTTCTTCAGCTGTGTTTATTTCTGTTGCGTGTGCTATAAGCATCTATTTTCGTTTGTTATCAACACACTGTAGTGTTTAGACGTTCCTTTTTTAGTCTCTTCCGTCAGCGATGTCTTTTTTGTGGACATCGCAATAATGACAATGAATTTAATGACAATGAATGACTCCAACCAAAACAACCAGTCCATCAATAGTCATAAAGCGTTGTCCAAAAATCACGTTACCAAGCGCCTTTCTCAGAACAATTCGTCGTCTAGAATCCAAAAATCAATCCATCATAGTGGTGGTCAAAAACGTAGAAAGAGGATCTCTTGGGGACGCGGCCACATTTGCCCGTGAAGGAGAGATGACAAATAAGCGGAAAAATTTCTCAGTAGAGTCGAACGGTGATATATCATCATCCTTTACGCGTATCCTTAACTGTAGTTACATTTCGCGTGTCATATGCCATTAGACATGGAAATATGTCAATGCGCGGCTGTCATGCACAAATCAGCTTGTAACGTTAGACACACAGCACACAGCACATCGGCATAATAACGTTTTGTTGTTGTTGTGCTTGTTATAAAGAAAAGGTCTATAATGCATTGAAATGACATTAGTACATCAGACATTAGACATCAGACATGGAAATATGTCAATGCGCGGCTGTCATGCACAAATCAGCTTGTAACGTTAGACACACAGCACATCGGCATGATAACGTTTTGTTGTTGTTGTGCTTGTTATAAAGAAAAGGTCTATAATGCATTGAAATGAATGATACAACCCATTAATAATATTACATAATAACAAATGCTCGGATTAGATTGCGGGTGGAAATAGGTCAAAATGCGCATCATGTACAAGTCAGCCGAACGTTTGATAGATAACTTTACATATGTGTACCATCATCCGCTGTCAAACGCCACAGGTAATAATTGATTTATGACTGTACATCTCTGAAATGCTCGACTGTCATGCAGCGTTGCGTTACTGTAACGTTAGACACAGCACCGACATAAAAGCGATTTTTGGGTTATGCGTGTTATAAATAAAAGGTCTATAATGCATTGTAATGACATTAAACTAAGACAATAAGATGGTTATCATAATTTTTCAAATCTTTATTAATAAGTAATTACAGAGAATTAAAATGACATTTCCGCATTGAATAGAGCGACATAAGATTTCTGTAGATGATTCGCAATGCATCCTGGTATCAAGGGGTAGCGTACACCTAGCCCTTCGAAGCTAGTGTGGTCCTGGAATCGCTCGAAACGAAGTAATAGTTAGCCCTCCCCCTTACCCCTAGCCCTCGATGAAATATGAATTGGGACAGCCCTCGCCCTAAACGTGAACGCGCAAATCGAGCCAAAGGGGTGAAAACGAAGGGCTAGGGGTGAATTGGGATTGGCCCTAAAGTGGTTAGCCAGACCTGGGTTCAAATTGTATTTGAAATCACTTACTCTGTGCTCGCAGGCAGGCTCAAAGTATTTGAAACTAATCTTAATGGATAGAACTTTTCTCAACACATTATGTTCTTAAACCACGTCACATCTAACCTGTGTGTTGATGTGTCGTTCTCCCCAGACGTTAGAGGACAGTGTGTTTCTGAAGCGTCATGCAAAGTTGGAGCTGGATGAGAAGAGGAGGAAGAGGTGAGAAAGGAGGTTTTCTCGCGTCTTCTCCACACCAGTCAACTTATTCTCAATAATGAAACCTTCTCACTCCACCTCAGCATCGCCCTCCCAGTGACGGTCACTCTTTCTAGTTTTTGAGAACTTTGCGCTGTCTCTCTCTCTTTCTCCCTCCTTCTTCTCCTCCCTCCACCCTCCATCATCTGCCCTTCCCTCTTGTCTCTCTCTCTCTTTCTCTCTCTCTGTCTCTCTTTCTGTCTCTCTCTTTCTCTTTCTCTCTCTCTCTCTCTCTCTCTCTCTCTCTGATTCTCTTTCGCTCTCCCTCTCTCTGTCTCTCTCTCCTCCCTCTACCTCCCCCTCCTCCCTCCCTGGGTTTACCTGGGTTTAACTGGGTTTACCTGTGTTTATCTGGGTTTACCTGTGTGTTTACCTGGGTTTACCTGTGTTTACCTGTGCTTACCTGTGTGTTTACCTGGGTTTACCTGTGTGTTTACCTGTGCTTACCTGTGTGTTTACCTGGGTTTACCTGTGTGTTTACCTGGGTTTACCTGTGTGTTTACCTGTGTACTTACCTGTGTGTTTACCTGGGTTTACCTGTGTACTTACCTGTGTTTACCTGTGTACTTACCTGGGTTTACCTGTGTTTACCTGTGTTTACCTGTGTACTTACCAGTGTGCTTACCTGTGTTTACCTGTGTTTACCTGTGTACTTACCTGTACTTACCTGTGTTTACCTGTGTCTACCTGTGTTTAATTTCAACTTAACTTTATTCATCCACGAGTGGAAATCACGATGCCATCGTGGTTTAGTTTGAAAGGTTTGACGGAAGGGCAGTGTTTGTACAGTATGCACCTAATCGCTAGTTTACTCTAAACACTGGGAGCTCCATTGGCATTTATTGACATGCACTCTGTTGATGTGTTCTGACTAGGTTTAAACCTCCAAATCTGACTGTCTGTGTTTTGTATTTACTGTATACTATTCCTTGTGTGGACACCCCGCGTAAAGCTTTACGTTCTTTTTTTTGTTTGTTTTTATTATTATTTTTAATCAATGTGCACTAAAGTGTGGATATAAGTTGTTTGATCCTCACTCTCTCTGCATGTGCTTTTATCACAACTGCAATGCTAAGCAGAAATAAGGTCATGAGTCTGTTCTTATGCTGGAGTGTTTGGTATTCTCTGCACAGTCCAAACTTTGTGTTTGAAAAAGTTGTCAGGTGTTGATGGGTCATGTTGGTACCCAGACGGGCTGTGTAAATGATGGAGGTTCCTGTGGTTCCTATCCTATGTTCCTTATACTTGTTTTTCATTGTTTTGATTGAGTGTGCATGGTCTTTTTTTTGAGTTGACAAATCTGCTCCTATGGATATGGACAGTCAGCACGGCGGAGCTTTAAATGAAACATCTTCTTTTCTCTGCTAAAAACATCTGGGTTTGGACTTTTTTCTTTTCTTTTTTCTTGAAAGCATGACTTTGGCTGCTGCGTTCAGAATAAGCACTGCTCTGTTCAGACGTTCTGACGGGCCTTCTCCTCTCTCAAGGTGTTCTGAGACACTTAGGGCTGGTTTCCACAACGCAGATTAACACTCGTCCTAGATTAAAATCTATCTTTAATGGAGATGTTCTTCTTATTTCTATTGAGAATCGTTAGCCTCGTAGCATAATCGCCTACGTCGTGCTTTCACTTGTGGTCAGCCGAGCCATCTTTGTATGTAGTGTCAAAAATGCCTATGTCAAAGAGATGACTTGGGCAGATAGTGATTTTGGAATGTAACAAGCATTCTGATAGGCTGACGGCATAGGCAATAATGCCCAGTGAATCAGCAGCGTTAGGAGAGTAGAGTTAAGCAGATATCTCAATTTGGCCAAAATATGACTTTATTGGCAATTATGCTATGAGGCTAACGATATGTTATTTAGTCCAGGACTGGGTCTGTGTCCAGGGAAACCGGCCCCATAGACTTTTAAAGACTTTGTTTAATTCTTGACTTTCGTTTTGTGTTTTCGGGCCTTAGAAATAGGCTCAGATCCAGTATATGACTACTGAGGTGTATACTGGTTGGTCTCAGAGGGGGTGAACAGCACCTCAGCCTGCTGTAAAGTGTTAGAGGGCGGAGTTCAGGACAGATTGTTTTTTTTATCTGCACTAGAGTTTAGTCTAATCAGCTAATCAACTCTTTAATATGACGACATGGTCTTTTTTCCTTGTCATATCTGCTCTCTTTCACAACGCAGGCAGCTCCTGTGGTTGTGTTTCTGTCATGTCATCGCATCACTGTTTGACTCTTGTGGCACATTGGCTGTCTTTACAACAAAACAGACCACAGACAACATACGGGCTGGTTTTGGAAAATTAAATTGGTCTTCTGTACATAGCTTTGAAAGAAACAAATGTTGTACATAATGGAAAAAAACATGGCTGTTATTTTTTTATTATTTAATGTTCCAAGTTGTTGAGTACATTCAATATTATTCAATGATAATGATGATGAATGTATGTTGACATCAATAATTGACAGATCTTTTGTTTTGGAATAAAATAAGAAAACGTATCCAACTACTGATTTGCGTCTTCCCTTCATTTATGGATTGATATGCTCTGAAAAGGGTGTTGGTTTCAGATTGGTTATTTTATGAAGTGTCTGCTTTGCACTTTGACACGTGGGTTTTAAAGCCTAGGATTGGTGGGGGCTGGGGCTCTACCTCCAGCACCAACCCAACGCTATGGAGGGGAGGGAACCATGGCTGTGGCTCAGAGGGGAGAGGCTGGCGTCTCATGATTGCATGGGTGGCAGATCGGCAGTTGGGAACCTCTGCTGGCCACATGTGGAGGTGTCCTTGGGGATAGATGTAGGGCAGCAAACAGCTCAAGGAAAAGGATTAATAATTTGATATAGAAGAGAGGAATGGAAGCCAAACTTAATTCTTGTTTCAAATCCCAAACCCATTGCCCTTATCCCTAAATTTGGATTCAGTATGGGCATATAAGTCAATGCGAAGAGGTATAGTATTCATATTGAATACATCAGAATCAGAATTACTTTTATTACATCCAATGTATGGCTACACAAGAGTCAAATTCTTAGGCTCAGGTTCTTCGACGTTGGCATTGCAGCAGGATACAAAATCAACAATAATATAATAAAGTTAACATAAGTAAAGTAAGTAAGTAATAATAAAGTAGAATAAGGTAATAAAGTGATAAAGTAGTATATCATGTATAATGTATGAGAATATCTGTATTATTCTTTCATGGTCTCCTCCTATGGACTTTGACTGCCTTACATATTTGGGGTGCGTTCGTAAGTTTATGTAGTTGGAGGCACCTCAATCTTGCTCCCATTGTAGTGTGAGTGCTTTGTTCAGAGTCTGTTCTCTGAGATGTGCGGTCAGAAAACTTGCTCTCCGCCATCTAACCGACAGACAAACATTGCAATCACCTACTTACCGGTAGGTAAGTCACACACAGTCATATGTGACCAATCTCAATATCCTTTAGAGTACACAATCAAAAGGTAAACAAACACATTTCATATTAATATATTCTTACATATCTTACTCAATGATATTTGGTCTTTTCTTTGATACTAACCTCTGAACTAAATCTGTTATTAAAGAAATAAATACAGTATAGCATGTCATGTTTATTTGCGTCCATGACATTTTATTAAAATATTGTTCACTTATTGTAAATCTTCCACACTATGCACTTTAGGTGCATAATGGTCATTTGTTCGAATGGTAATTTACATTCATGGTACATTCCTTCTCAAAGGAAATATCTTGCAAATTCCCTCAGCCACTGTTTCACCCACATAATAACCCTAGACTATTGTATTTATTTTACAAGCACAACAATGCAAACAAACAATTAGATACATTATGTTCAACATAAATGTTGTTGTCTGCCAATCCTTGCATTTTAGAGTGCTGCATGAATTTGAGAAGGATTATATTTTCCCAGTCTCATCTAGCTGTCAAATCTAAATGATCATGTGAAATGTTGATTTATTTCCCCCACTTAGATTTGAGTCCCTTTTTAAAGAACTTATTGAAAGGTAATCAACCCTATGTCAAGGGAACATAACATGATATTTCACTGCAATTTCAATTTCCCAAATGGACCCCTGCTGATGCATTATTGGATCTGTGTTAAGCTCAAAATCAAAACCAACTCTATGTTACATTACAGTTATTGTCTAGGTAGGACATAAGCATTTTCAGTTTGGAACAAGGGCAACTGAAGTTGACTGTTAAAATCGCAACAAAAATAATGTTATAGCCATAACATGTATAACCACAAGATGTCCCCAAAGATCACGTGATTTGAAGCCCTATTTTATGCTGCAGAGAGTGCCATCCATCAGTGACGCCATCTGACTGATTGGAGTTCAAAAACAATACATGGGGCATGACTCGCATGAGACATGACATGATACATAATAATAATAATAATAATAATAATAATAATTACTTAATTTCGAAGTAAAACAAATAGGTAGATTGATCCAATCAAAACAGAAGTTTACTTTTGAAAATCCAATTCATGGTCCAATGGTAAAAGAGAAAATATTGATTGATGGGACTGAAAAATGTATTTGTACGAAAATATAGCCAATTGGGTTAAAAGGGGGCGGGTTCTTTGACGCACCTGTATATATACGTGTGAGCAGCCGTTATTCATGTGACATATTTGGTCGTTATTCATCGCGAGTAACAAAGCCAGTGAAACAGGATTGTGTAAATTAGCTAGCTAGCAACAGAAGATTAGAAGCATTATTCACTAACTAAAAAACCTTATTTCTGTCATACACAGTTACTACTTTGAATCCTCATCAACATGGTAAGTTTTACTAGCTAGCTAAGGAGTACATTGTCTTGTGGTTTTCAAAGTAGGTAAGCTAGCTATCCGGCTAGTAAGCAAGTCCAGTTTAGCTAGCTACTAGCCAGACATTGTCTTAACGAAGTAAATCTTTCTGTGGCAAATGAACGACATTGAATGCGAGATTGTGGTGTCTCAAAATCGATCTGGTTTTTTCTCCGTCTAGCGTGAATCCATCCATGTCGGCCTGGCCGGAGTGCAGATCGGGAACGCCTGCTGGGAGCTGTACTGCCTGGAGCATGGGATCCAGCCCGACGGCCAGATGCCGAGTGACAAAACCATCGGCGGGGACGACGACTCCTTCAACACCTTCTTCAGCGAGACAGGGGCCGGAAAACACGTCCCTCGGACTGTGTTTGTGGATCATGTGGGCGAGGGCATGGAGGAGGGAGAGTTCTCAGAGGCCAGAGAGGACCTGGCAGCCCTGGAGAAGGACTATGAGGAGGTGGGAGTCGACTCTGTGGAGGGAGAAGCTGAGGAAGGGGACGAGTGACCCCACTCATTCAACACATTTTGCAGTGTTCTCTGCTGTTAATTATTAATAAAGTTCTGTTTTGTTCCCCCATATGTTATTTGTTATTTTTTATCACGTAAAAAGTTTATGTTCGTGCGTTCGTAAATTCACTCTGAGAGCGCCGGAACGCATACTGGGTTCAACGTCATCGAGCGAAGTCATTTGATTGGACAAGAGGCGTTCTATGAGCGCTGATCAGATTTCCAGAGCGTATTTACGAACGCACCCTTGGTGTTCCTGTAATTCCTCCTGCTGCCACGTGAACGCTGCTCTTGTACCTTTGGTCCTGTCTGAGGTAAAGCTTCTCAAGTTACCACAGTTAATCCACCTCTAAGCACAGTTAAATCACACCAGCTTAGCGGGCCGTAACTATTGCTTCAACTACATTTATCTGGTTCACTCAATATTTATGTTGTCATGGTTGCCCCCAGATAGCTGGTTTATTGTACAAGCCAGCCAACTCTGTTGTCATGGCAATTGTGACAGTAATAGGAGATGGTGTAGACAGCTAGGGGAGACCAGGAGAGATCTAATGACTCAGATAAGACACTCAGACTCTTACTATCAAATATGGTAAAAATGTTTATTGAATAAAGAAAGGCAAAATAGGAAATAAGTTCTCGAAGATATAACCACAACCTCCATCAACCTTGTTTTGATTTATAAATATGACGTTGATTGAACATCATCAGAACACAAGATGACTAATCGTCTTATGGGTAAAAGGCTAAAGGTCTGCATCCCAATTCCCCACACCATCTTTGAAGTAGACACTTGTCCACTGGCCTACACAGATTTAAAAGCATAGAGATTGGTGTAAGCGTGGTGCGAGTGGACAACTGACTCTTCACTTCTGGTAGATGGATGGAGAATTAGTCCACAGGCTGTTTCAGAGAGACTGAGCCAGGCACCATGGGGTGAGTGCCCCCTTCTTGGACATCTTAGGTGGAGGAACGTGAACCCATCGATACATACATGAACCTGTTAGTCACTTCACCCACACAGAGGAAGATGCCATATATATATATACACTTTCTGACTGATCTTCTGATCTTTTCCCCATATCCCTTGAATAGTTCTAACCCTCTGTGCATGATTAGGTTACAAACACAATCCCCACAAATAACTACACAACGTAAACCAAAGCAGGCAAAATAAACCACAACCCCCTATATCCTTACTAAATCATCATGTATGTTAATAAATGTGTTATATTATATGACAGTGTGTATGCCCGGGCACACCACTACTATGAAATCTCAGGTTGGACAAATGTAGTGATACTACATCAACTATACAAAATGTCCACTTCACTATAAGTTGTTATATAATTTCACTTAAACTTTGGGTTCATCAAAAATTATTCATCATTAGTGTTCAAAATGACTCACGCAGTGGAAATAACACGTCCTTAAGGGCAGTTAATATCAACACTCACTTGATTAATAACTCCTTCAAAACAGAATGTTTCATTTGGCAAAATGGTTCTGCAAGCGCATCATTCCGATGAACATTCGGCTACGTATCATATCTGACGATCCAAGTCATTGATAAAAGGTAACATACTGCACACGTATAATACAAATACCTGCAAACAAAAACAAAAGCCATATACCGTAATAACACGACTTCTCATTGACTTAAACTCTCCAGTGTTCCTCCTCCTCCCTTCCCAAAGAAATCTAAAATCGGAACTCTTGAGTTCACTTTTATTTGTATTAACGCCTCTGGCAGCCAAAGTGCTGTTCTGTCTGTCTGTCTGTCTGTGGGTCTGTCTGTGGGTCTGTCTGTCTGTCTGTGGGTCTGTCTGTCTGTCTGTCTGTCTGTGGGTCTGTCCGGCCTCGGGCCTCAGTCTCTCCGGAGGTTGTTCAGCCTCTCCTCCAGGTCTGCGTCTGCGTCCGCCAGGGCCGGCTGTGGCTCCGCCTTCTTCCCCCCCGCCACCGACAGGCTGCCCCCCGTGGACGGCAGGTCTGAAGGGACAAAAAGGGAAATTGTACAAAAAAATCTGTCACAATCACTATAGACACGCGACCAGGGGGAGGTATTCCATCAACGTTGCTAAAGGAAAATCCAGGTTTATTTTGATAATGTCTTGCGGGACTTAACAAAAAAACAAGACTAGATTTTCCTTTAGCGAAGTTGATGGAATACCCCCCTGGTGCTTGGTATTCAAAGCTCAGATGTTTTCCGTCATCTAGTAGAGACACACTGTTGGTATGAGTGTGGACGGACAGATGGACTAGTCGCGAGCTCAGTCATTTGACGGTGTTTCTTACTTGATAGTTCGTCTGAGAGGTTCAGACCCAGCTCATCCAACACCTGGGACACGACTGCATCACTGAGGATGAAACAATGACAGAGTTAGTGCTCTAGAAACCAAACATATACATCTCACAATAGTACACCTAAAGAAATGAATAGGTTTGACATAACATTCACAAATATACTGTATATAGTGTACTATAGTGTACTATAGTGCAACAAGAGGAGAAAAAACACTGGATAAGGTATACCAACATCAAACGTGATTACAAGGCTAGACCGCTAGCTCATCTAGGCATGTCTGACCATGTGTCAATCCTCCTGATCCCAGTATACACTACCATGAGGAAAAGTGCTCCCATCACCACTAAGACTGTCAGAACCTGGCCAGAAGGGTCCGCTCCACTGCAGATCTGCCTAAATGACACCTCATGGCAGGAATATGAGCATGAGGACCTGGAACAGTTCACGTCGTCGGTTCTGAACCACTTAGTGAACTGCACCAACTCAGTCACCGTGGACAAACAGGTCCGGGTCTACCCCAACACGAAGCCATGGATGACTGGGAAGGTCCAAAAACTGATCAACGAGAGGGACAACGCCTTCTTCGCAGGGAAGGGCACACCGCTGTACAGCACCACCAGGGCTAACCTAAAGCGCGGCATCAAAGAGGCCAAGGCAGACCACAGAGAGAAGATTGAGGAATGCTTCCTGAGCAACGACTCCATGCGGATGTGGCAGGGGGTTCAGCACATGACAAACTTCAGAGCCAACAGGCTCACAGCCGCAGAGGACGACCCCCTGCTGGCGGAAAAGCTGAACTCCTTCTACGCCCGGTTCGACGAGGGGCGAACGGAGGTAACCACAACACAAACACCACTCTCTCCAGCTCTCAGCAGCCTCACCCTCACAGAGCATGAAGTGAGACGCGTGCTGAAGGCGGTGGACCCCAGGAAAGCCTCGGGGCCGGATGGCGTCCTGGGACGGGTGCTGAGGGACTGCGCCGACCAGCTGGCCGGGTTTTTCACCAACATCTTCAACCAGTCCCTGTCCCAGGCCACCATCCCACCCTGCCTGAAAACCTCAACTATCATCCCAGTCCCGAAGAAAAGCACGGTGAGCTGCCTAAACGACTACCGCCCGGTGGCACTCACACCAATCATCATGAAGTGCTTCGAGAAACTAGTCCGGGCCCACATACTCACACGCCTCCCGCCCAACCTGGATCCATACCAGTTCGCCTACAGAGCCCACAGGTCCACAGAGGACGCCATCGCGACGACTCTCCACGCCACTCTATCCCACCTGGAGAGGGGAAACAGCTACGCGAGACTGCTCTTTGTGGACTTCAGCTCCGCCTTCAACACCATCCTTCCAGACAGGCTAGTGACCAAACTACTAGACCTGGGACTATCACACTCTATATGTGCATGGATCAAGGACTTCCTGACCGACCGCCCCCAGAGGGTGCGGGTGGGCCCCCACACCTCCACAGCCCTCAGACTCAGCACTGGGTCCCCCCAGGGCTGCGTGCTAAGCCCCATCCTCTACAACAGTCAGTGTTTCCTCTACATGCATTTATTCGTGGCGGGCCGCCACAATTGAATTTCCTCCGCCACCATTCAGATTTCTCAAAAAAAAAAAAAAATTAGGCCGCTTTTCAGACCTTCACAGCGCTAGACACACCCACAAGCGCGAAGCGACGCGCTTGCAAAACTGTTTTGTGATTGGTCGAATACATCTAGGCTGCGTCTAGTCTACAAACTACTTCAAATGTTACAATCCATTACAGATTGATTAGCAACGCTGCATCAGCACGACGGTGGGTTATTGCATTCTATGGTTCGTGTTCTTATACCAGTGCTCAGTATACAAGTATTTTAAATGAACATTCGTAATGTAGTCTGATGTTCATGGTCAACTAAATCAGGCTATTTTGTGAAACAATTATGTTTCCGCTACCTTAGAACTACTTCAAGTAATTGCCAGAAATGTTAGCTAGCAATGTTAGCTAGCTATGTGTTCATAAATTCCTGGTTCCATTTTCAGATGAGTTTGTATTTCAAACGAAAAGTACCAGAAGATGAGGAAGATGGTCAGGTAACCACACATAGTGAAAAATATGATGATAAATACGATGTAATAATATGATGAGACGGTATGATATGGCACGTGTGTGGTGGTCTTGCGGCCTGTCTCGTTCCAGCGAGTCAACTCGTATACATTGTGCGCTCTGCGCTGCGGGCTAACGATCTTGTAACTTCGCAAACAATAGCAGCATTTAAAATGTTTTTTTAAAAAGTTTCGTTTATGTTCAACTGGAAAAGGTAGTGAGCACAGAATTTCGTGTTTTGAATCTGCTAAAATTGCCTTTTAAAAAAGCAACAACAACCATAAAGCCTCCATAATGATAATGAAAAGAAGGGGAGACGATTTTTTTATTGACAACGGAATTACATGCTGGAAAAACATGCAGACACAGACAATAAGAGACACACGGGAGAAGTACGGGAAAACATTTTATTTTTTTTGGCCATCCTCGAGTTTTGGCTGAAATTACGTCGTTGTTTTGAGCTCGCGTGCGCGTTTCATGCGCGTGCACGCGGAAAAAATCAGCGCTGTCAGCGCTACCCACCACCATTGTAAAAATTCCTGGAGGAAACACTGACAGTCATGTCAAAGTCAAATACACAGGGGGCCAAAATAAAAAAAATGGTACAAGTGGAGGGCCGGGCTGGTTCAATGTTTATTAAAACTCGCAATTATTGCACATATTGAACCAATACCAATAACACAACCTATATTGCACTTAACATTAATCATTCAATTAAATTAAGTAAAACATAAATAAAATCAGTTGCAATATTTTCTCAAGGCTCTTTCAGTAATAAATTGAAAACGTTTTTTTTTCTTCTTTTTTTTAACAGGTAAACAGCTAAATGTAATTTTCCTTCAAAGCTCAATGGCAAGATAAATGCTAAAATGAAACAGCATGCATTAAAAACAAATCAGTGTGCTGCTCTGATCCTCACCAATGATTGTCTTTTATAATAAAATTAGAAAAGTTAGTGCAAACTTGCAAAAGTGCAAAACAGAAGAAAAAAAAACGAAAAAAAAACGACCCCTATTTCCAACAGACTCCCCTTCCCCGCCCCTCCTCCCCTCCCCGCCACTGCAACGCGGACAGAAATTGTGTACTTTGCAAAGTTCATTTCTTAGGCAACATTTCCCTGGGTCCATTCAACTGGAGAAAAAAATAATAATTCCCTTCAAAGAAATATCAAGTCCAAGTTATTTCTGCTCACTTGTCTGAGGCTGAGCCCGATACTTGGTGTCTCATCTTGAGTACGGTACAAGTTCATTAATGTTTGGGGTCAGGCTCTGAGCTGAGGAAATCCTCAGGATTGAGTTCAGGTGTTCATCAGTAAGATGCACATGTCCAAGATGCTATGTGATGTTTTGTTTAGTTTCATCAACGAAAACAGTAGTTCACACACGTATGTGCTGCCAAACATAGACAGCGTGCGAGCAACTTGGGTGCGCAGCTCAGGCATTGTGTCGGGGATGAAACGAGCAAACTCAGCAGCGCCCACGAACTCATATTTTGCCTTCAGTGTGTCATTACACTGGAGCTCAATCAGCGCCATTTGGAGATTTGTTGGTGCACTTTCCACGTCAACTGCAAATGGATTGCTGAGCAGTTGAAGCCTGCTTTTTTGGGCTTCAAAGTTGGAAAATCTCCGCCTGAATTCGGCAGCAAGTATGCCGAGTTTGTCAGCAAACGGTGTACTCGGGAACACTCGGGAATTGACGGCGATGTTTCGGCCTCCACTGTGACTGTGCTGCTGCTGCTCATGACGAGTACTGAAGTGAAGAGAAGACGCGGGGTCGCGCTCGCTCGCGGGCACTCGGTACGCGCCAATGCACTCGCAGTGCATCTTGGGACTTGTAGTATTATGGTGCTGCGGGCACATAATACTGCGGGCCGGTTTTAATAGTAATTAAATATCATCCCGTGGGCGAGAGAGAACTCATTCACGGGCCTGATCTGGCCCGCGGGCCTTGACTTTGACACATGTGCTCTACAACCTCTACACCTACGACTTCACCCCCGTCCACCCCAGCAACTCCATCGTAAAGTTTGCAGACGACACCACCGTGGTGGGCTGCATCTCGGGGGGGGGACGAGGCGGCATACAGGGATGAGGTAGAGCAACTGAGCAAGCTGTGCAAGGTTAACAACCTGCTGCTGAACAAGTCAAAGACCCAGGAAATCATCGTGGACTTCAGGAGGAAAAAGTCCGAGATCCAGCCCCTGCTCATCGACGGAGAGAGCGTGGAGAGAGTCTCAACCCTCCGATTCCTGGGGGTGCACATACAGGATGACCTGTCCTGGAAGGACAACACAACAGCCCCCATCAAGAAGGCACAACAGCGGCTCTACATCCTGAGAGTCCTCAGGAAGGAACACAGCAAGCAGGAGATACTGGTGACCTTCTACCGCGGCGCAGTGGAGAGCATCCTCACCTACGGCATCTGCAACTGGTTCTCCAGCTGCACAACCGCGGAGAGAAATGCGCTACAGAGAGTCGTGAGAACAGCCCAGAAGATCACCAGCGCCCCCCTCCCCTCTCTGGAAGAGCTGTACAACACACGCTGTCTCAGGAAGGCCTCCAAGATCTCCAGAGACCCAACCCACCCTGGGTACGAACACTTGACCCGGCTGCCTTCGAAAAGGCGGTACAGGACCATGGCCGCAAGGACAAACAGACTGAAGAACAGCTTCTACCCCAGGGCCATCCAGGCCCTGAACACAGCAAAGACCTAGGTTCTGGGCCCTGGACAGTCTGGACGGATTGATGGCAGCTGCTGGACTGAAAAAATCAGGTGTAGTGCTGAGGCACAAATATGTACATTTCAAGCCTGCAAACTGCGACACTTTAAATGAATGTGCAATAACACTATGTGCAATATGACAACCCTAGTCGTCTATCTGTACAGTATAGTATAGTGCAGGGGTGCCCAATACGTCGATCGCAAAGGTAGTATGGGTAGATCGCATGGCATTGAACAAAACGGGGAAAAAAAAAAAAACGGGAAAAAAAAAAGAAAAAAAGAAAAAAGTTCGCCTATCATCCATCCTCACTATGGCTTTTGCCACTTGATTGACGTACAGGTAAGCCAGTCTGAGATCTGATCTTTTCACCTACACCTAACACGCGGTTCACCACGCATGCGCAGTCAACAGCACCAACTACAAAATACAAAATACCTGCGAGACTAATTACCTAGGTAGCCTTCCAATTTCTACTATTTACTATATAATACTAAATAAAGGCTATACAAATGAGTGGGGAAGCTGGACCAAGTAAGAAACCAATAACGTATAACTTCCATCCAGAATGGGAGGAGGACTTTTACACAATGTGATATTGGAAATGCGTCTGTCTGATCTGCAAACCTACGATGGCTATTTCGAAGAAGGGAAATGTGGCAAAAGAGCGAAAACGTACGGCTGCAACGATAGCTTCTTATCGCGTCAGTCACGTTCTTGTTAAACACAAGAAGTCATTCAAAGACGGCGAAATTGTGAAAAAAGTTTCTCGAGGCTGCAGATTGCCTTTTCGATGACAGATCCACAGTGGCTGATGACACCTTGCAACCAGCTCCTACAGCCCTGACTATTAGAAACTAGCTGCCTCCTCCCAGTGCCAGGTCTCCCACTAAGGTAGAGAAATGCATTTATTTCCTCCTTTCAAACTAGGGAACTACCTGTTTTGTATCTGGTTTACTTTTCTGTTTGTTGGATCAGTAGGCTATGGTACTGCAGACTGGCTGTCAGTGTGTGAGTGAGAGAAAGTGAGTCTGTGTGTGTGTGTGTGTGTGTGTGTGTGTGTGTGTGTGTGTGTGTGTGTGTGTGTGTGTGTGTGTGTGTGTGTGTGTGTGTGTGTGTGTAAGAGAGTGAGAGAGAGAGAGGGAGAGAGAGAGGGAGAGAGAGGGAGGGTTTGTGCTATGGCTCCCTATGCAGACTGGCAAATGTGTGTGTGTGTGTGTGTGTGTGTGTGTGTGTGTGTGTGTGTGTGTGTGTGTGTGTGTGTGTGTGTGTGTGTGTGTGTGTGTGTGAATGTGTGTGAGCGAGAATAGCAAAGAGGGAGGGTTTGTGATGGTCTTCTCCTGTGGCTGTGTGACAGAGAGAGGGAAAGTGTATTGTGAGTTTACTATGCAGGCTGGGAACTGTGTGTGTGTGTGTGTGTGTGTGTGTGTGTGTGTGTGTGTGTGTGTGTGTGTGTTTGTAGTACGTGCATGTACGTTTGCGATGTTGAAACTAGACTGGTAGATCTTGGCAGACTGGCTACTTGAAAAGTAGATCTTGGTTCCAAAAAGTGTGAGCACCCCTGGTATAGTGGATAGTGTACATAGCCTTTATTTATGTAAACCAGCTCCTTCCCTTCTTGTGTTTTTTTTAGTTTTTTTTTTCTTTCCTAACACCAGGGGAGCCACCCCTCCTAAATTTCGTTGTTTGGTACCTGTACTGTAGCAATGACCATAAAGACCATTCATTCATTCATTCATTCATTCATTCATTCATTCATTCATTCATTCATTCATTCATTCATTCATTCATATATCTGCAGTGTTTAAACAGTGCAGGATGGCTTCAGGTTTTGAGATTTACGATAACTTCTAAAGCCATTCTGGATGGACTGCACTTACATAGCGCCTTTATCCAAAGCGCTTTACAACGGCCTCTCATTCACCCATTCACACACCGATGGCGGCAAGCTACCATGCAAGGCGCCGGCCCGCTCACTGGGAGCAATTTGGGGTTCAGTGTCTTGCCCAAGGACACCGCCAACCTTGCGATCATTAGTACGGCGGCTCTACCTCCTGCGCCACAGCCGCCCCTCTTTCTCTCTCCTCTCTCGCCCCCATTCTCTCTCTCTGTCTCTACAAACGTCTCTGTTCTGAGTCCCTACCTCTCCTCTCTGTTCTGAGTCCCTACCTCTCCTCTCTGTTCTGAGTCCCTACCTCTCCTCTCTGTTCTGAGTCCCTACCTCTCGTCTCTGTTCTGAGTCCCTACCTCTCGTCTCTGTTCTGAGTCCCTACCTCTCGTCTCTGTTCTGAGTCCCTACCTCTCCTCTCTGTTCTGAGTCCCTACCTCTCGTCTCTGTTCTGAGTCCCTACCTCTCCTCTCTGTTCTGAGTCCCTACCTCTCCTCTCTGTTCTGAGTCCCTACCTCTCCTCTCTGTTCCCTACCTCTCCTCTCTGTTCTGAGTCCCTACCTCTCCTCTCTGTTCTGAGTCCCTACCTCTCGTCCTCGTCGTCTTCGTCCCCCATGGCGTCGTCGATCGCATCGTTCATCATCTCCTCCTTCATATCCATGATTTCACTCTGTCGCTCAAAGTCCATCATGATCTTCTGAATCTGCGGCAACTTCAACTGTGGAGAGGAAGGAGGTGAACATGTGAGATCAACCGATCAGATTGGATTAACTTGATGTTGATTGATCAGATTGGCACAACTGGCAACAACAGAAACTTGAAAACGTGATGCTTTGAAGTGATTACATTTTCAAAGTTTTCAGATTTTTTTTGAGTGGGGAAGTCCCACTCTTATATTTTTAATTTTTACTGGATAGTACAGGAAAGTAAGGAGGAGAGGGTATGTCAGCAGGGCATGGGCCGGAATCTATCCCTTGCCAACATGGGCATAATGTAATGTAGGCTATGGTGCTAAACCCCTGGACCGCACCAGGCCTCAAAAGGATTCAATGTTCACTGGTAAGTCATCAAACACTGAATTGGATTCGGACTTTAACCAGAATCGTACGGAAAGAGATTCCTGGCCATCGGACGGGCTGGTCAGAACACAAACGCTCCGTGTCTGAGGCGTGTCTCGGGGCGAACAAGACGCTCACCTGTCTGTTCATGGTGGCCATCGCCTTGGTGACGCCCTTCATGGCCTGCGCCATGCTGTTGTTGGACTTGAGCGTCTGGATCTTCAGGCTGACCGCCTGGATGTTGGCCCTCATCATGATGAACTTCTTCACGTAGCGCCGCGTGCGGACCAGGTCCTTGGCCATGATCTTGACAGCGTCCTGACATGAAAACAACACCACCCTCATTATGGAACTATTTATTTTCCGTTTTATATACTTTTTCTTTTTATGTTATTTTTTTCTGAGTGGGGCAGTCCCACTCATATTTTTCATTGTATTGGACAGATACAGTGAAGACAGACAGGAAAGTAAGGAGAAGAAGGGAGAGAGGGTAGGTCAGCAGGGCATGGGCCGGATTCGAACCCATGCAGACATGGGCATAATGTGTGCACTGTAGACCGCGGTGCTAGACCACTGGACCACCCCAGGCCATGGTGCTGGACCACTGGACCACCCCAGGCCATGGTGCTGGACAACTGGACCACCCCAGGCCATGGTGCTGGACCACTGGACCACCCCAGGCCATGGTGCTAGACCACTGGACCACCCCAGGCCATGGTGCTAGACCACTGCACCACCCTAGGCCATGGTGCTAGTACCAGACCACTGGACCACCCCAGGCCATGGTGCTAGACCACTGGACCACCCCAGGCCATGGTGCTAGTACCAGACCACTGGACCACCCCAGGCCATGGTGCTAGACCACTGGACCACCCCAGGCCATGGTGCTAGACCACTGGACCACCCCAGGCCATGGTGCTAGACCACTGCACCACCCTAGGCCATGGTGCTAGTACCAGACCACTGCACCACCCTAGGCCATGGTGCTAGTACCAGACCACTGGACCACCCCAGGCCACTTCCATTTTATACTTAAGCCCCCCTCCTTTTTTTTTTACCCTCCTTCCTCTATCACCATCTGGCCCCCAATAGAATATGAGACTATTCAAAACAACAGCTGATGATCGACGACATCAAGTATCAACAACTCTTACTGTTATACATCCCCTTAAATCCCCAATCCTTTCAACCGTTTAGCCTCCACCCTCGCCCGGCGTGATGATAAACAACCTTGATCTCCATTCCTTTGTCCTCCCTGATCTCTCACCATCTGTCCCTGTTTGGCCATTTTCTTGATGTCAGCGATGATCTTCTTCTCCTGTTGCTCCAGCCGTTGCCTCTCTTTATCCAGGTCCCTCATCGCACGGTTCAGAGCCCTCTGGTTCTGCCTCAGCATCTCCTCCGGTGTCTTCCTCTTCCCAAACAGGAAATCCATCTGCACACCAAACCAGGAACAATGACTCATGCAGAAAAAAGCCTCAAAACAACAGGGGTATCAGTACAAGGCTTTATAACCTAAACCTAAACAAAAGTATAACATTTCTCTGAACTTGATAACTGGTCGGTCGTCATCCTGGTGCAGACACTAGTTAATGCCATTGTTACATGATCAGAGCGTCATAGTCTGTGACAGAGAGCTGACATGTTCAACTACTTGTTTGTAATCTGACACTCAGTTGTTCAATGGCTTCTATTCTTTTAATTGCTAGTGTGTTATTGAAGACCAATGAAGCACCTAAGACAATTCACGTCACTGATCCGATTTCACAAACAGGTCGTTGGATATATTCTATATAAACTCTATGACGGTGTAATAACGCCTTTATAATAACGTGTTTCTCTGAGGCGGTTTGTTCATAGGGCTTGGCTTAGCTGAGTTAGCTAACACTGGCGAGATGAGTAGGAAGCTAGCTGTTTCAAGTTCTGGAAGCTAGCTAGCTATCTAGACGTTATTCAGCTTCATCTCACCGTGTATGGAGTCTTTCGTGCGGATTTTCCAGAAGAAAGGACTGTTTTTAGACGGGTTAATATGGATAGTCTGGCTATTTGTTGTCTTGCATAAACTTCCGTATAATGACGCTTCACTTCCTTTACCAGTAGGACGTGACGTCATAGATATGAGCATCATCACCATGGAGCATCACAGCCATACTAACATAATAATAATAATAATAATAATAATAATAATAATAATAATAATAATAATAATAATCATCATCATCATCATCATCATCATCATAATCATAATAATAATAATAATGATCATCATCATAATAATAACCTTTATTTTATAGCACTTTTCCTACAAACGTTGCAGCTCAAAGTGGGTTAACATATCCACACAGAATAACAATAATAATAGAACAATAGTAATCAATAAAACACACAATAGCAATAATATAAACTACATAATAAAACAAGACTAAACCATACATATTATACCATAGATATTATATATCTATGATCACAGCCCTAAGACACAAATAATGAAAATGACACACGTAACCTTACTTTTCTAACCATTTTATAATAGAAATTGGCAACTTGAGTTTTATTCGTAGAGATATTAAAGATGTTATAAACATCACATATTGTAATAATAATTGAACTCCTCTGCTTAAACTGGAGGTTGATCTGTAAACGACCATAGCCTTGTTGTTTAGAAGCTAACTTCATGAAAGTGAAATGTGTTTCTTTCAGTGTTACTACAGCCATAAACAGACCAATAACTCATGCAATCAACCGTTTGAATACATTTGTGTTGTGTGACCGACAAGTTGCATGGTTTTCAATGATTTGTTTGTCATTCTTTCTCAGGTAAAACTGATGGTCCCAAAATCTGATGGCACCCTTATGCCAAGTATCAAACAGGCCCAAACCCTAAAAATATTTAAATCTTAGCTAAAAACCTTCATGTTTTGCAGCAGTTATGATTAAACACAAACACTTCTATCAATATGTTATCCATGAACTATTGTCCTATGGAATGTTTTATCTATTTACTTCTTATATTTGCTTTTATTCATTGTCATTTTTATTTTCTTACTATGCTCCTCTTGCTGTATTTTTAAATAATGTATGTAATGTACTTTGAATTGCCCCTGTTGTATGAAATGTGCTATCCAGATAAAGCTGCCTCGCCTCTGTCCCCTTGGTGGCAGTAATGCCCTCTGTCCCCTTGGTGGCAGTAGTGCCCTCCCTCGCCCTGGTCTGCGCTGCTCGCTGTCCTGGGGGGAGAGGAAGAAGCCTCGCACCACACAATACACAGCCCGTCTGACAAGGGATGTGTCTCCTAAACCTTTACGGCCAGTTCTCCTTCTTACATGTTGACATTTTCAACAAGGGCGTCGGACAGCCGTGCTAATGTGTGTGTAAACACGTGAAGACTGTGGTTAGGAGAGATTGGTTTCGACCTGGAAAAACATCGGCAAGTCATTCAACTTCAACCAGCACGCCGTGGATTTACAGTGGGCCGCTGCGGGAGTTGTCCAGCCTTTTGGGGGGCTTGATCTACGGATCGATCTAAACTCAAGACCGAGGCTTCAGCCAAGAGGCCTTGAATAATAATTACAGTTTTAATGGATGTGGGGCGGAAACAAACCCGTGTCGGAAGAAACGCGTCGCTAACAGACGGACGGTGATGGTGGCGTGGGGAAAACAGCCACCAAATAACGTCAGACTTTGTTTTAACAATAATATGATAATTTGGGGGATGTGGGTTAGTTAGCTAGAAGCAGCTTACTAGCTCGGTGCTAACGTCTCACGTCTTTCTTTTCATGTCAATTCAGCCGTTCATATCGGGCCCGTTGTCGTTTATTATCATCATTACTATCGTCTATTAACACACCGGACGTCTTATACTAATGAAGGAAAACTAATTCAGCTCTAATTATTCAGCTAACGGCGTTGCCGACTCCTGCGATACTCTATGCTAGCTCTTGAATAGCTTTAGCGTTGATGAAGCTAAGCTAGGTGGCTATACATTATACATCGATGAAGCTAAGCTAGGTGGCTATACATTATACATCGATGAAGCTAAGCTAGGTGGCTATACATTATACATCGATGAAGCTAAGCTAGGTGGCTATACATTATACATCGATGAAGCTAAGATAGGTGGCTATACATTATACATCGATGAAGCTAAGCTAGGTGGCTATACATTCTACATTGATGAAGCTAAGCTAGGCGCCGGAGTCGCTCTTTAAACGGACCAGCAGCTAGCTCGCGAGCTGTCACCGGACACAAGCCACTACGTTCAGCTACTAGCAAAGCTTGTCACGTTGAGGTCAACTGGACAGTCCTGATCAGTAGTTAGTCAGCTAATAATCACGTCCAGTTGGTCTATTTTTCTAATCTATCTGATCCATACGTGTGATAACGTGATAAGCTGGCTACCTCGAAGCCGTTTAAACACCTGAACGTAGCCGGTTAGCTTAGCGTAGTCATTTTTGTTTACATACGCATATTTTGGTTGTTGGCTGGCTGGCCTGTGTCTCACTAGCAGCCATGTCTTGACACTAAACTCGGATGTATTCCCAATGAAGTGTGAACCCTAACAACCCGTGTCATGACGCGCCGAGTCGGCCGAGAGAAAGGCCCCGCCGAGGCCCCACGGAGCTCCGGAGACTCAGCGGAGTGAACGACACGGTGCTTCTCCTAACGCCATTTTAGACACAGCCTCCTGTCCTCCTGTGTGGGCCTCTGGGTTGTGTTGTGTTGTGTTGTG
>NC_137681.1:26132515-26140015 GCF_963989245.1 Nansenia antarctica | reverse complement strand
CTGCTATTGCCTGCTAATGCCTGCTAATGTCTGCTAATGTCTGCTAATGCCTGCTAATGTCTGCTAATGTCTGCTAATGCCTGCTAATGTCTGCTATTGCCTACTAATGTCTGCTAATGCCTGCTAATGTCTGCTAATGCCTGCTAATGTCTGCTAATGTCTGCTATTGCCTGCTAATGCCTGCTAATGTCTGCTAATGTCTGCTAATGCCTGCTAATGTCTGCTAATGTCTGCTAATGCCTGCTAATGTCTGCTAATGTCTGCTAATGCCTGCTAACGCCTGCTAATGTCTGCTAATGCCTGCTAATGCCTGCTAATGCTAAAAATGGACATGGATATGTCAGCAGACTATCCAGTACATTCTGTGGACACCAGGGGAGGCTGGCGGAGGTAGAAATCGGAGAACAGTTACCTTCCCATACTTCCCATAGTTTTTCCCTTGTTTACTCTCTTACTCACTCATTAATTCGTTCCCCCCCCCCCCTCTCTCTCTCTCTCTTCCTTTCTGCTTACCCATCGCATTTCTCTCTCTCTTCTTTTTCACATGCTGTGTTGTTTGTGTGTGTGTGTGTGTGTGTGTGTGTGTGTGTGTGTGTGTGTGTGTGTGTGTGTGTGTGTGTGTCTGGGTCTGAGTCACAGAGCAGAGATAATAGGGTTGCCACCCGTCCCTTAAAATACGGAATCGTTCCGTATCTGACAGTTAAAAGATGCGTCCCGTTTTAAACCAATACGGAACGCTGTTTGTTCCGTATTTTCAATCCACCCGCATTGCGTGATTCCTCCAATATCATACAGAGCTGCCAAGTCTTTTATTTTTGAAATTCCTTTAAATAAAGCTACTGGACACGAGTTTCGTGGCATCTTTCTGCACGCGCGTTAACTTGAGTCTGCAATCGAAGCGGGAGGCGCGCGCTGCTGGAAGAACCTGTGTTCACGCGAGCTGCATGAGTCTTAGAACGTAGCAAGCAGTGTTGCCAGATTGGGCTACTTTTGGTCACACTGGACGGGTGGATTCGGCAGCTTTTAGACTGGTTGGGCTGGAAATTGTCAATTCCGTCTGGCAACCCTGGTAGCAAAATATGTGCATACGTATCTGGTAGCCTGGTACTTTCAAATCGCAAGTTCTTTCATCCTCTGTTCTCTTTTTCGGGGTGATGGAGGAGAGATTGGCAGTGAAATTTTGCTCATCCTCACACTCATGTTTTTCCCCCTCCATTAATCTTCTGTTATTCAACACGTGTGAAAACGGATTGTATCCTTTATCTCAAAGACACTATGGCATACTGTTTCTTAAATAGGCCTATTCACTTAATATTCACTTAATTTGGGTGAGATGATAGGCCTACTTTGCAACTTTACAGTTTTGGTAACTGTTTTGTGTTTCTCTACTGTAACATAATATAACATTGTTATTATTATTATTATTTTTATTATTATTAATTACAATGTACAATACAAATACAACAATTGGGGGTACCTCAAAACATTTTCGCAACATCCTTCCCAAAGGCCTCATTCGGACCCAGGAAAAACCCTGGTATGTCCTGTATAACATGATAGCCATCTATGAGCAATGCACTGTACATGTATATAAGATGATGACCAAGGGTCTTTCTGCTGCTGACCAAGGGGCTGAGTCCTGTTGATGGGGCCCAATTTTCTTTTAGACTCTGTAGGCTACTGTATTTGTTTATTAAGACTTACATAAATATGATATATTGTCTGAATTTGTCTTGTTTTATCAAATGTTCCAATTATTTTAATTTCTTGTGCTGGTTTATTATGAACAACATGTAAAATTGCAGGAAACTAGCACAAATAATTGTGTGGGAGAGAGGGGCCGCCGCTGCCAAAACGTGCACAGTTTTGGGTCGCTCCACCGCCAAAAAATCTCACTCCAAACTTTTGGTGAAACTTGGCAGCCCTTAAGGCTTTATTGAAACGATGTTTAACTTATGATTTACTAGCACTGGCGCCCCCACCCCGCCCGTGGTCCCGAGGAGCGGGGCCCCTACTGCGAGGGGTGTCCCTTATTTCTCTGACTGAAATGTGGCAACCCTACCCACGACTGCCAGACGAGCTCAACACACACACACACACACACACACACACACACAGCGGGGTGATGAGGAGGAACACACACACACACACACACACACACACACACACACACACACTAAGCGAGGTGATGAAGGAACACACCCCCACACACAGACACACAGACACACACACACACACACACACACACACACACACACACACAGCGGGGTGATGAGGAGGAACACACACACACACACATACACACACACACACACACACACACACACTCACACATACACACACACACACATACACACACACACACTCAGAAACACACACACACACACACACACACACACACACTCACACATACACACACACACACATACACACACACACACTCAGAAACACACACACACACACACACACACACACTCACACACACACACTCACACATACACACACACACACATACACACACACACTCAGAAACACACACACACACACACACACACACAAACACACACTCACACACAGCGGGGTGATGAGGAGGAACACATACACACACAGGGCCCTAAGCGAGATTTTAAATGTGCCCCCCCCCCCCCCCACACACACACACACACACACGTTTTGTCGGGGGGTTGGAGTTTTCGATTGACGGGTGTTTAATCGACATGGGGGGGCATCAAAAATTGGCATCAATCCACACACAATACCCCATAATGACAACGAGTAACTGTAACTAACACTGTAACTAACCACTGTAACTAACCACTGTAACTAACCACTGTAACTAACCACTGTAACTAACCACTCTAACTAACCACTCTAACTAGCCACTGTAACTAACCACTGTAACTAACCACTGTAACTAACCACTGTAACTAACCACTGTAACTAACCACTGTAACTAACCACTGTAACTAACCACTCTAACTAACCACTGTAACTAGCCACTGTAACTAACCACTGTAACTAACCACTGTAACTAACCACTCTAACTAACCACTGTAACTAACCACTGTAACTAACCACTCTAACTAACCACTGTAACTAACCACTGTAACTAACCACTGTAACTAACCACTGTAACTAACCACTGTAACTAGCCACTGTAACTAACCACTGTAACTAACCACTGTAACTAGCCACTGTAACTAACCACTGTAACTAACCACTGTATGCAGGGCTGTGACTAACCACTGTAACTAGCCACTGTAACTAACCACTGTAACTAACCACTGTAACTAGCCACTGTAACTAACCACTGTAACTAACCACTGTATGCAGGGCTGTGACTAACCACTGTGACTAACCACTGTAACTAACCACTGTAACTAACCACTGTAACTAGCCACTGTAACTAACCACTGTAACTAGCCACTGTATGCAGGGCTGTGACTAACCACTGTAACTAGCCACTGTAACTAGCCACTGTAACTAACCACTGTAACTAGCCACTGTAACTAACCACTGTAACTAACCACTGTAACTAACCACTGTAACTAACCACTGTTACTAACCACTGTAACTAACCACTGTAACTAACCACTGTAACTAACCACTGTAACTAACCACTGTTACTAACCACTGTAACTAACCACTGTAACTAACCACTGTAACTAACCACTGTAACTAACCACTGTAACTAACCACTGTAACTAGCTCCAACCCCAGGGTGTCTACTCCTTACACAGCGTTGCAAAAGGGACATTTTTGAAATATCTGCTTGGTGTTGTTGTGTTGTTTCAACCATTCTTGTGGGGTAGAAAGTATGAGAGGGTAGAGAGTATGAGAGGCGAGGCGTTGCTGTCAAACCAAGAGGACATTTTTCAAAACATTAGTTTTGTGTTGTTTCATACTCACTGGGGAAGAAGACAGTGTGCTGACTCTAACACAGAACACACAGAATGTAATAGAATATTGATCTGCTGGACCCCCAGGCTGAAGCCAGGCAGCTCACCTGTGGGTGTCATTTGAAATGTCAATGTGTACGGTGTGTGCAACCAAACCCTGGTGACCTAGTCTCAGGGGACAGACAGACCTATTCTCAGGGGACAGACAGACAGACCTATTCTCAGGGGACAGACAGACAGACCTATTCTCAGGGGACAGACAGACAGACAGACATATTCTCAGGGGACAGACAGACAGACAGACCTATTCCCAAGGGACAGACAGACAGACCTATTCTCAGGGGACAGACAGACAGACCTATTCTCAGGGGACAGACAGACCTATTCTCAGGGGACAGACAGACAGACAGACCTATTCCCAAGGGACAGACAGACAGACAGACCTATTCTCAGGGGACAGACAGACAGACCTATTCTCAGGGGACAGACAAACAGACAGACCTATTCTCAGGGGATGTGGTTTCTCACAGTCAGGACACACAGCTAAACGACACACCACACAACACACACACACACACACACACACACACACACACACACACACACACACACACCCACACACCCACACACCCACACACACACACACACACACACACACACACACACCCACACACCCACACACCCACCCACACACCCACACACACCCACACACACACGCTCCCTCAGCGCGGGGGCTCTCACCGTGTGCGTGCAGAGTCCATGTCCAGGACTAATTTAGCTAAATGTTTCCTTTGTTTCTGGATGTTGGGGATGTCCACCTGGAGGGAGAGGAGAACACACAACACATCACAACAAAGCAGAGAGGAGCCTTTGAGTCCTGTTTCCTCCCGGCTGTGAGAACCTGAACAGAACAGACACGGCACTGTCAGCATTGTAAAATGGACTATAATGCACCTTATCCAAAGCTCTTTACAAAGGCCTCTCATTCACCCATTCACACACACATTCACACACTAATGGCGGCAAGCTGCCATGCAAGGCGCCGGCCAGCCCGCTCATTGAGAGCAATTTGGGGTTCAGTGTCTTGCCCAAGGACACCTCGACATGTGGAGACAAGAGGAGCCGGGGATCGAACCACCGAACTTGCGATCATTAGACGCCGGCTCTACCTCCTCCAAACACACGCGCACACACAGGAATATAATTACTGCAATTGATAGAATGGTTAGATAATAGCCCAAATGGCGGTTATAAAAGAGGCGTCTGTGTCAGCCATTTGGATTGTTATCTAATCATTCTGCCATCAATTGCAGTAATTATATTCCTGTCGGCTTGTGTAATAGGTAGCTTGTGTAAGCTAAAATGGCCCTGACATTCAACTCTTTACGACAAAGGGATCGATGTCCATTGCTTGGCTGACTGGACTGTACGGTACCTCTACCAAGTTATAGCGCGGGTCTGGACTGTACTGTACCTATGGTAAATGGACTGACTTATTCCAAAGGTCTTTACAACGGCCTCTCATTCACCCATTCACACACCCATTTACACACCGATGGCTGGCAAGCTGCCATGCAAAGTCGCCGGCCCGCTCACTGGGAGCAATTTGGGGTTCAGTGACTTGACCAAGGACACCTCGATATGTGGCCAGCCTGGGTTCGAACCATCGTACTGTACTGTACCTCTGCCAGTTCGTACAGGGGGTCGACGACGTCCCTCTCGATGGTGAACTCAAACAAGATGAGCTCCTGGGCCATCTTCTCCTGCGTCTCCCCGCAAAGCTTCAGCATCTTCCTACACCGGCCAATCAGAGGGCAGAGAACGTAGCACATGACCAAATCAGAGGAATTAATCAGGAAGTAGCACAGAGCAGCACAAGATCTACTTTGGACTACTGGTTCTGGGTGCAATAATATGTGTACCGGTACATTTCATTTCATGAATCAAACCAGGAAAGTCGGCTCTTCAACATGTCTGTGTTTTCCAGGGAGTCCATGTGTCTTATGCTGTCGAAATTACAATCAAACACTTCCTTTGACCAGAACTATACCTTTATATGTGACACAGTCTGATCATTTGTTCCGCATGTCGTCAACCAATCAAAATGTTCAGACTTTTCTTTTGAAACACAGAACTACGTTTCAACGTTGTTGAGAATCACAACACAAACTCGCTAGTCAAGCCAAAATACTGCAACAACGCAACGGATTGGGTGAGTAATCCCCACTGCTACCTAGTTAACTATAACACTACTTTACATTGTTAGCAGGCTCACAAAACAAGCTGTGTTAGTCGACTAGCGACGCGTGTCGTCGATTTTCAACAACTTGGAAATGTGTTCACCTTTTTCGAAAGAAAAGTCTGATCGTTACATTGGATCCCCACATGAGGACCAAAGCATCAGAACGGGTCACATAATGTGTTCATTCCATTTCATGGATCAAACCAGGAAAGTCCGCTCTTCAACAAATGATGTTGATGTTTCCCAGGGAGTCCATGTGTCTTATGCTGTCGAATTCACAATCAAACACTTCCTTTGACCAGAACAACGTAAGCCTTTCTATGTGATGACGTGGCTGTCTGTCCTTCTACAACTCATATGGATCATGAATCACCTCTGGGTCGCTGGCTGACGCCACCATCCGTTCCATGTCAGCGCTCTTTAAGAACACGCTGGGATTGATGTGGCACATGATCAATCTGCAATCAAATAGAATGCACTGTGTACGTATGTGTGTGTGCATGTGTGCGTGTCCATGCTTGCGTGTGTGTGTGTGTGCGTGCGTGTCCATGCTTGCGTGTGTGTGTGTGTGCTTGCGGGCGTGCTTGCGTGCATGTGTGTGTGTGTGTGTGTGTGTGTACTCACCCCAGCAGCGTGTCGTCCCCCAGCACAGCAGCCCCCTCCACCAGACACTGGGCCAGCGTGGTGAGAGGCAGCTTCTTCTACAGGAAGAGGAACATGAGAACATGAGAACATGAGAACACTTTACATGCTAGAAATGTCCTCCCAATGTCCTCCCAATGTCCTCCCAATGTCCTCCCAATGTCCTCCCAATGTCCTCCCAATGTCCTCCCAATGTCCTCCCAATGTCCTCCCAATGTCCTCCCAATGTCCTCCCAATCATGTTCCTCCTCATGAAATGACTCCACAGGAAATAACATGATGGAATAAAGCTGATGAGAATGTGTTTGATGACAAACCACATTCACGGTGCAGCAGCTTTTAGTCACTCTGCCGGGTGCTCTTGGAACAAACCCTAAAAAAATATAAATCTAAGCTACTGTTTTGCAGCAGTTATGATTAAACACTAACACTACCATCCATGTCTTTTTCAATTAATTTCTATTATCTTATTTATTATCTTTATTAAATGTTTATTGAATCTATTCTTATCATTGTACTTTTATTTTGTTATCTGTTTACTTTTCTCCTCTTGATGTATCTTGTTTAATGCTGTACGTACAGCACTTTGAATTGCCCCTGTTGTATGAAATGTACTATACAAATAAACTTGCCTTGCCTTGCCACAGTGTGGCAGCGCTGTACGACTGTTGTTCAATTTCCTGATTGATTGATTGATTGAACAGCAGCAGTAGTAAA
>NC_137681.1:26107515-26120015 GCF_963989245.1 Nansenia antarctica | reverse complement strand
TTTAACCACTCAACCTTGCTACTTAGACAGTCCTGGTCTGACACAGGACTAAACACTCAACCCTTTGTAGGGGTATATTCCTCTGGATAGCTACTTTTTGGTTTGTTGTTTGTTAAACCAAAGCTCCGGAGGCCTTGAGCCGTCTCCGACCTTCAGGGGAGACGACCGGCTAGCTACCGCTCAGGAAGTGTGCTAGCCGTTAGCCCTCGGTTCAATGGATCCTTATGAGACGATGCTATGCTAAACGCTAAGTAGCGTAGGTTAGTGTCGTTTCTGAATGAAATGCTTCCTCGACCTTGTTAGTCTGCTAAGCTAACGCCTTCCAATCACAGCTTAACACCTCGAGCGTGACGCTGTTTCACCTACTTTTAGCGCGACAAGGTGTCAAATGACTTCACTGACTCTTCACACAGTGTGTACTGACACACAAAGATTGCTGGATGGCGAGGTCACACAAGAAGAGAAAAATAACAACATCACTACCTCTAAAAGTGCATAATGTTCCTATGCGCAGAGAAGCAGGGAAATTATTAGCGCAATCTGATATGAATGAGTCAGCTGAAAACGAACTATGGAAAAAAAATAATTATATATAGAGTATATATATAGAATAACGTTATGCACGCCATATCTTGGATGAAGATGTAACGTAAGTGGAGAGGAGATTGATCGAGACTGCAGGAGCTTTACTAACGAATGAAAGTTCATTATCAGTATTAAAAAATAATTGTAATATATACACTGTATTGCAATATTGTGTTATCATAATTATCAGCTTCACAGTGCAAAAGACTGTTTATTTGTCGGTGAACTTCACGCCGGCTGTAACGTCAGCCTGTCAGCCCCTGCAACTGCTCACAGGGGTTGTTATGTGATTATATGGAATGGCTGAATATGTTCATTCTTTTTATTTTGATTACATTATATAATTGTATTTGGTATAATGACAAATAAACTTGAAAAATGATCTCACAGGAGCGCGTACCTGCATGGAGCGTTCATAGTTAGTTTCACCTATATTAGTGAAAAGAACTGAAAGAAAATAAATGAAAGAAAGGAGAGAAATTATAAATCATTCAGAATGTTATAGGTTTTAATATTTCACAATCGTGCCAACATAAGCACGCTCCCTCGCACGCCCAGCCCATAATTTTTGATGCTGCCAATGTAGGTAAATGTCTAATGAAAAGCGTGACAATGTTGAAAGACATGATGTCATAATCAAAATATAAAACCTGATTGGATTAAATAAGATTCTGTTGTGATTGTGTTGACATTGTTGTGATGGCAAAAGAAATGTTGGTTATGTAACGTAAGTGGAGAGGAGATTGATCGGGACTGCGGGAGTTTTCATTACTAACGAATGAAAGTTTTTTTTTTTTTTTTTTTTAAATAGCAATAAATATTGCAATATTGTGTTATATAATTAGGCTATGAGCTTCACAGAGATGCACAAGTCTGTCGTGTTTATTTGACGTGAACTTCACGCCGGCTGTATCGTCAGCCTGTCAGCCCTGGCGACTGCTGTAATCTTGAATGAATGAATGAATGAATGAATGAATGGACTTTATTGTCATTGCTACAGTACAGGTACCAAACAACGAAATTTAGGAGGGGTGGCTCCCCTGGTGTTAGGAAAGAAAAAAAAAAAAAAAAAAAAAACTTTTAGCAAAAGAAAAGAAATCACAAGAAGGTAAGGAGCTGGTTTACATAAATAGAGGCTATGTACACAATCCACTGTACTATACTGCACAGATAGTCAACTAGGGTTGTCATATTGCACAATAGTATTTTTTCACGTTATTTAAAGTGTCACAGTTTTGCAGGCTTGAAATGTACATATTTGTGCCTCCGCACTACACCTCATTTTTTCAGTCCAGCAGCTGCCATACAATCCGTCCAGACTGTCCAGGGCCCAGAACTTAGGTCTTTGCTGTGTTCAGGGCCTGGATGGCCCTGGGGTAGAAGCTGTTCTTCAGTCTGTTTGTCTTAGCGGCCGGGGTCCTGTACCTCCTTTTCGAGGGCAGCCTGGTAAAGTGTACGTGCCCAGGGTGGGTCGGGTCCCTGGAGATCTTTGAGGCCTTCCTGAGACAGCGTGTGTTGTACAGCTCTTCCAGAGAGGGGAGGGGGGCGCCGGTGATCTTCTGTGCTGTTCTCACTACTCTCTGTAGCGCATTTCTCTCCGCTGTTGTGCAGCTGGAGAACCAGTTGCAGATGCCGTAGGTGAGGATGCTCTCCACTGCGCCGCGGTAGAAGGCTACCAGTATCTCCTGCTTGTTGTGTTCCTTCCTGAGGCATCTCAGGGTGTATAGCCGCTGTTGTGCCCTCTTTATGGTGCCTTTTGTGTTGTCCTTCCAGGTCAGGTCATCCCGCATGTGATGTCCCAGGAATCGGAGGGTTGAGACTCTCTCCACGCTCTCTCCGTCGATGAGCAGGGGCTGGATCTCGGACTTTTTCCTCCTGAAGTCTACGATGAATTCCTGGGTCTTTGACTTGTTCAGCAGCAGGTTGTTAACCTTGCACAGCTTGCTCAGTTGCTCTACCTCATCCCTGTACGCCGCCTCGTCCCCCCCGAGATACATCCCACCACGGTGGTGTCGTCTGCAAACTTTACGATGTAGTTGCTGGGGTGGACGGGGGTGAAGTCGTGGGTGTAGAAGTTGTAGAGGATGGGGCTTAGCACGCAGCCCTGGGGGGACCCAGTGCTGAGGCTGAGGGCTGTGGAGGTGTGGGGGCCCACCCGCACCCTCTGGGGGCGGTCGGTCAGGAAGTCCTTGATCCACGCACATATAGAGTGTGATAGACCCAGGTCTAGTAGTTTGGTCACTAGCCTGTCTGGAAGGATAGTGTTGAAGGCGGAGCTGAAGTCCACGAAGAGCAGTCTCGCGTAGCTGTTTCCCCTCCCCAGGTGGGATAGAGTGGCGTGGAGAGTCGTCGCGATGGCGTCCTCTGTGGACCTGTGGGCTCTGTAGGCGAACTGGTATGGATCCAGGTTGGGCGGGAGGCGTGTGAGTATGTGGGCCCGGACTAGTTTCTCGAAGCACTTCATGATGATTGGTGTGAGTGCCACCGGGCGGTAGTCGTTTAGGCAGCTCACCGTGCTTTTCTTCGGGACTGGGATGATAGTTGAGGTTTTCAGGCAGGGTGGGACGGTGGCCTGGGACAGGGACTGGTTAAAGATGTTGGTGAAAACCCCGGCCAGCTGGTCGGCGCAGTCTCTCAGCACCCGTCCCAGGACGCCATCCGGCCCCGAGGCTTTCCTGGGGTCCACCGCCTTCAGTACGCGTCTCACTTCATGCTCTGTGAGGGTGAGGCTGCTGAGAGCTGGAGAGAGTGGTGTTTGTGTTGCGGTTACCTCCGTTCGCCCCTCGTCGAACCGGGCGTAGAAGGTGTTCAGCTTTCCCACCAGCAGGGGGTCGTCCTCTGCGGCTGTGAGCCTGTTGGCTCTGAAGTTTGTCATCTGCTGAACCCCCTGCCACATCCGCCTGGAGTCGTTGCTCAGGAGGCATTCCTCAATCTTCTCTCTGTGCTCTGCCTTGGCCGCTTTGATGCCGCGCTTTAGGTTGGCCCTGGTGGAGCTGTACAGCGGTGTGCTCTTCCCTGCGAAGAAGGCGTTGTCCCTCTCGTTGATCAGTTTTTGGACCTTCCCAGTCATCCATGGCTTCGTGTTGGGGTAGACCCGGACCCGTTTGTCCACGGTGACTGAGTTGGTGCAGTTCACTATGTGGTTCAGAACCGACGACGTGTACTGTTCCAGGTCCTCATGCTCATATTCCTGCCATAGGGTGTCATTTAGGCAGATCTGCAGTGGAGCGGACCCTTCTGGCCAGGTTCTGACAGTCTTAGTGGTGATGGGAGCACTTTTCCCCATGGTAGTGTATGCAGGAATCAGGAGGATTGACACATGGTCAGACATGCCTAGATGAGCTAGCGGACTAGCCTTGTAAGCACGTTTGATGTTGGTGTATACCTTATCCAGTGTTTTTTCTCCTCTCGTTGCACATTTCACATGCTGATAGAACTTGGGTAGTACTGCCTTCAGGTCGACATGATTGAAGTCCCCCGCTATGATGTGAATAGCCTGTGGATCAGTGCTTTGTTGGCCACTGATTACTTCATATAGTCGCGCCAATGCTAGGCTGCTGTCTGCGCTAGGCGCTATATACACACATGTTATTAGCACCGCGTTAAACTCCCTCGGGAGGTATGTGGGTCGGCATTTAACAGTCAAGTATTCCAGGTCTGGATATTATAATAAGCACGGATATTATAATAAGCGGGAGAGAGCGGTGTTTGAAACCCGCTTGGAGCGATCTCCCAGTGCCGTCCGATATGTTATGTAATCGCCCACCTACGTAAATTTGGCTTGGACAGCACACAGCTTTTTATAACCAAAAAATACACACCTTGTCGACTCTGATCTAAGCTCTGATCTAAGCTCTCACTGATCTAAGTATCACTTTTCACCCACACCCCAAAGATCCAAACAGATCAGATCGAAACATTATATTAGCATTTGAGTCACACGCTGAAACAACAGTGCTAGTCGCTCACGTGTAGCGAGATTAGGGGAGGTTTGTGAATTGCCTACGCACGCTTGGACATGGGGCTTATCAACACCTCCCTAGCAGCCTACACAATTTAGCTCTATCTATATCTATAATTATATTATCAGAACATCAGGTGAAGGGCAGTGATTGAAACCCAGCGGGTGGGATAGAATAGATTGTCAGGCTGCAACCTGCAAACTAGCTGCAATTGTCTGGTAATTGGGATTCGAAAATAAGGGATATTTTCCAAAAAATAAGGGAAAATAAGGGATATCGCCCCCGCACACCCCTGGGCCATCCTCTCCCCCCCACCGTCCACATACCATACCCCTGACATTTAGACAAGGGTACACACAGTCACTCTTAACATCACCACTAGACAACCATAGGCATGGGTCCTCCCCTGTCACCACCAACACAAACAGTCACACCCTAAACCCTGTACACAAACAGTCACACCCTAAGCCCTGTACATAAACACACATGGCATGAAGGGGTTAATATCTGAAAATGCTCAATGGATATCACCGGGCACCCTCCTGTATTTTGAAGAGGTACCCCCACGCAACAAGAAACAGCAGAGAAAAAAACATTACCCGACAAAACAAGGTTCATCCCCATGGCTCCCGGACTAGTATAGTAACACGAAAGTATTAACAGGATACGATAAAAGTAATAATATAAGAGAAGCATATGAATAAATCATAATTATGCTCTAGAGACATTGTGATGAGTCAGTTTGTTTTGTGAGATCTCATCTTAGGAAGTTAATCAAACAATGTTGATCCAGTTAATTTAGTGAGTGAGTGAGTGAGTGAGTGAGTGAATGAATGAGTGAGTGAGTGAGTGAGTGAGTGAATGAGTGAGTGAGTGAGTGAGTGAGTGAGTAAGTGAATGAATGAGTGAATGAGTGAGTGAGTGAGTGAATGAATGAGTGAATGAGTGAGTGAGTATGAGTGTGAGTGAGTGCTTGCTTGCTTGCGTGAGTGAGTGAGTGAGTGAGTGAGAGAAAGGGAGAGAGAGCGAGCGAGAGAGAGAACGGGGGAGAGAGAGAATGAGGGAGAGAGAGAATGAGGGAGATAGAGACAGAGAGTGACTGTGGAGGTCAGGAGGTTGACTACAGTACAGAAAACAGTGTACCCAAACAATGTGGACCGAAAATGACGACTAACATGGTTATGCATTATGTACGTCATTATGTATGTCGTGTGCGTCTAACATGTGACTGGTTTATCTGTTCTGACTCAGTAAAAGTCTGCCATGATTATGAAATGAAGAATGTAAATGGAGTAAGTGTAAGTTAGATGGAGACTCTCCATCGCTGGAAGAGGAGAACACAGACACAGGTGTTAACTAAAACACACACACACACACAGACACAGACACAGACACAGACACAGACACAGACACAGACACAGACACAGACACAGACACACACACACACACACACACACACACACACACACACACACACAGACACATACACACACACACACACACACACACACAGACACAGACACACACACACACACACACACGGGGGTTGGGCTGGTGGTAGCATACAGTGTACAAGTGTATACTGTTGTAATTCCACCACACTGTCCATACCGTTACATTGCCATTACACCCAACCAAACACAGGACCCGATGTTTATGAAGTGAATATGATGACATTATGCAACTCGTTTGTTCACCTGGTAGCCTGCTGTCGGTTGCCTGTACGTGAGCTTAGAATGAGAAGGTTCTATCTCTGTTTAGGGCAGTTCAGAGATATTGAGCGTCAACGTTTTTACATTCCATTATGTTTTGTGAGATGGAACTTTTGTATTTTAAATGTCAACATGTAAAAAATAACACCACACAGGCATTAATAAACACCTAATGGATCAGATTATGTAAAAAAACTAAATTTTTACCAAAAATGGAGATAGAACCTTATAATTCTAACGTCACGTGTAGGCTTCTTGATTCCATGTTTGTTGTTTTATTGTATTGTATTATATTAAGTTTGTGTGTAAATGTGTAGTTATTATGACATCCTATCCTGTGTATCACCAACGCTCCCTAATCTGAATTCAGATTACCCAGCATGCTGAGTGGGGAGGGGGGGGGTTGAATGTTGCCATGGTAGCGAGAGAGGGGATGGATGAGAGTGAAAAGTGAAGGTGGCGTCTGGAAATGGATGTGGTGTTGGAGTAAACCACGATGGTGGCTCTGACAGGAGTGTGTGTGTGTGTGTGTGTGTGTGTGAGGCCAATCCTTCACCTGTCGCCACTAGCACCTCTGGAGCTGAGATCTGTATCACACACACACACACACACACACACACACGCGCACACACACACACACACACACACACACACACACACACACACATACTAACGCTACACACGCACACACACACACACACACACACACACACACACACACACACACACACACCTATCCTCTGCTTTCAAGGTCACCTGCTGTAATGTGTGTGTGAGAGGGGGAGGAATAGAACAGTCTCATATGGGTACTGGCTGTCATTGTGAGTCCAACATTTCAGCGTGTGTGTGTGTGGCGTTAGTATGTGTGTGCGTGCGTGTGCGTGTGTGTGTGTGTGTGTGTGTGCGTGTGCGTGCGCGTGTGCGTGTGCGCGTGTGGAGGGTTTCGAGGGGGTCCATTAGTTCCCCACAGCACATGCAGTGTGTGTTTGTGTACGTGTGTGTCCTTGGGCTCTGGGTGTTCGTGATGTCACAACAAATGCACAACTGGATAAATAAGCAGAGAGTGTGTGTGTGTGTGTGTGTGTGTGTGTGTGTGTGTGTGTGTGTGTGTGTGTGTGTGTGTGTGTGTGTGTGTGTGTGTGTGTGTGTGTGCTGCTGCTGTCACACCAGCATGTCAACAGCAGGCTGGAGGATGAGGCTCCGCTGAAAATCCTAAAGCTGAAACATGGACGTCTCTCTGGCTAACAGCTAAGAACATCCCTGGTTGTCTCTAAGACTGGCTGGATCAGCTTTGTAAACACACACACACACACCACACACACACACACACACACACACACACACACACACACACACACGCACACACACACACACACTCACACTAAAAAAACTGCTTCTGTCAGGGAGAGGAGGGCGATATCTGACAACACTACTGTTCCTTTATCTCTCTCTCTCTTTTCTAGGGGGTTGCCATTTCACTACATCCCCTCTTGTATAGAGGAAAACAAATCAAATGATGTTACTTCACTGCTGACCCCTCCTTCCTGTCAGCCCAGACCCCCCCCCCCCCCCCCCGCCACCTGACCCCCCTCCCATGAGAAGACAGGGACGTAGCTGCTCAAAGACTAGTGTCGCTGAAACATTCATGCTGCTCCATGCACCATGCACCATGCACCATGCACTGGCCGCATCAATATTTCAGCACGGCTAAAAATATGAGAGGAGTCAGTCTCACACCCCCCCCCCCCACCGCCTCCCCCTTCAGACTAATAAGTTACTGCCTGACACTGACACACACACACACAGACACACACACACAGACACACACACCACACACCACACACCACACACCACACACCACACACCACACCACACACACACACACACACACACACACCACACATGTCTGGGGAGTGTTTATGTTGGTGTCTTTACACAGCTGGTCTAAACAGGACTGATTCAGTTGACACCACTGACCCCAGATCAGGGAGGGAGGGGTCAGTCTGACCCCAGATCAGGGAGGGAGGGGTCAGTCTGACCCCAGATCAGGAAGGGAGGGGTCAGCCTGGCAGGTTAACCACACTGACTGGTCTTTCTCCCTATCTTCTGCCGTAGACTGAAGACCTCTATCTCTTCAGGCTACATATTAACTGTTCCTCCTAAAGACCTCCATCTCTTCAGGCTACACCTTAACTGTCCCTCCTAAAGACCTCCATCTCTTCAGGCTACACCTTAACTGTCCCTCCTAAAGACCTCTATCTCTTCAGGCTACATCTTAACTGTTCCTCCTAAAGACCTCCATCTCTTCAGGCTACACCTTAACTGTCCCTCCTGAAGACCTCCATCTCTTCAGGCTACACCTTAACTGTCCCTCCTAAAGACCTCCATCTCTTCAGGCTACACCTTAACTGTCCCTCCTAAAGACCTCCATCTCTTCAGGCTACACCTTAACTGTCCCTCCTAAAGACCTCCATCTCTTCAGGCTACATCTTAACTGTCCCTCCTAAAGACCTCCATCTCTTCAGGCTACACCTTAACTGTCCCTCCTAAATACCTCCATCTCTTCAGGCTACACCTTAACTGTCCCTCCTAAAGACCTCCATCTCTTCAGGCTACACCTTAACTGTCCCTCCTAAAGACCTCCATCTCTTCAGGCTACACCTTAACTGTCCCTCCTAAAGACCTCCATCTCTTCAGGTTACATCGTAACTGTCCCTCCTAAAGACCTCCATCTCTTCAGGCTACACCTTAACTGTCCCTCCTAAAGACCTCCATCTCTTCAGGTTACATCGTAACTGTCCCTCCTAAAGACCTCCTCATCCCCACTACCCCCCTGTACAGACCTCCTCATCCCCTCATTTTTTATTTATTTTTTATTAAATGTTAAAAAGGACTTCCTTCTTCTAGCATTGTAATTGCCAATCGCCCCTAGTTTTGGCATAGATTACTTTTTCTTATGACGACTGATGGATAGATGATTCACTTACATAGACAAATGTATTTGTTGTAAGTCGCTTTGTATGAAGGCGTCTGCTAAATGCCCAAAATGTGACTGTCTCCATACCAAGGTTTAGCTTGTGAAGACTTGGTGGAAATAGAGCAAAACAATGTGGCTAACTAGAGCAACATGGCACGTAGCGCTGAGGGTGAATACAGTCAAACTGTCAACATTGTACAGAGCCAAGGGTGACTTCATTCACCAGAAATGCATAAATTATCATGCTTAATTTTGTAGCCAATCAAAGTGTTGTTGCTAGGGAAATACAACCTAAAACACTCTGCACTCTAGGTGCCAAGTGATCTGGAATTCTTTGACAGTTGGAGAGTTAATCCTCCCTTCAAACACATCAAGTAGTGGTGGCAGGGGCGCCGCTAGAGATTCTGGGCCCCATGACAGAATATCATTTTGGGCCCCCCCACCTAAACCACCCATCAACCTAAACCCAGTTGAAGTTGATTAACTATTGATGCACTGCAAGAAATCCAATGATGGACATCTTGTTGTGCCTCCTAATCTGACACGCCCCCGTGAGCCTCGTTCTGGCGCCCCCTCCCGGCCGGATTGAGTGGGCCGGATCTCTGGCTCTGTTTGCAGCAGGTGTGGGCTATTACCTTTCAGCCCAGCTGTCCCAATCACCACCTGGACAGCCGCCTACTTAACCCTGCTACAGACGGAGATCCAACGCTTGAACATAACTATCTGTATGGCTCGACCCCTGGACCCCCTCTGACTACTCTCTTCTGGATTTCCCTCCCTGGCTCGACCCCTGGACTCCCCTCTGGACTACTCTCTCCTGGATCACTCTCCCTGGCCCGACCCCTGGACATTCCCCTTGACTACCCCCTCTGGATCTCGGACTTTGCTCACTAGGGTAGTATCGCAGCACATAATACAACACCCCTGACCTCATACACGCACACACACATAGTATAATTACACACCCCATAACTATCGCCTGCATCACACCTTATGTTTGTTTTTCCACTAGTTAGTGTAGGGCCTATTTCTTTGTGTATATCATCCTTAATAAATCATTGTATATTCTCCTGGCCTCTGTCTCTGTTTCTCTGGGGTTCCACCACATTTGGCTTTTCCAGTTTTAAGGTGTGCATAACACATCTTTTGTAAATGTAATTTAAAATTACAGTTAATACAGGAATCAACAATTCAGCAAAGAAATCTCAACATTCTTTAACTTATTAAATTAAGACATGAACAACACAAGGACAAAAGTATAATTAAATGAAGATTGGAACCCAATTAGAAAAGTATAAATCACAGAAAAAGTAAAAAATATAATTTTAATGGGGTGGTATTGTGTCTAAATAAATGTAGATCTTGTAAAGATCAGTTGGCCATAATACTGTCAGGATTAGATCAATGAAGAATTACAGCAGAGATATTTACTGACTCAGCATTGCTTGTTTCACACAAAGACAAACGTGTCTTATACAAGAGGGACAACACAGACGGTGGTGCCAGCGAAATTGAATAGTGAAATGGGAAGATTTTTATTTTTACACTGCGGCAGTACTGTGGAATAGTATACCTGGAGAGCTAAAAACTATATCTAGCCTAATGCACAACGATTCAAGATAGGAGTAAAGAGATCAAATCAAATCAAAGCTAAACGCTGGGCCTTCAAGCTAAATCTTTAATAAGATCCTTGAAATCTAGTGATGAAGCCAACTTGCTGTGCAGCTGTCATTGTCCTTTGTTACTTCTTGCTCTTCTTCTTCTGCCTCTTTACCTCTTAATTTTTTTAATTTTAATAAATTTTGCCATTTAGCAGACACTTTTAATCCAAACAATTACGAATTACAGGGACATTCCCCCTGGAGTAACTGAGGGCTAAGTGCCTTACTCAAGGGCACACTAGTAGTGGTGTCCCGCGGGATTTGAACTCGCAACCTTCCGATCACAAGTCCAACTCACTATCCACTAGACCACCACTACCCCCCCACCTCTGCTCTCCTCTCTGGCTGCCTTGCTTGAAGTGGGCCCTGGCATGGAGTATCCATAGGTACATAATTAATAGTATGTCCTATAATAGTATTAACATAGTAGTACATACATTACACCAGATTAGCTAACTTAAATGTTATCTAGCTAGCTAACAATATTATTAAGATGCCAGTGGTCAATGTTATTGCAATTACTGGAAGAACTATTAACTAAATATGAATATTAGCTAAAGTTGTATTCAATGCTTGCATGGTAATGCAGCATACATTAAAATATTAAAAATATGTTTGTTAACCCCAAACTCCTACTGCCCCACCTCCTTCTCCTTCAACTGGGAGGTGCATCTGTGCATGACGTCATTATATGTAACATTATACTAGTTAGCTAGCTAGCTATAGCAAGAGTGCATAGCTGCTGAATTCACTGAGCTCTAATAACCTATATTTGGACCAAAATTGCCCTCATCTCATACATTTAACTGAAATTATACTGACAGTGCACTGTAAGTTAACTATACTTGAAGTTAATGTTAATTAGCTATAGCGAGCTAACTAGATCATCCACGCAGTGATTAGATCACTCTTTTGAGACCCTGACTTTGGCTTTGCCTTTCACGACATCGTCCACGCACACGCACATTTGATGCATTTCCAATCTGGCTGTCCTCCATCTGTCCCACACACATACTACAGCAGGACGTGTTGGTCATGGAAACCTTGTCAGAATATTTGCGGTAACGTTCCTCTAGTCTAGCAGCTCGCGCGCGGTGGACTGAACCATGCAATGAATAAAGAGAGGGGTAAATAATAATAAGGCTTAATTGTGTTAAACATAGAGAAACAAAACTCCAGTTTGTTTCTTTTGTGACTTTTTTTAATACATAGAATTATAATTTGAAGTTGGCTACATTAACGTCCTTATGATAATAATAATAATAATAATAATATTATTTATAAATATAATATATATATATATAAAAATTAAAAAAAGATTCTCATGGGCCCCTGTCAGTGCTGGGCCCTTAGAATCGTCCTAACTTACCACCCCCTAGCGGCGCCCCTGAGTGGTGGTCTAGTGGATAGTGAGTTAGACTGGTGATCGGAAGGCTATGAGTTCTAATCCCTAACCCTGGGAACACCACCACTAGTGTGCCCTTGAGTAAGGCACTTAGCCCTCAGTTACTCCAGGGGGGAATGTCCCTGTAATCTGTAATTGTAAATCGTTTTGGATTAAAAGTGCCTGCGAAATGGCACAAACAACAAAAATGCAGTAATA
>NC_137681.1:26062515-26102515 GCF_963989245.1 Nansenia antarctica | reverse complement strand
ACCAACGGGCGTCACAGTCAAGGAGCTCTTTGTACCAAAGGCCACGCGGTACAGGAACAGTAGGTAGGTGTGTCTGTTGACACTCTTCCGCTGTGTGCTCAAGATGAACGACGGCCTTCAAACGCCTGAGGTAAAAGTGACAACAGGACGACGGGTGAGAGTGACGCCTGCTTATGAAATCCCTCAGAGACTGAGAGAGAGAGAGAGAGAGAGAGAGAGAGAGAGAGAGAGAGAGAGAGAGAAAGAGAGACAGAGAGAGAGAGACAGAGACTGAGAGACAGAGAGAGAGAGACAGAGAGACAGAGAGAAAGAGAGAGAAAGAGAGACAGAGAGAGAGACAGAGACAGAGAGACTGAGAGAGACAGAGAGAGAGAGAGACACTAAGAGAGACTGAGAGAAACAGAGAGAGAGACAGAGACTGAGAGAGACAGAGAGAAAGAGAGAGAAAGAGAGACAGAGAGAGAGAGAGAGACAGAGACAGAGAGAGACAGAGAGACAGGGAAAGAGAGAGACTGAGAGAGACAGAGAGAGAGACCAAGAGAGACAGAGAGAGACAGAGAGAGACAGAGAGACAGGGAAAGAGAGAGACTGAGAGAGACAGAGAGAGAGACCAAGAGAGACAGAGAGAGACAGAGAGAGACAGAGAGACTGAGAGAGACAGAGAGAGAGAGAGACAGAGAGAGACTGAGAGAGACAGAGAGAGACAGAGAGAGACTGAGAGAGACTGAGAGAGAAAGAGAGAGAGAGAGAGACAGAGAGAGAGAGACAGAGAGAGAGACAGAGAGAGAGACAGAGAGAGAGACAGAGAGAGAGAGACAGAGAGAGACAGAGAGAGAGACAGAGAGAGAGACAGAGAGAGACAGAGAGAGAGAGAGAGACTGAGAGAGACTGAGAGAAACAGAGAGAGAGACAGAGACTGAGAGAGACAGAGAGAGAGACAGAGAGAGAGACAGAGAGACAGAGAGAGAGAGACAGAGAGACAGAGAGAGAGAGAGAGAGACAGAGAGAGAGAGAGAGAGAGAGAGAGAGAGAGACACAGCCCGGCAACATCTTGACAGAGAGGAATGCCGTCTCACTTCCTGTGGTGACACAAGCTCCAGCGACACCCAGATCGGTATCCACGGAAACAACAGGCCAGCCCGGGGCGCCTCAGTGGTGTACGTTTACATTTCCACCGTTTAGCAGACTTACAATTAGTCGAAAGCGACTTACTTCCAAAGCGGCTTACAATTAGAGATTACAGGGATCACAGTCTCCCTGGAGTGACTCAGGGCTAAATGCCTCATACTCAAGGGCACCACTAGGGGCGGTGTTATGAACTCATGACCTTCTGATCACCAGTCCAACTCACTATCCACTAGACTAGGCCCACCACTACCCCCACCTAGCACTAGAACAGCCATGGGTGGGGTCATTTGACCAAGTGAGTGAAAATATATCATGTATACCTTTGCACTCGATAAAATGTCCTAGATATGTGCGTTCTACTGCGCAGTATCGTTACATTTTCAAAATAACATCAGGATAAGCTAGTATGAAGCTATTTAGCATTTTTTTCTGTGTAGGAGGCAGGCTAATTTATGTGTAAATAGCAGATTTCCATTATAAAGACTATGGTCTATTTGACCCCCGAGGCGGCGCTAAGAGTAGGTGAAATAGACACGGCTGTTCTAGTGCTCACTCACTCTAGTAGCAGCTAGAGTAGTAGCTCACTAAGGAGCATGCCACGTAATCACAGGGTCCCTGGTTCGACCTATCCTGCATGTCATCCCTCCTCTCTCTCTCACCCATCCTTCTTGTCAATCTCTACTGTCTCTATCCTCTCTCTCTCACCCATCCTTCCTGTCAGTCTCTACTGTCTCTATTCCTCCTCTCTCTCACCCATCCTTCCTGTCAATCTCTACTGTCTCTATCCTCCTCTCTCTCTCTCACCCATCCTTCCTGTCAGTCTCTACTGTCTCTATCCTCCTCTCTCTCTCTCTCTCTCACCCATCCTTCCTGTCAGTCTCTACTGTCTCTATCCTCCTCTCTCTCTCTCACCCATCCTTCCTGTCAGTCTCTACTGTCTCTATCCTCCTCTCTCTCCCATCCTTCCTGTCAGTCTCTACTGTCTCTATCCTCCTCTCTCTCCCATCCTTCCTGTCAGTCTCTACTGTCTCTATTCCTCCTCTCTCTCTCTCTCTCTCTCTCTCTCTCTCTCACCCATCCTTCCTGTCAGTCTCTACTGTCTCTATTCCTCCTCTCTCTCTCTCTCTCTCTCTCTCTCTCACCCATCCTTCCTGTCAGTCTCTACTGTCTCTATCCCTCCTCTCTCTCTCTCTCTCTCTCACCCATCCTTCCTGTCAGTCTCTACTGTCTCTATCCCTCCTCTCTCTCTCTCTCTCTCACCCATCCTTCCTGTCAGTCTCTACTGTCTCTATCCTCCTCTCTCTCTCTCACCCATCCTTCCTGTCAATCTCTACTGTCTCTATCCTCCTCTCTCTCACCCATCCTTCCTGTCAATCTCTACTGTCTCTATCCTCCTCTCTCTCACCCATCCTTCCTGTCAGTCTCTACTGTCTCTATCCTCTTCTCTCTCTCTCTCTCTCTCTCTCTCTCTCTCTCTCTCTCTCTCTCTCTCTCTCTCTCTCTCTCTCTCTCTCTCTCACCCATCCTTCCTGTCAGTCTCTACTGTCTCTATTCCTCCTCTCTCTCTCACCCATCCTTCCTGTCAATCTCTACTGTCTCTATCCTCCTCTCTCTCTCTCTCACCCATCCTTCCTGTCAATCTCTACTGTCTCTATCCTCCTCTCTCTCCCCCATCCTTCCTGTCAATCTCTACTGTCTCTATCCTCCTCTCTCTCTCTCACCCATCCTTCCTGTCAATCTCTACTGTCTCTATCCTCCTCTCTCTCTCTCACCCATCCTTCCTGTCAATCTCTACTGTCTCTATCCTCCTCTCTCTCTCACCCATCCTTCCTGTCAATCTCTACTGTCTCTATCCTCCTCTCTCTCTCTCACCCATCCTTCCTGTCAGTCTCTACTGTCTCTATCCTCCTCTCTCTCACGCATCCTTCCTGTCAATCTCTACTGTCTCTATCCTCCTTTCTCCCTCTCACCCATCCTTCCTGTCAATCTCTACTGTCTCTATCCTCCTCTCTCTCTCTCTCTCTCTCTCTCTCTCTCTCACCCATCCTTCCTGTCAGTCTCTACTGTCTCTATTCCTACTCTCTCTCACCCACCCTTCCTGTCAGTCTCTACTGTCTCTATCCTCCTCTCTCTCTCTCTCTCTCTCTCTCTCTCTCTCTCTCTCTCACCCATCCTTCCTGTCAGTCTCTACTGTCTCTATCCTCCTCTCTCTCTCTCTCTCTCTCTCACCCATCCTTCCTGTCAATCTCTACTGTCTCTATCCTCCTCTCTCTCACCCATCCTTCCTGTCAGTCTCTACTGTCTCTATCCTCCTCTCTCTCTCTCTCTCACCCATCCTTCCTGTCAATCTCTACTGTCTCTATCCTCCTCTCTCTCTCACCCATCCTTCCTGTCAATCTCTACTGTCTCTATTCCTCCTCTCTCTCACCCATCCTTCCTGTCAATCTCTACTGTCTCTATCCTCCTCTCTCTCTCTCTCTCACCCATCCTTCCTGTCAATCTCTACTGTCTCTATCCTCCTCTCTCTCTCTCACCCATCCTTCCTGTCAATCTCTACTGTCTCTATCCTCCTCTCTCTCTCTCTCTCTCTCACCCATCCTTCCTGTCAGTCTCTATTGTCTCTATTCCTCCTCTCTCTCACCCATCCTTCCTGTCAATCTCTACTGTCTCTATCCTCTTCTCTCTCTCTCTCTCTCTCACCCATCCTTCCTGTCAGTCTCTACTGTCTCTATCCTCCTCTCTCTCTCTCTCTCTCTCTCACCCATCCTTCCTGTCAATCTCTACTGTCTCTATCCTCCTCTCTCTCTCTCTCTCTCTCTCTCTCTCTCTCTCTCTCTCTCTCTCTCTCACCCATCCTTCCTGTCAATCTCTACTGTCTCTATCCTCCTCTCTCTCACCCATCCTTCCTGTCAGTCTCTACTGTCTCTATTCCTCCTCTCTCTCACCCATCCTTCCTGTCAATCTCTACTGTCTCTATCCTCCTCTCTCTCTCTCTCACCCATCCTTCCTGTCAGTCTCTACTGTCTCTATTCCTCCTCTCTCTCACCCATCCTTCCTGTCAATCTCTACTGTCTCTATCCTCCTCTCTCTCTCTCTCTCACCCATCCTTCCTGTCAGTCTCTACTGTCTCTATTCCTCCTCTCTCTCACCCATCCTTCCTGTCAGTCTCTACTGTCTCTATTCCTCCTCTCTCTCACCCAATTCCGTCATGTGTGAACGGTGCAAATGCCTGGCAGACCCGGGTCAGGATTCCATAGAATTTACAGGGAACGATGTGTGAAAGAGGCTTTATAAAGCTCTCACTGGCACAGCACCAGAATATGTTCAGACCTTTTGCTAGCATATCAGCCCAATAGAGCTCTCAGGTCTTCTGACGCTGGTTTTCTCTGTGTACCACATGTACAAAAGAAAAGGTTTGGTGAAGCTGCATTCTCATTTTATGCACCCACATTGTCTAATATAAGAATAAAAACCCATCTTTTTAATATTGCCTTTAAATGACTAAATAATTAAATGATGATTATATAATGATTGGAGCACTTTGAGCTGCAACGTTTGCAGGAAAAGCGCTATACAAATAAAAGGTATTATTATTATTATCCTCCTCTCTCTCTCTCTCTCACCCATCCTTCCTGTCAATCTATACTGTCCCTACCCCAATAAAGCAGAAATGCCCTAAAAACATATTTAAAAAGCTCAGACAATGGTGACTACTGTAGCATAGATAAGAGAGGTACTGTAGACAGGGGACGTAGCCAGATGCTGTGTGTGTGTGTGTGTGTGTGTGTGGGAACAGATGTTTTATGCAGGAGGAACTTTTTTCTTATGCTACTCATTCCCTGGGGACCGGCAGCCCTGAGACACATACACACACACATACACACACACACACACACACACACACACACACACACACACACACACACCGCCCCCATAAAGCCTCAAGAATGGAGTAGAAATTCCTCTTGCACCAGAGTCAGCAGACTGCAGATGAAGAGAGGAGGAAGAGGAGGAGGGGGAGGGGGAGGAGGAGGAGGGGGGGAGGAGGAGGAGGAGGGGGGGGGGGGAGGAGGAGGAGGAGGAGGAGGAGGGGGAGGGGGGAGGAGGAGAAGGAGGAGGAGGAGGAGGGGGAGGAGGAGGGGGAGGGGGGGGAGGAGGAGGAGGAGGAGGGGGGGGGAGGGGGAGGTCCCTCCAGGCAGAGAGACTCCTCTAGGGTTCCTTGTACCCGTTCACACCCAGCCTAGGACACACACACTTCTAATCAAGTTGAGCCATTAAAACACAGAGATATTTATGGCTCAGACACACACAGTCTCTCTCTCTCTTTCTCTCTCTCTCTCTCTCTCTCTCTCTGTTCTCTGCGCGGCCTCTCCCTCATTCCAGCCTCATCACACTGAAATATTCATCCTCTCTGTGCTGATCACCCTGTCTATCTGTCTGTAGGTCTGTCTGTCTGTAGGTATGTCTGTAGGTCTGTCTGTCTGTAGGCCTGTCTGTCTGTAGGTCTGTCTGTAGGTCTGTCTGTAGAACAATGGTTCTGGATGCAGAATAAGCACATTTCCCCCCACTGCATTTTCATCAGATCCCAGAATATCACACACACACACACACACACACACACACTGTCCCTACAGATCTAACAGAGCTGTGGCAATGGTTTGTATCTAGGGGTATATAGGGGCGGTTGTGGTAGGAGGTAGAGCCGGCGTCTAATGATCACAAGGTTGGCAGATCGGCGGTTCGAACCCCGGCTGGCCACATGTCGACCATGTTGGGTAAGACACTGAACCCCAAATTGCTCCCAATGAGCGGGCCGGCGCCTTGCATGGTAGCTTGCCGCCATTGGTGTGTGAATGTGTGTGTGAATGGGTAAGTCAGTCTATATAAGTCAGTCTGTATAAGTCAGTCTATATAAGTCAGTCTATATAAGTCAGTCCATTTACCATTCATCTTCTGGGGACCCTATATATTGAAAGAACGTCCCCACTCGCAATGTCAGTCTGCAGCGTAAACAGTACATCAACACACGGGCCAGATGAGGAGCTCTCCCTCTCTCCCTCTCTCTCTCTCTCTCTCTCTCTCTCTCTCTCTCTCTCTCTCTCTCTCTCTCTCTCTCTCCCTCTCGTACTCTGTGACTTCAAACATCCATGTCGTTTCCTGTGGGGCCTCCTTCACCGCCGCGGAACGCCAATTAGAATGTGTAAAGGTCACATGGCCGCCGCGCCCATCAAAGGAGGACGAGAGCGACTGTTTCCAATTACACCTCCTCCGTTAGGACGGAGCAGCGGAAGGGAGGCTGGCGGAGGTAGAAATGGGAGGACGGGGTGGGCGGGGGGAGGGGCTGGTTGTAGTGCAGGGAATGGAGTGAGGATGAATGGAGCGTGGGTTGATACTGTTCCTTATGCCGATTCATTACAAAGAGCCATCTATCCTGCATGTCATCCCTCCTCTCTCTCTCTCTCACCCATCCTTCCTGTCAATCTCTACTGTCTCTATCCTCCTCTCTCTCTCTCACCCATCCTTCCTGTCAATCTGTCTCTATCCTCCTCTCTCTCACCCATCCTTCCTGTCAGTCTCTACTGTCTCTATCCTCCTCTCTCTCTCTCACCCATCCTTTCTGTCAGTCTCTACTGTCTCTATCCTCCTCTCTCTCTCTCTCTCACCCATCCTTTCTGTCAGTCTCTACTGTCTCTAGCCTCCTCTCTCTCACACCCATCCTTCTGTTAATATCTGTTAATATCTACTGTCTCTATGCCAATAAAGCAGAAATGCCCTAAAAACATATCAAATGTTATAAAAAAATATAAATAATAAATAATAATAAATGTACAAATATATTTAAAAATATTGAACGGACATTCCCACATTCCAAATCGACGCTCATAGACGAGTGGACAGGAAGGGAAGCCATATTGTCCACCATGGTCAGACAGTACCAGTCAAAAGTTTGGACACTCTTCCCCCAATTCAGTTGAATGAGACGGTGTGTCCAAACTGTATGTTCATTCTATAAACCCTATTTCTGCGTGAGCCTACGGTTACTGTTGCCTACGGTTACTGTTACTGCGGTTATTGTTACCTACGGTTATGAATGAATGAATGAATGGACTTTATTGTCATTGCTACAGTACAGGTACCAAACAACGAAATTTAGGAGGGGTTACTGTTGCCTACGGTTACTGTTAGTGTTGGTACGCCTGCCTCTCCTCTACTGTTCTGGAAGCTGTGTTGCCATGCCGATACTAAGGCTGTGTTGCCAGGTTGGGGTAGTGTTGTCAGGTTGGGGCTGTGTTGCCAGGTTGGGGCTGTGTCGCCAGGTCCATACTAAGGCTGTGTTGCCAGGTTGGGGCTGTGTTGCCAGGTTCATACTAAGGCTGTGTTGCCAGGTTGGGGTTGTGTTGTCAGGTTAAGGCTGTGTTGCCAGGTTGGGGCTGTGTCGCCAGGTCCATACTAAGGCTGTGTTGCCAGGTTGGGGCTGTGTTGCCAGGTTCATACTAAGGCTGTGTTGCCAGGTCCATACTAAGGCTGTGTTGCCAGGTCCATACTAAGGCTGTGTTGCCAGGTTGGGGCTGTGTTGCCAGGTTCATACTAAGGCTGTGTTGCCAGGTTGGGGCTGTGTTGCCAGGTTGGGCTGTGTTGCCAGGTTCATATTAAGGCTGTGTTGCCAGATTGGGGCTGTGTTGCCAGGTTCATATTAAGGCTGTGTTGCCAGGTTGGGGCTGTGTTGCCAGGTCCATACTAACGCTGTGTTGCCAGGTCGATACTACGGCTGTGTTGCCAGGTTAGTACTAAGGCTGTGTTGCTAGGTTGGGGCTATGTTGCCAGGTCCATACCAAGGCTGTGTTGCCAGGTTGGGGCTGTGTTGCCAAGTTGGGGATGTGTTGCCAGGTTGAGGCTGTGTTGCCAGGTCCATACTGTTACGGTCTCCTCCCTCCACTGCTGTCTTGTTCTGATTGTGTTGCAGGATGGCAGTGGGGAGAGGAGGCCTGATTGGCTGATGTAGCACACCTGTACCTATTTAGGTTGTGCATTGGGGATCAGTCTCTCTCTCTCTCTCTCTCCATACAGGATATCCTTTTTTGACTCTTCTGTTAGTGGCAACCTTTTGTTCCTTTGTTTCACCCTTACATTCCACATTACAGATCACTCACCCACACCCTACACAACTGATAAACTGACTATCACATCCCATTTCTCAATTACTTATTTTCTTTAGTTATTAATAAAATAATCATTTACCTTTACCCTCGACTTGTCTCCCTATTTTGTCACTTTCTCTGAGCCGGGTTAGTGACAATACTAAGGCTGTGTAGCCAGGTTGGGGATGAGTTGCCAGGTTGAGGCTGTGTTGCCAGGTCCATACTAAGGCTGTGTTGCCAGGTTGAGGCTGTGTTGCCAGGTCCATACTAAGGCTGTGTTGCCAGGTGGGGCTGAGGGAGAGAGAAGGAGCGTTCAGCCCCTCATACTGGAGAGAAGAGCTCGGCTGCATCCCTCTGTCTACATCCTCTCATCTGCCGCCTTCAAACACACAGTGTGTGTGTGTGTGTGTCTACTGCATGTGTGTGTTCAAGGACTCTCTCTCCAGTTCTGGAATGACATGAGGCAGGGGGAGGCTTTGAAGTGTAACACATCGTAGTGGGTTTGGTTCTCCACACGCGGTAGGAAGACCACCTCCTATGCTACCACGGAGCATATGCTGCCTGATTCACACGCGCTGCAGAGGAACCATACAACACTAATAACAGCTAGTGTTTTAATTATGAATACAAATGAGACACAAGCACGCTGGTGTCCAGAGAGAGGAACCAAAAAAAAAAAGTCCCTGTATTTTGGGGGACTCTGTGCCTTTTATTTTTATCTGCCGTTTTAGATTTATATGTGTGTGTGTGATTTCTTGACATTATGAACTTGAGCTTGGTTTAATTTATTCAGGAGAGGCAACTGGTGTCTATGGCCCTCTCCACTCTCCTCTCCCCTCCTCTCCACTCTCCTCTCCTCTCCTCTCCACTCCTCTCCCCTCCCCTCCCCTCCTCTTCCTCTTCCTCTCCCTTTCCCTCCTCTCCTCAGACAGGGTTGTCCTCTCCCCTCCCCTCCCCTCCTCTTCCTCTTCCTCTCCCTTTCCCTCCTCTCCTCAGACAGGGTTGGGGAGACAGAAAGGGAGGAAGAGAGAGAGACGGGAGAGACAGGGGCGAGACAGAGGGAGACAGGGGGGAGACAGAGAGAGAGACAGGGGGGAGACAGAGAGGGAGACAGAGAGGGAGACAGGGGGGAGACAGAGAAGGAGACAGAGAGGGAGACAGGGGGGAGACAGGGAGGAAGACAGGGGGGAGACAGAGAGGGAGACAGAAGGGGAGACAGAGAGGGAGACAGGGGGGTGGGAGACAGGGGGGAGACAGAGAGGGAGACAGGGGGGAGACAGAGAGGGAGACAGGGGGGAGACAGAGAGGGAGACAGGGGGGAGACAGAGAGGGAGACAGGGGGGAGACAGAGAGGGAGACAGAGAGGGAGACAGGGGGGAGACAGAGAGGGAGACAGAGAGGGAGACAGGGGGGAGACAGAGAGGAGTAGACAGACGTGAGGAATCAGGTTAGCAAAACAGAGAAACCCACTTAGCCGGCCAGCTAACTAGGTCAAAGCTTTGTTAAGTATGCCAGAATAGCTGCAAGTAACACACACGCACGCACACACACACGCACAGACACACACACACACACAATACTGCAACGCCCTGAGACATCTCCCGTCCTCCAAATATAAAAGATGACAGAGAGAGGGATAGAGGGATAGAGGGAGAGAGGAGAGATGATCATTGAGAGACAGTAGTTTACTAAACAAGCTAAAGAGGTTTGTGGTTGAGGGGTCAAAATAGCTCAATAAAGCTCAAGTGGCACAGTTGACATAAACCAAATACACACTGTACGCAGAGGCCAATCCTGCAATAAATGGTAAATGGACTGACTTATATAGATAGATATATATATACTTATATAGCTCCTTATTCCAAAGCGCTTTACAACGGCCTCTCATTCACCCATCCACACACACATTCACACAATAATGGCCGGCAAGCTACCATGCAAGGCGCCGGCCCACTCATTGGGAGCAATTTGGGGTTCAGTGTCTTGCCCAAGGACACCTCGACATGTGGCCAGCCGAGGTTCGAACCACCGATCTGCCCACCTTGCGATTATTAGACGCCGGCTCTACCTCCTGCGCCACAGCCGGCCAATACAATAATGAACCACACCCCCAGACTGAGGTTGGGTATAACTATAACAGATGTGACACACAGGGAAACAGTGTGAAAAGGCACAAAATGGCCACCACTGTACTTCCATATATATCAAGGACCTCTTTGTTGAAAAATGTCATCTTTTTTTAAAATTGTGTTTTATAAACTGTTTAAACGGGGCTCCCTCGTAAACAATAAACCTTGCTCTCACTGGGACTCCCTGTTAAAAATAAAGGTTAAATTCTGACCCCCCCCCCCACCAAAAAAGGGGGAAATTGAAAGCGTTCAACCATCACTCAACCGTTGGTTTTTATAGCCTGGTGACCTTTGGGTCACATACAGTCCTGTCTCCATGGTGATGGAAGGAGATGACATACGTACAGGAAGAAGACCTGTTCAGCTGAGGTGAGTTATCGTCATGGAGACGACACTAAATCGCCATAACAACCCCCTGTCACACTTGTGAAGTGTAGGACGGAGCCCCACAAAGAGCTTGGCTGCCATTTGAAGTACGGAGGCCAGCGCAGGACAAACTGCCTGTATCAATATCAGAGCAGCTACACAGAGACCAATGAGGCAGAGATTTATCTGGTGGAGATCAGGAAGAAGCTGCGTAGAGGTAGTCAGCCCTACTGGGGAGATATTTGAAAGGGAAACAATTACTACAAATTCAACACAAATTCAATCTTCAGTGCATTAAAATGTAGTTGCCGTGAAAACAAAGACAGGGAAAGAAAGAAGTCAGAAGCACATTGACTGAGTTGTCCTGAGGTGTTCTGTGTGCTGGTGGTGAGGGGCGGGGGCAGGTCAGTCACATGGTGAGGTTCTGAAGGATCTGTGTGCTGGTGGTCAGGGGCGGGGGCAGGTCAGTCACATGGTGAGGTTCTGAAGGTTCTGAAGGATGGAAATCCTCCCGAAAAAAAACCTCTACATCTGATCTGAGATCAGTAGCAGAAGGTTATCTCCCCCCCAGCATACGCGGACACACACACACACACACACACACACACACACACACACACAGCAGTGCCTCATATTTAAAGACACCTAATGGATCTATCGCTAAGCCACGCCCCAAAATAGAAATTGTCCAATCATATCACAGCAAAAGTCACGACAGGCAGAAAACTCTGACAAACAACTCAAGCTTCTAGACGAAATATTCTTGTAATCTTAAAAAAAAACATGTCTATACTTGCTGTGGTAAATCAGAAATCAGAAATTAGCCAACTCCCGCCATTGTAAGTCATTGACTGTCATTCAGTCACGGTCGGTCAGTCAGTCACTGTCAGTGAAGTGTTGTATGTTTGTCCGAGTTTTCAAAGGGGGCGTGGCTTAGCAGAACAAGCTTAGCGTCCCCTATTATTTTTTATTATTTTTTACATGCAAATGGTTCCTCTCTCCTTTTTGAACTGAACGCTGTTTGAGCGGAGGGGCGATGGAGGAAACTAGGGCAGCCTCAGATATCATCTGTCTGTCTGGGTTCACTTCACATCCCCCTTTCATCTTCTTCTCTCTCCTCTACGTTTTAATCAGAAGACTGGATAGAATCTTAAAATAACCGCTCGCATCTTTTGTATACATCCTGTTTGTACAATGGTTCCCTGTCGCTCCAAACACGACACAGGGAAGTGCCAATTAGTCTGCTTAAGTCTGGACGTCCACAGCAGCTTGGTGGCTGAGTTTATTCTGAGTTTATTCTGAGTTAATTTGTAAAGACTAATGTTGCAGGATAGGATGACAAGGATGATTGGACCCTTGCAGTTTATACACCCCTGCAACACAGCTAAAAAACACACACCCACTCTCCTCCCTCCCTCCCAGGGGCGGTGTTCTAGGGGGAATGTGTGGGGAATGTGTGTGTGTGTGTGTGTGTGTGTGTGTGTGTGTGTGTGTGTGTTGTGTTGGCTAGCTCCATTAGCGTATTAGCAGCCATTTAACGGCCCCCCCAACAGGGAAGGACGGGACTCCCTGGTTCATTTCAGCTTGTAGCTCGTAACAGCTTGTAACAGCTCGTAACAGCTTGTAACAGCTCGTAACATCTTGTAACGGCTCGTAACAGCTCGTAACATCTTGTAACAGCTCGTAACATCTTGTAACAGCTCGTAACACCTTGTAACAGCTCGTAACAGCTTGTAACAGCTCGTAACAGCTCGTAACAGCTCGTAACATCTTGTAACAGCTTGTAACAGCTTGTAACAGCTCGTAACAGCCAGTAACAGCTCGTAACATCTTGTAACAGCTCGTAACAGCTCGTAACAGCTAGTAACACTTCGTAACAGCTCGTAACACCTTGTAACAGCTTGTAACAGCTCGTAACACCTTGTAACAGCTTGTAACAGCTCGTAACAGCTCATAACAGCTCGTAACACCTTGTAACAGCTTGTAACAGCTCGTAACAGCTCATAACAGCTCGTAACAGCTCGTAACAGCTTGTAACAGCTCGTAACAGCTCATAACAGCTCGTAACAGCTTGTAACAGCTCGTAACAGCTTGTAACAGCTCGTAACAGCTCATAACAGCTCGTAACAGCTTGTAACAGCTCGTAACAGCTTGTAACAGCTCGTAACAGCTCATAACAGCTCGTAACAGCTTGTAACAGCTTGTAACAGCTCGTAACAGTTCGTAAAAGCTCGTAACAGCTCGTAACAGCTCGTAACACCTTGTAACAGCTTGTAACAGCTCGTAACAGCTCGTAACAGCTCGTAACAGTTCGTAACAGCTCGTAACAGCTCGTAACACCTTGTAACAGCTTGTAACAGCTCGTAACAGCTTTTAACAGCTCGTAACAGCTTTTAACAGCTCGTAACAGCTTTTAACAGCTCGTAACAGCTTGTAACAGCTCGTAACAGCTCGTAACGGCTCGTAACAGCTCGTAACAGCTCGTAACTAGTGTTGTTCCGATACCGATACTAGTATCGGCATGGCCACCGATACGCACAAAAATGCTGGTATCGGTATCGGCGTGTACTAACAAATAATAACACCCGATACCAAATGTACACAGTGTCGGAAAGAGACAACAAATATGCAGTTTGTAATGTCTGCTCAAAAGAAATTCCTCGCGGAGGAACGCACGCAAGGACTTTCAATACCACGAATATCATACGGCATTTGCTGCGTTCGTCGATTCGCTCCGAGAGCGCCGAAGCGCACACTGGGCTCGACGTCATAAAGGGACCGAGTGCTTTGATTGGACGAGAGGCGTTCCACGAGTGCTGGTCAGAGTTCCAGCGCGACTTCACGAACGTAGTGTAGGTAGTGTTCAGCGACGTCATGTGACCCCGCAAGCAGGAAGTCACTAAGCTAGGCTAAGGCCCATAGCAACAACAACTATTAGCGCGAGAGTTTTAGGTCTTCCTCTGTGCACCTTGCACAAGTGTAGATAGCGTGCGACTTTTCAGCATAGCAGGACATATTTTAGATGATAAGAGGAACAGGCTGAGTGCCAAAAACGCTGAGATGCTTGTATTTCTCAAGGCTAATCTGCCAGTGATGCTGCTTAATCAGAAGTAAGGTTTGAGTGTTTACTTGCTGTTGCACTACTACTACGACTGTTTTATATCTTAAAGTTATTTTGTTTGTAAATGTTCACTTGCTGTTGCACTACTACTACGACTGTTTTATATCTTAAAGTTATTTTGTTTGTAATTGTTTACTTGCTGTTGCACTACTACTACGACTGTTTTATATCTTAAAGTTATTTTGTTTGTAAATGTTAACTTGCTGTTGCACTACTACTACGACTGTTTTATATCTTAAATGGATATTGCACTGATTGGCATCTGTGAGAGCCACATTTCAGGTTTTATAAGGGGTTGATTTTCTTGTCACCATACCAGGTAGACAATAAAAAAAAAGTTCTATAGCATTCACTCTCTGTTGGTATTTTTTCCTGTTTTACAAAGGTTTTGAGCAGTGCCAGACTAAGTGTTAGCAATAATTTTACATCAAGGTGAGTATGCGCGGCTCAAAAAACATGTTTTTTTGTTTTGTTTTTTCAAACGCCGTGGTATCGGATCGGTACTCGGTATCGGCAAGTACTGCACGGTCAGGTATCGGTATCGGTATCGGGATCAAAAAATGGTATCGGAACAACACTACTCGTAACGGCTCGTAACAGCTCGTAACGGCTCGTAACGGCTCGTAACAGCCAGTAACAGCTCGTAACACCTTGTAACGGCTCATAACAGCTCGTAACAGCCAGTAACAGCTTGTAACAGCTTGTAACAGCTCGTAACACCTTGTAACGGCTCGTAACAGCTCGTAACAGCTCGTAACAGCGCTTTCTTCCTCCGCCCAGCAAGCTACACATGACAGGATCATCACCACACACCCCTAGAACAGACAACGGCTCACCTCAAACATGAAACACCAGCAGTAGGAAACGCAAATGTGAGTCGTATGTCATATCGAGTTACGGGAGAGATTGCTTCCGACACATTTTCTTTCAACATGTTTTTAACAATAGGGGTTTCAACAAAGAGCCAGGGAGGGTTAGCGTAGAAGCCAGAATACCATCACTGTGTTGTCGTTCAGAAGATGTTCTGTCTGCCAACAGCTAAGCTACATGACACACCCGCCCCGGAGCGCTGTCTGTGCGGGTGGGGGGGGTGTTGGGGGAGGTGTGTGAGATGGACTGCAGTAGATGTGGGGGAGTTCTAATGACGGTTCTCAAAGATGTGGATCGCTACAAGTCGTTAGAATAGTCCTGCTCAGGTATGCAGACTGATGTGTAAAGCGATAAGACAACAACACATTTGATATCGACGCACATTATCCTGGAACGGGTACGACTCATTAGACGCACCGCTGTTGCCATGGAATTCCTGAGCGGAAACGGGGATGTGTGGGTAGAGGCAAGGTGATATTATGACAGGAGGCGGGGGGGGGGGAGAGAGAGGCGGAGAGAGGGGAGAGAGTGAGAGAGGGGGGGAGTGAGAGAGCATGAGAAAGATAGAGAGAGGGGGGGGGAGAGAGTGAGAGAGCATGAGAAAGATAGAGAGAGGGGGGGGGAGAGAGTGAGAGACAGAGAGAGAGGCGGAGAGAGGGGAGAGAGGGGGGGAGAGGGAGAGAGATAGAGAAAGGGGGGGAGGGAGAGAGAGTGAGAGAGACAGCGAGAGGGGGAGGAGGGAGAGAGAGTGAGAGAGACAGAGAGAGAGGCGGAGAGATAGAGAAAGGGGGGGAGGGAGAGAGAGTGAGAGAGAGACAGAGAGAGGGGCGGAGAGTGAGATAGAGAGGGGGGGAGTGAGAGAGCTGTGTAACTCTCTCTCTCTCTCTCTCTCTGTCTGTCTTTCCCTCCCTCTATCTTTCCCTCCCTCTTCTTCTCTCTCTCTATCTTTCCCTCCCTCTTCCTCTCTCTCTATCTTTCCCTCCCTCTTCCTCTCTCTCTATCTTTCCCTCCCTCTTCCTCTCTCTCTATCTTTCCCTCCCTCTTCCTCTCTCTCTATCTTTCCCTCCCTCTTCTTCTCTCTCTCTCTCTCCCTCTCCTCCCCCCTCCTCCTCCTCCTCCTCCTCCCTCTCCTTCCCTCCCTTTGATGTGTTTTCTACAACAAACCCCCTGGTGTGATGTGGTCTGTGATGGCCTGGTCATTAGTATGGGAGAGAGCTAAAGCCATTACCACAAGTGTGCTGGATTCACTACCAAGTGTTCTGTCTGTCTGTCTGTCAGCCTGTCTGTCTGTCTGTCTGTCTGTCTGTCTGTCAGCTTGTCTGGGGTCCAGGGTGGACTGGGATCTTCCTCAGGGTCCTCAGAACCAGAACCAGCCCTAGCCAGGACCGACCAACGTAAATGCCGAGTGACATCACGACTTCACAACAGGATGACAGTGACAGCGACGCCGCTGCAGTGACTGCGCGACTGCTCCGCATATCTGGATTACCCAGCAGCCCTGTCAGGAGGTGTCATGTTGACTGCTGCACGTCCTCACGCAGTATGACACCACATCACACCCCAGCTCCTCTCCCCTCCTCTCCTCTCCCCTCCTCTCCCCTCCCCTCCTCTCCCCTCCTCTCCTCTCCTCTCCCCTCCTCTCCTCTCCCCTCCTCTCGTCTCCTCTCGTCTCCTCTCCTCTCCTCTACTCTCCCCTCCTCTCCTCTCCTCACACCTCCTCTCCTCCCTCTCCCCTCCTCTCCTCACCCCTCCTCTCCTCTCCTCTTCTCTCCTCCCTCTCCCCTCCTCTCCTCACACCTCCTCTCCTCTCGTCTCCTCTCCTCACCCCTCCTCTCCCCTCCTCTCCTCTCCTCTCCTCCCTCTCCCCTCACCCGAGCCCAGCTCCTCATCCCTCCTCACCTCACCTCTCCTCTCCTGACCTCTCCTCACCCCTGGCCTCTTTACCCCTCCTCTCCACTCCTCTCCTCTCCTCTCCTCTCCTCACCACTGCCCTCCCCTCCTCACCCCTCCTCTCCCATCTTCTCCTCACCCCTCCTCTACCCTCCTCTCCTCACCCCTCCTCTCCCCTCCTCTCCTCTCCTCTCCCCTCCTCTCCCCTCCTCTCCTCACCCCTCCTCTCCCCTCCTCACCTCACCCCTCCCCTCCTCTGGTGTCTGACACCACAGGTAGCAGAGCATGATAGCGACACGTTACTAAAGTCTAAAGCTTCACTTGTCTGACACCTGAGACTCCTAGGGCTTGACTTGCCATTAAAGTTTAACAGGCAGGTGTAGTGTACTGTGTGGGGGGGGGGGGGGGTTACCACGTAACAAATAGCCAGGTAGCCTCTCTCACCACCACACCCCTGTGACAGCTGGACGGCCTCCGGGATCAGGTGACCACCAGAGTTCAGAGTTCAGAGTTCAGAGGTCAGAGAGACAGGGACTATATTGTCAATCAATACACACTACAGTGCACATAATCACACACAGAGGCACGCACACACACACGCATGCACGCACGCACTCACTCGAGGGATAGTGGTGGTCTAGTGGATAGTGAGTTGGACTTGTGATCGGAAGGTTGTGAGTTCAAATCCCACCTGAAACCACACCACTACTAGTGTGCCCTTGAGTAAGGCACTTAGCCCTCAGTTACTCCAGGGGAATGTCCCTGTAATTCGTAATTGTAAGTCGCTTTGGATTAAAAGCGTCTGCTAAATGGCAAAATTATTTAATTAATTAATTAATTAATTAAAATTACTCACACACACACACCACACATACACACACACACACACACACTGTACAGAATCATAATTGGGACTGTGGGAGTTAATCATATTCATTGGATCATGAATATTCGTGGCCTCGTGTCATTCTGAAGGTGGCATATGGCATTTAATTTCATTTAATCAAGCCATACGATCTCATTCTCCTTATCGCCATTCACCGCCATCAATCATAATATATACAGTCATAGTTCTGTAATCCCATGTAATGCTGCCACCCCAACCCTATACCCCACCCTATACCCCACCCTATACCCCAGCCTATACCCCAGCCTATACCTATACCCCACCCTACACCCCACCCTATACCCCACCCTATACCCCACCCTATACCCCAGCCTATACCCCAGCCTATACCCCACCCTATACCCCAGCCTATACCCCACCCTATACCCCAGCCTATACCCCACCCTATACCCCACCCTATACCCCAGCCTATACCCCAGCCTATACCCCACCCTATACCCCAGCCTATACCCCACCCTATACCCCAGCCTATACCCCACCCTATACCCCAGCCCCTACTCCAACTCCAACCCCGCTGGACTATTTCAGGCAGAGGTCACCATTACACAGGGTGGAACACTACCTCTGAGGACAGAAACATGGAGGCAAAGGAACAAGAAACAAGACAAATTTCTCTCATTAGGAACGGAGGAATGATTCTAGCTCTTCTGAGAGAAGAGACCTATGACAACTAATGTGAATATAATGAGGAGGGCCTCTCTCTCTCTCTCTCTCTCTCTCTATATATATATATATATATATATATATATATATATATATACACAGTATATCTCCCCCCTCTCTCTCTCATTCTGTGTGTGTGTCTCCCCTCTCTCTCTCTCCTCCATCAGCCTCATTCATAATTTCATACATTCTTCACTGCAACAATGTTTTATTCTCGCCTGGAAGAGCAGGAGATATTTTATTAACCACGCAGGCCCCGCTCACTGCACTCTCACACCTCTCACTGCACTCTCCTACCTCTCACTGCACTCTCACACCTCTCACTGCACTCTCACACCTCTCACTGCACTCTCCTACCTCTCACTGCACTCTCACACCTCTCACTGCACTCTCACACCTCTCATAGGGCTTTCACACCGGCAGTTCCGAACGCCGGTTCGCGTTCGCGTTCGGAAACCTCTGAACGTTGGCGCTGTCTGGCGAACGAGCCCGCGTTCATACCAGTGTATCGTTCGCCAGACAGCGCCAACGTTCGGAGGTTTCCGAACGCGAACCGGCGTTCGGAACTGCCGGTGTGAAAGCCCTATCACTGCACTCTCCTACCTCTCACTGCACTCTCCTACCTCTCACTGCACTCTCCTACCTCTCACTGCACTCTCCTACCTCTCACTACCTCTCACTGCACTCTCACTGCACTCTCACACCTCTCACTGCACTCTCACACCTCTCACTGCACTCTCACACCTCTCACTGCACTCTCCTACCTCTCACTGCCCTCTCACACCTCTCACTGCACTCTCACACCTCTCACTGCACTCTCCTACCTCTCACTGCACTCTCACACCTCTCACTGCACTCTCCTACCTCTCACTGCACTCTCCTACCTCTCACTGCACTCTCACACCTCTCACTGCACTCTCCTACCTCTCACTGCACTCTCACACCTCTCACTGCACTCTCACACCTCTCACTGCACTCTCACACCTCTCACTGCACTCTCCTACCTCTCACTGCACTCTCACACCTCTCACTGCACTCTCCTACCTCTCACTGCACTCTCACACCTCTCACTGCACTCTCACACCTCTCACTGCACTCTCACACCTCTCACTTCACTCTCACACCTCTCACTGCACTCTCACACCTCTCACTGCACTCTCCTACCTCTCACTGCACTCTCACACCTCTCACTGCACTCTCCTACCTCTCACTGCACTCTCACACCTCTCACTGCACTCTCCTACCTCTCACTGCACTCTCACACCTCTCACTGCACTCTCCTACCTCTCACTGCACTCTCACACCTCTCACTGCACTCTCACACCTCTCACTGCACTCTCACACCTCTCACTGCACTCTCACACCTCTCACTGCACTCTCCTACCTCTCACTGCACTCTCACACCTCTCACTGCACTCTCACACCTCTCACTGCACTCTCACACCTCTCACTGCACTCTCCTACCTCTCACTGCACTCTCCTACCTCTCACTGCACTCTCACACCTCTCACTGCACTCTCCTACCTCTCACTGCACTCTCATACAAAGTAAAACCCAACAACACAAACAGATGACCCAGGAAGTAAAACCCAACACAAACAAGCTATCGTGAGAGTGGCGGCCAACCGAACCAGGATCAGGACAGAGAGACAGCTGACCTGACAGCAGTGGGGAGTTGAACCAAAAGCCAAATGGAACTGGAATCATCTGAGAGGCTTCATTGTGTTTGTGAAAATGGCATCATTGTTTCGTCATGTTTGTTTTGTAACGTTTACTCCTGGAACAACACAGACACCAGTCCTCCCTGATTACAACGGTTTGATTTATCTCCCTGTGGGAGCGGAGGTGTCGCCCAGACAAGATGAGGTGATGTGTTTGGGACCCCCACTTGGCAGTGTCAGCCAGGAGGAGCTCAGTCACGCTAAACAGATCTGACAGGTTTGGATGGGATGTCAACATGTCCACTAACCTGCCGGTTAACACTAGAACAGCCGTGCCGTTTTACCTACTAAACGACCCCCCTCTTTTGCTATGTACACACAACGACCACTAGTTGGCGCGTCTTGTAAATTAGCCTACACAGAAAAACGTCAAAATAGCTTTATACTAGCTTATCCTGATTTTGAAAATGTAAGGTAGGAGTAGGACGCACATATCTAGGAAAAGTCATGAAAGGAGGGTCCTGAAATTTGATCGAGTGCAAAGATAGAACATTTCTCTTTACTCACCCCTCATGGCTGTTCTAGTGTTAAGAGATGTGGTCACTGACAAGAGACTCATGTTCCCAACATGCAGCGGTTAGCCTCCTCTACAACAACAACAACAACAACAACAACAACAACACGTCTCATCTACAACGAGACGCATCGGAACTGTTGCTTAACACATGATGTAATTTCTTGTCCCAGTTGAGGCCCTGTGATTTCACCCCTGTTGTTGATGAAATGCGGACACTCAGGTTTCACGTTTGGCAGGGAGGGAGGGAGGGAGGGGGGGAGGGGTGTGTTTTAGGAGTGTGTTTTGAGAGTGTGTTGACAGGGAGAGGGCTAGTATGTTGTCATTCAAGGTGGGGAGAACTTCTCTGTTGATCTAGCTGGGTCTATTCCAGCCCCCCATCCCAGGGGTTGGCATGGGGATGGAGAGATGGGCGGGGTCCTACAGGAAAGGTGGGGTCACAGGGTGTGATGCCACTGGCATGGTAGAGGAATGCTGTGGCTCGTTAACACTCACAATTACCCCGGTCGCCGTGGCGATGGAGGGGCGTGTCACAGGGACACAGTTCCATGCTGTCATGCCCACTGGCCACCTCCCTGATTCACTAACATCATCTGTTCCCTTCACCTCCTCTCTTCTCCTCCCTTCTCCTCCCTCCCTCCCTTCTCCTCCCTTCCCCTCCTCTCCTCCCTCCCTCCCTTCTCCTCCCTTCCCCTCCTCTCCTCCCTCCCTCCCTTCTCCTCCCTTCCCCTCCTCTCCTCCCTCCCTCCCTCCCTTCTCTTCTCCTCCCTTCCCCTCCTCTCCTCCCTCCCTTCTCCTCCCTCCCTCCCGCCCTTCTCCTCCCTTCCCCTCCTCTCCTCCCTCCCTCCCTTCTCCTCCCCTCCTCTCCTCCCTCCCTCCCTTCTCATCCTCTCCTCCCTCCATCCCTTCTCGTCCCATCTCCCTTCCCTCCTCTCCTCCCTCCCTCCCTTCTCCTCCCTTCCCCTCCTCTCCTCCCTCCCTCCCTTCTCCTCCCTTCCCCTCCTGATAGGTTTGAATTGTGTTTTCATGATGTTATGAATGTTTTGAAGAGTACATTGAGTCCATGTGCTCTGTGCATTACACTTCTGTTCTGAGAGTTCAACTGTTGTGCTTCTTAAGCACAACCATACAAGGTATGTGTTATCTGCTATCCCAGCCTGGGTAGTTTCCCTTCCTGACATTGTGTTGTCAGAGGGGCCCTGTCGTAAATCTGATTTTGCTAAGTGCTGTACATTGAGCTGGGAATGTTTGTGTTGGGCAGAGCAGCCCATGGAACTATTTATGTTAAGGTACATTACCATGAAAATGTTTATATTTGAGCTGAGCAGTCCATGGAGTGTTTATGTTTAAGATGTACATTTTCATGAGAAATATTTATGTTAAGATGCTTTTCCCATGAAACTGCTTATAATTAACGCAGTGCTTGGCCTGCCCCTTTTGTCTTTCTGTTTGGGAATAAATACTGGCTCAGGAGAGGAAAAGTTCAGTTTGAATCCGAGGTCTTTCGAGACCTGGGGATTCACTCTCACTGCGCAAGAAAATAATAATCATGATGAATTCCGTGTCTCTTTGTTTGTTTAGAGTCTGCTAAGGTCTGTTTGAACTAGTGATGGGTTAGCATGGCCCGATTTACAACCGGGCTGACCAGAATATAGCATTTAACCCTATTGAGAACCGAACAACGTGGTCCTTCGAGCCGGATTCCTACGTCGTCTGGGAGAGGACCAGGGGGAACGACACACGCCGAAGTCTGTCGCGACAGCAGAAAGTCCTGGGACATCCATTCGCTCCAGGACCGGTGACGTTCCTCCTCTTCTTCTCCAAAAAAGACGGCTGACGGAATCCAGACCGGACTCAAGCAACAAAGACACCGGTAAATAGAAAAAGAAAGATTGCAATCGAATTGAATAGTCTATCTAATCCTAAATTGTACAAAATAGGAGTTGTTTGACATGCAAAAAGAATCCACTTAGATGGATATCTTTTGTGCTATGTAAACAGTAGACTAATAGAAATCAGACAGAGAGAGAGACAGAGAGACAGAGACAGAGAAAGAAATGAATCCAATCAATCACAGACGTGTGTATGGTTGTGACTTAACTAGAGAGAGGGAGCCAGAGACAGAGACAGAGACAGAGATAGAGACAGAGATAGAGATAGAGACAGAGATAGAGACAGAGAGAGAGACAGAGACAGAGGGAGAGACAGACAGAGAGAGAGACAGACATAGACAGACAGAGACACAGACAGACAGAGACACAGACAGACATAGAGAGAGACAGAGAGAGAGAAGGAGAGAGAGAGACAGACAGAGAGAGAGAAACAGACAGAGAGAGACAGACAGAGAGAGAGAGAGATACAGAGAGAGATACAGAGACAGACAGGGAGAGAGAGAGACAGACACAGAGAGAGAGACAGACAGAGACGGAGAGAGAGAGAGAGGGAGAGACAGACAGGGAGAGAGAGAGACAGACACAGAGAGAGAGACAGACAGAGACAGAGAGAGAGAGAGAGGGAGAGACAGACAGGGAGAGAGAGAGACAGACACAGAGAGAGAGACAGACAGAGACAGAGAGAGAGAGAGAGGGAGAAACAGACAGGGAGAGAGAGAGACAGACACAGAGAGAGAGACAGACAGAGACGGAGAGAGAGAGAGAGGGAGAGACAGACAGGGAGAGAGAGAGACAGACACAGAGAGAGAGACAGACAGAGACAGAGAGAGAGAGAGAGGGAGAGACAGACAGACAGAGAGAGAGACAGACAGAGAGAGAGACAGAGACATAGAGAGAGAGACAGAGAGAGACAGAGAGAGAGGGAGAGAGAGATCAAGAGTGAGAGAGGGAGTCAGGGAGAGAAAAGACACACCACGCGCCACACACACACACATACACATACACATACACACACACACACCATTGGCCTGAAACAAAGCAGACCTGATTTCCAGGGAGAAAGAAGCAGAGAGCGAGAGGGGAGGGAGAGCAGGAAAGAGGAAGGGTTGGAGAATGGAGAGAGGTATTTGAAGTGGAGTTGTGACACAGAGGGGAGGCATGCGGAGAGAAAAGGGAGGGGGAAAAGAGACCTGCCTAGAGAGAGGCAGACAGGAGACGAGGAGACTAGGAGACAAGGAGAGGAGTAGAGGAGACTAGGAGACGAGTAGAGGAGACTAGGAGACAAGGAGAGGAGACGAGGAGACTAGGAGACAAGGAGAGGAGTAGAGGAGACTAGGAGATGAGTAGAGGAGACTAGGAGACAAGGAGAGGAGACGAGGAGACTAGGAGACAAGGAGAGGAGACTAGGAGAGGAGACTAGGAGACAGAGAGAGAGAGAGAGAGCGAGAAGGAAGTAAAAAGTGATAGAGGGAGAGCGAGAAGTGAGAGAGAGAGAGAGAGAGAGAGGGAGACAGATTTGAGAACAGGAAGGAGTCATGCAGAGGAGCTGAGACAGAGAAGCTGTGAATGAGAGGAGAGAGAGAGAACAGGAGAGAAGGGTTAGAGACAGAGGGCAAGAGAATTTAGTAGATTATATTATATAGTAAATTAAACTTGTAATGGGATTATAGAAGAGCCAAAGACAAGACAAGACAGACAGACAGACAGGAGACAGACAGACAGACAGAGAGAAATAGACGAATGACAAAGTTTATAGAATAAACAAACAGCTCATTTGATACATGGTCTTTTTTTTGATGACATGTATCAAACAGCAGGGTGATTGACAGGAGTTAATGCACATTTTCACGTATATATATATTACACACAATTTAAAAAAAAATAAATATATTGATTGAGCACATTTCGTGAACGAATTGATCAAACACAGTGTCCAAATACCTGGACATTGAAGAGTGTGTTTCTCTAATGGAAACACACATGACAATAAAATTGAGACCTATGGGTTTGATTGAATGAATGAATGAATGAAATGAATGAAATTAATGAATTTGAAATAGTAAATGGGAGAAGGTTTAGACTACCCATAGTAGACGACAATAGGGAAGTATTGATTGATTGATTGAGAACTTTATTAGAAGATTTGCAGAGGCAGGTGACATGAAAGTACATATTTCAATTGGGGTTAGGCAGGGGATTAGGCACCCCGAACCTAGCCCCTAACAGGCGGCGGTGGAATTGCAAAGTTCCGAGGGCACGTTAAGAACGCAATATAGTGCTGGGGAGAAGACTGAAGGCCCCCGTGTCTGATGAAGTATGAATGAACATACTACCGTGGTACCGTCTAGTCGGCGCAGCTGTCGCATCTAGGTGTGTGGGCAGTGCGTGGTACGTGGGCGACAGCCCACACCTAGCGGGATGTGGGGACCACACCCGTGAACAGGCAAGGCTGGTGTAAACGGTCAAAGTTTCTAGACCCATAGCAAAGTGGGCTAGGGATCAGACCGTCGGTTCCCAACTGGGCGGCCAATCACCGCTACAGGGTTGGTGTTTAGACACTGACTGGGGATCGCTATCGACTGGGTCACCGGCCGGTTGGGTCGCAAAAGCCTTAAGCCATAGGAAAATGGTGGCTGCGCTCAGCTCAATGTACAGTCAGGCCACCATAAGCTGAAAGCGACGTACAGCTAGTAGGCGAGTGGTGCTTTCCGTGATCAGAGCTCTGAAAAGGAGACTCTGGGAAGCGGAAGGGGTGGGGGTTTACTGACTCTGACCTGGGGTTAGAGGGCAGTGAACCTCCATCGGAAAGGGTTCCAGCCTGAGACTGCACCCTGGGAAGAGGGGAGGTCTGAAGGAACCAAGTGCCTTGATACTCAATTCATCGTTATATGTAAAGACAGCAGAAACAGAAAACACACTGGCCACGTGGATGGCTATTTAGGAAATAGCCAGAACAAATGATCTGCCAGTCCCTTTTCTGTTTCCTACAGGATCGAGAAGACCAGATCCTCATCATAACACTGACAGCCCGCGGTGGGTTGGGCCATTTGAGGTGCTGCTGAGCATCTCAACTGCTGTCAAGATCGCGGAACGAGATATGAGAAGTACACAGAGCCATTGAAAGAAGGTGACATTATTTCCCTCGAACGACGGGGAGTGGTGGAAGCCCGGGCTACAAAGGGGTTCTATTCATTAGTGAATATTACGTCTCAAACCCGGTGAAGAATTCTTCAGATCCACTACCTATTAGAAATGAGGGGACCAAATCCTCCCGACGACCAAACGAGACGCCCAAGTCCAGGCACACGACCCAGTCTGGGGCAGTGATGTCCCAGATGACAAAAAAAAAAAAACCCTGAACTATCATTCAGAGACATTTGTAAATGCATCCCTTACGATAAACGAAGCCCAGAACCGCGAAATCGATCAGATCAGACTGATGACACTCCAGAACTGAATGACTCTTGACCTATCGACTGCAGTAGCAGGAGGAACATGTGTGAACTACCACATCACATACTGATTTTAATGATTGTTTGTTGTGTCTCCCCCTGCTTCAGAGCTATGACTAACAAACTGATTTCAGAAATACTTGTACAAACAAATGTTGATTCAAGACATTATGATGGAGCCTAAGTACCTAACCCAATTTGAGAAACTCTAATCCAAGTTGAGATTCATGTCTGTGATCTGTACGGCGATGTTGAATGACAGTTAAACTAGAAAATATGAAAGAAAGATAGCTTTACCTGAATAAAGAGATGAATGTTTGTATCGTGACAAATTATGAAAAACAGCAGGGAATGATAGGTTTGAATTGTGTTTTCATGATGTTATGAATGTTTTGAAGAGTACATTGAGTCCATGTGCTCTGTGCATTACACTTCTGTTCTGAGAGTTCAACTGTTGTGCTTCTTAAGCACAACCATACAAGGTATGTGTTATCTGCTATCCCAGCCTGGGTAGTTTCCCTTCCTGACATTGTGTTGTCAGAGGGGCCCTGTCGTAAATCTGATTTTGCTAAGTGCTGTACATTGAGCTGGGAATGTTTGTGTTGGGCAGAGCAGCCCATGGAACTATTTATGTTAAGGTACATTACCATGAAAATGTTTATATTTGAGCTGAGCAGTCCATGGAGTGTTTATGTTTAAGATGTACATTTTCATGAGAAATATTTATGTTAAGATGCTTTTCCCATGAAACTGCTTATAATTAACGCAGTGCTTGGCCTGCCCCTTTTGTCTTTCTGTTTGGGAATAAATACTGGCTCAGGAGAGGAAAAGTTCAGTTTGAATCCGAGGTCTTTCGAGACCTGGGGATTCACTCTCACTGCGCAAGAAAATAATAATCATGATGAATTCCGTGTCTCTTTGTTTGTTTAGAGTCTGCTAAGGTCTGTTTGAACTAGTGATGGGTTAGCATGGCCCGATTTACAACCGGGCTGACCAGAATATAGCATTTAACCCTATTGAGAACCGAACACCTCCTCTCCTCCCTCCCTCCCTCCCTTCTCTTCTCCTCCCTTCCCCTCCTCTCCTCCCTCCCTTCTCCTCCCTCCCTCCCGCCCTTCTCCTCCCTTCCCCTCCTCTCCTCCCTCCCTCCCTTCTCCTCCCCTCCTCTCCTCCCTCCCTCCCTTCTCATCCTCTCCTCCCTCCATCCCTTCTCGTCCCATCTCCCTTCCCTCCTCTCCTCCCTCCCTCCCTTCTCCTCCCTTCCCCTCCTCTCCTCCCTCCCTCCCTTCTCCTCCCTTCCCCTCCTCTCCTCCCTCCCTCCCTCCCTTCTCTTCTCCTCCCTTCCCCTCCTCTCCTCCCTCCCTTCTCCTCCCTCCCTCCCGCCCTTCTCCTCCCTTCCCCTCCTCTCCTCCCTCCCTCCCTTCTCCTCCCCTCCTCTCCTCCCTCCCTCCCTTCTCATCCTCTCCTCCCTCCATCCCTTCTCGTCCCATCTCCCTTCCCTCCTCTCCTCCCTCCCTCCCTCCCTTCTCTCTCCCTCCTCTCCTCTCTCCCATCCCTTCTCCTCCCTCCCCCTCCCTTCTCCTCCTCTCCTCCCCTCCTGCCTCCCTCCTTTCTGCTCCCTTCTCCTCTCCTCCCTCCCCCTCCCTTCTCCTCTCCTCCCTTCTCCTCCCTCCCCCTCTCTTCCCCTCCTCCCTTCTCTTCCCCTCCTGCCTCCCTTCTCCTCCCTTCCCCTTCCTCTACTCTCCTCCCTCCCCCTCTACAGCTCTTAACCCTTCTCCCCCTCCCCACCCCCCCACCCCCCCCACCCCATGATAGATTTCCCTTTGACGACAGAAACCAAAGCTACTCTATACAGCTGTGACACACCGTAACAAACCTCTCTCCCACTTCCACACACCAGACGCCACACACACACACACACACACACACACACACACACCAGACGCCACACACACACACACACACACACACACAGGAGCCTAAAACCAACCAGCTAAGCTGCTCCTTAGCCCCAGCCTGGAAGGAGATGCTGTCATCTCCTTCATCCTCAGTGGAGCTGAGAACATGAGAACATGAGAACATGAGAACATGAGAACATCAGAACATGAGAACATCAGAACATGAGAATGTCAGACAGAACATCAGAACATGAGAACGTGGGGGTGTGGTGGTGTGGGGGTGTGGTGTGTGTCTGCGTGGTCCCGGGGGGGGCTCACAGTAGTGTCTCTCCCATCCAACGCTCTGTTGGAGGCCAGCTCTCTGACTTACTCAAAGCACACACACACACACACAAATGTACGCACGCGCGCGCGTGCACACACACACACACACACACACACACACACACACACACACACACACACACACAAACACGCACTCTCACAGATCCAATGATGTCCCAAAAGAACACACACACACACACACAATCTCACAGACCCAATGATGTCCCAAAACAACACACACACACACACACACACACACACACACACACACACAAGTGATACAACACAATCTCTCTAGCCTCTCTCTAAAACCGTCCTCATGCTGTATTGTTTGTCATCATTCAATCCGACGCTGCGTGGGGAAAAAATGCCAGAGAGATGCCAGAGTGATGTCAGAATGAAGGAGAGGATGACGATGAAAGGGAAGGAGAGAGAGAGAGACATGGAGAGGTAGATGGATGGGTAGAGGGGGTAGAGAAGGAGAGAGAGAGAGAGAGAGAGAGAGAGAGAGACATGGAGAGGTAGATGGATGGGTAGAGGGGGTAGAGAAGGAGAGAGAGAGAGAGAGAGACATGGAGAGGTAGATGGATGGGTAGAGCAGGTAGAGAAGGAGAGAGAGAGAGAGACATGGAGAGGTAGATGGATGGGTAGAGCAGGTAGAGAAGGAGAGAGAGAGAGAGAGAGAGAGACACAGAGAGGTAGATGGATGGGTAGAGCGGGTAGAGAAGGAGAGAGAGAGATGGAGGGGAGGGAAGATGGAGAGTGTGATCACAAAGATTGAGAGTGTGACAGGGGAGGTGTGTGTGTGTGTGTGTATGTGCACATACATAGAGAAAGAGGCACACACACAGGCACACACACCATGCACACACTCATGCACACGCACAGGCACACACACACACACACACACACACACACACACACACACACACTCGCACACACTCGCACATGCAAAAACACACACACACACACACACACACACACACACACAGGAGAGAGTGTGTAGGAGGTGACAGTGGTGATGGGTGTTCTCACCCCCTGCTCATCAACACCCCTCCACAGGCCAGCGGGGCGCAGCAACACTTCACGCTGTACAACTAATGTCATCCATGTCAGATCCTATTAGCTCTGCCACAACCGTAACCTAGCCCTTCAGCTCTGAACTCCCTGTAGCCTAGCATAGCACTGAGCCCACCGTAGCCTAGCCCTTCAGCTCTGAACTCCCTGTAGTCTAGCATAGCATAGCCTAGCCTAGCACTGAACCCCATGTAGCCCAGCATAGCACTGTAGCCTAGCCTAGCACTGAAAACCATGTAGCCTAGCATAGCACTGTAGCCTAGCCTAGTACTGAACCCCATGTAGCCTAGCATAGCACTGTAGCCTAGCATAGCACCAGGGCTGCCAAGTTTCACCAAAACTTTGGAGTGAGATTTTTTGCCGGTGGAGCGACGCAAAACTGAGCACGTTTGGCAGCAGCGGCCCCTCTCTCCCACCCAATTATTATTATTATTATTTTATTTTTTGCTAGTTTCCTACAATTTTACATCATAATAAACCAGCACAAGAAATGAAAACAATTGGAAAATTGTATAAAACAAGACAAATTCAGACAGTAATAAAAATATATTATATTTATTATCATCTATCTATAAATAAATCAATCATGTAACATCAGAATAACTCTTTTAACTGTCAATCAACCATGTAACATATTAATCACTCTTTTAATTGTCAATCAACCATGTAACATATTAATCACTCTTTTAACTGTCAATCAACCATGTGACCTATAAAGTTACAACAATGCAGTACAACAACCCCAACACTTACAAGCGGTGTTCATAACTCTGTGTTGTAGGCGTTTGTGGCAGATTTTAAGATGCCTTAATAACAGAGGTAGGGGGCTCCCACTTGAAACATTCTGGCTCGAGGCCAGCCATCTTCACCGTCATGATGGATGAAAGGGTTCCATCAAGAGCCAGACTGTTACGGGTTTTGGTTTCTGACCTGGCAACCTTTTTGGAAGGGGGCTGACCCTTCGCTGCCCACATTGAAAGCAGGTCTGCCTGCTTACTGGTCAGTGGCGGATACAGAAAGTGGCTGATGGGTGGGCCTGGAAAAATCTGGGTAGGCCTGAGTGAAACTCATCACCGCACGTTTTAGACCTATGTATGAGCAGCCAGATGGATGGAACACAACCGGGCTCGCGATCATAGGCGCCGATTTATGTCACGACCCGTCCCACAGGATGGATAAAAAAGGGATACATCTGTGCCCCAGTGAAAAAGTTGTGTATATGATTCACTATGTCAAAAAAGGTGCTAACATGCCCAGACACTTTTGCCGCAGTGCAAAGCACTAGATTAAGCCGATGAGAATTGCAGTGTACATAAACGGCTTTCGGAAATGTCTCTTTCAGTAGCACCTGTACCCCTCCCTTGTGCCCTGACATGACCGATGCGCCATCGAAACAGAATCCGACGCACAGAGAAGGATCCAATCCGAGTGGTTCAAGGACCTCTAGGATCCTCTGTGATATTCCTTGAGCAGACAATTCCGCAGTTTCCACAAAGCCTACTGCTCGTTCTTTAATTACCCCTCCATGAATGAATCGAATACAGACAGCAACTAGCTCGCGCTTGGATAGATCTTTATACTCATCCGCAAGTATGGCATAATATGTGGATTGCTCATGCAGTTCAGACTTTATCTTTCGAATTAGCAGTGAGGCTGCAGCCTCAAGCAGCTCATCCTGAATGTGATGGCTTAGGAGCGTGGCATTTCGAGGCAGTTCCTTCAGTCTATTTTCAATTTCTGGATCATATTTTGACATGAACTTGAATAGCTCCAAGAAATTACCTTTATTGAGCGCCTCTTCCGTTTCTCTGTGACCTCTAAGTGGAATTTCCAACTTGGCACACAACATAGCAATGTCTAACACAACTTTAACGTGTTGCCGGTTTCGCTCTATGAATGAAACGGCATCACCGTGCATTTGATTTAACACTGTCCCACGGCATTGGGGTCCATCATGGCTTTGCCTGTACCCATCCAACTTGGTGAGGGCAACAGCATGCGGCTTGCTAGACTCGTGTTTGTCACAGGCCTGCCGGAGACGTTTCCAATTTTTGTATCCATCTCTTATAAAAGTGAACTCCGTGTGCGCCTCTGGGAAATGTCGACACACTTTACAAAAAATAGCGTCTCTTTCTTTACTATATTCCATCCACTTGAACTTCTCGTACCAATTTCTACTGAAGGAGCGCGCTTTCCCATCTATTACAGTGGTAGGGAAGGTTACCAGCTTTGGTTGAGTGGCTGGTTCCTCCATGGCTGACAGATCCGACGGTGTAGTCCTACCAGTTAGCTCTTCACAAGCCGGTGGCAATGTCGGTCGCTTCGGTGGAGCTTTAGCGTGTATGCTCAAGTTAGCATTAGATGTTGAAGCTGTGGCCGTTTCTCCTTCTTCATCCCCAGGGCCAGCACACATCTCATCACAATCCTCCTCTCTGTCTTTGGACAAGGCCTGGTCCAAACTTTCATTATTTTCACTGACTTCCAGACGTGGCTTTTTAAGAAAGCGAGACAATGTTAGCTGTTTAGCCATCGTAGCGCGCACACTGAACACTTGACAGACACTTGACACTGACACTTGACACTTGACACTGGTCACTGAAGAAATACGCTCCTCAATGTGAATCAAGTATTTTTAATGACAAAGATTAACTACTGCCACCTGGTGGACGGCGGTATACCCTTCAGTCACGGTCAACTGAACAATCAGAGTACGGTAAACGTAAAGAGGAAGCCATGTAAACGTAAGAAAGGAAGTTGAATATAATTAGTATTAATACATACTTTTAATCATTTCCAAGACAAAACTATTCACATTACAGTTAGTTAGTGAAAATTGAACTTTAAAAATATTTTATTATAAAAAAAATATGTATTTTTATGAATCTGACTGGGTGGGCCAGCTGTCAATCCTAGGCCCACCCAGGCCCACCCATAGATCCGCGCCTGTTACTGGTCCCTGCTTTCTGCTTCGATGACATCTTTAAACAGACAAAATGCAATGATGATTCAAAATCAGAAGTGCTGATTTGAGGTAGTTTTTACAACTAAACATGACATAAAAAGCACAAGAAAATCCGTCTGGTCTGAAACATCGCCCCCCCCCGCCCACCACCAGGGCCAACATCGTACTTCGCTAAATATCCTTTTATGAGCTCACTGCTCACAGTTTTAGTTTTACAATTACGAGCTCACAGTATAAATTACCTCGCAAGCAGTTAAGTGATTCAATTTAGTTATATTTTAATCAAGAACCTGGATTCTAATTCGAATGAGGTGAGATGTACCTACCGTTCTGGCCGTCCGCTTCAAGCTCGCGTGAACACAGATGCAACGCTCGTCTACCGCTCCGACTGCGCACGCGCAAGCATAATAACGCGAGTGCAGAAAGAGGACGTCACGAAACTCATGTCCGGTAGCTTTCTTTCAAGGAATTTCAAAAATAAAAGTCCCGTAAAACAAATTGTTATTTCTCGCCGTGAGAAATAGAGTTGCGGCGTGAGAGCGTGAGAACTGGTTGAAATGTGTGTGTCTCACGGTGATTGCGTGAGACTTGGCAGCCCTGATAGCACTGAACCCCTTGTAGCATAGCCTAGCCCTTGAGCTCTGAACCCCCCTGTAGCATAGCATAGCACTCTACCACTGACTGGCCTACAGAACAGTCTTATCTGATACCAACCGTATTCATAATGGCTTCCAGGACAACATTTTCATATTGTATTACTACAGTGTTCAGCGGCCCAACGCCCCTCATTACTTGTGAATATACCGGTACGGTTCAGTGAAGTAAAGGACAATCAATTCATACAATTCCGAGGACTTAGTGAAATTAGCATGTGCATAAACACTGCAAGCCTACTTTGGAGACTAGAGAGAAGCGGACAATGTTTGACAAATGGCCTTCATTATCTCCTGACTGAACGCTCCAGCAGTCAGGAGAGAGGAGGATGAAAAACAGATTTGCATAATTTATGTTCACCCCGGCGGAGTAATTTGTCCTAATCTGAAACATTCAGACCAGACCAGAGATAGGCAGTCTTAGTAGAAACACACCAGGTCGCATTGGCTGACGACCGTTCTCCAAAACAAGGACACTGAAGCTGTGGCCGCTGTGAGGTTCCACTATTGACATCTGACAGACCAGGGGACTGCAGGGGGGGGGGGGGTTCGACTATTGACGTCTGACAGGGTGAAGACAATAAAGAGTTGTGAGGGTTGACAGCTGACCGTACTACTGACACTTTATCTTGAATTATGCTTGATTTATTACGCCTATGTCTTGTGCTGCAATGCTTTGTCAGGATCCGAAGCCTTCGAAATGTTTGCCTTCGAAGTGACGCAAAAAAAATAAACTTGAAACTTGAAACTCCTCAGTTGACAGGGTCAAGACAACAAGTCCTCTCGGGCAAGAACACAGAAGGGTTGACCATGAGATGTTCACACAGCGGTGTGGGGGTGTGGGTGTGGGGGGGGTCAGACAGCTAGAGAAAAGACAGTAGCATTGACCATGAGGTTTCTATGTAGTCTAGCATGTAGTGGTATGTTGGTGGAGGTGGGGGTGGGGGGTCATGTAGAGGTCATGTAGAGGTATTGGGGGTTATGTAGACGCATTGGGGGGTCATGTAGAGGTATTGGGGGGCAGCTCAGGGTGGTACCAGACTGGATTTAGCCTTCCTAGGGAACTCTATACCCTGGGGGGGGAGGGGCATACACACACCGCACAGCCATGTTGGGGAAACGCTGAACCAATGTTGGGGCAAAGGTTTGACTCCACACCTAATGAGGGGCGGATGTGGCTCAACGATCGCAAGGTCGGCGGTTCGGTGGTTCGATCCCCAGCTGGCCACGTGTCGAGGTGTCCTTGGGCAAGACACCCCTAAGCGGGGCCCGGCGCCTTGCATGGTAGCTTGCTGCCATTGGTGTGTGAATGTGTGTGTGAATGGGTGAATGAGAGGCCGCTGTAAAATGCTTTGGAATAAGGAGCTATATGAGTCAGTCCATTTACTGTTGGTTTATCAGCCTCTGAGATATCAGTCGATTGTGAATGTGTGTATGATGTCATTATGTGTACAGCTGGATGAGATAGAAGTCTGGAACTCTCTTTCCCTTCCTTCCTCCCTCCCTCCCTCCCTCCCTCTCTCTCTCTCTCTCTCTCTCTCTCTCTCTCTCTCTCTCTCTCTCTCTCTCTCTCTCTCTCTCTCTCTCTCTCTCTCTCTCTCTCTCTCTCTCTCTCTCTCTCTCTCTCTCTCTCTCTCTCTCTCTCTCTCTCTCTCTCTCTCTCTCTCTCTCTCTCTCTCTCTCTCTCTCTCTCTCTCTCTCTCTCTCTCTCTCTCTCTCTCTCTCTCCCAGGAGAGATGGAACCAATGATGCATGTAGACAAGTCTATGTATGGAACTGGAATGTCCCTCACATGGATTCCATATGGAATGTTTAGAGGCAAAACCTTCTCTACGCTGTCAATACACACACAGCCACCACTGGGACACAATTATGGTCTGGGGCTGTTTTCATGGTTTGGGCTAGGCCCCTTAGTTCCAGTGAAGGGAAGTCTTAATGCTACAGCATACAATGTGATTCTAGAGAATCCAACTTTGTGGCAACTGTTTGTGGAAGGCCCTTTCCAGTTTCAGCATGACAATGCCCCCATACACAAAGTGAGGTCCATAATGACATGGTTTGCCAAGTTTGGTCTGGGAGAACCTGACTGGCCTGCACACAGAGCTCTGACCTCAACCCCATCCGACACCTTTGGGATGAATTGGAACACCCAACATCAGTTGCCCGACCTCATTAATGCTCTTGTGGCTGAATGGGAGCAAATCCCCCGCCACCCTATTCTAAAATCCAGTAGAAAGTCTTCCCAGAAGAGTGGAAGCTGTCATAGCAGCAAAGGTGGGACCAACTCCATATTAATGCCTGTGGTTTTGGAATGAGAAGTTCAACAAGCACATGGGTGTGATGTTCAGGTGTCCCAATACTTTTGTCCATTAGTGTATCTATGTACTGTATTCTGTCACCAGTATAGTCACACACAAGACTAAGGGTACCAGAGGACAGCTATCCTCAGCATGACACTCAAACAACCGTAGCCAATGTCCAGGGACAGACCGTAGACGCTGACCCAAGTCACAAACATTTTGCCAGAATATTAGATTACCCATAGTTCATTTATCAAACTATGGTTCCTGGTTCCTACAAGGCAGTGCATCACTCCGCCTTAGCCTTGACAGGGAAAACAATAAGGAGGAGGAGAGATGGAGGACCTAAATAATGAGGACATTACATAATGGAATGTATAATGGCGTCCCTGCATTTTCCCCAATGAGAACAACATGCAGTTTACGGCGTTGTCTTCAATCACTACGGACTAACAGAACGACAGTCTAGAATGTTTTGGGCCAGCGATGGAATGCAAGAAATAATGCCCTTGGGGTGCTATGGTCCTGTACAAACACACACACACACACACACACACACACACACACACACAAGCACGCACGCACGCAAACGCACACACACATATACACACACACAGGCACGCAAACACACACACACACACACACACACAGGCATGCAAACGCACACACACACACACACACACACACACACACACACACACACACACACACACACACACACACACACACACACACCATCGAGTGACAAGAGAGAAACAATTTCCCAGACTGTTATTGGGGATTAGAAAGCCATTCTCTCACTGACATACACAGAGAACATCCTTTCTTTTCTTTTCTTTTCTTTTCTTTTCTGTCAGCTCCAACATTCCTCTGCTTCCTCCGCTGACTCAGCAGAACGACCCAAACACACAAATCTCTTTCTCTTTTTTCTACCATCTTCTGTTTTCCAGGACAAACCGGCTGCTAACATAAACCATGTCCCACATTCACCACCTGGGGGGTATTCCACCAACGTCGCTAAGGGCAAAAAAAAATCCAGGCTTATTTTTGATAACTGTCACGAGATTTATCCAAACAAGCCTGGAGGTTTGGATAGAGTCTCGTGGGACTTATCCAAATAAGTCTGGATTGTCCTTTACTGACATTGATGGAACACCTCCCTGGCCTCCTACCAGACAGCACAGTCAACACCAACACATGTGGGTAGGGATGCTCCGATTTATCGGCCACCGATTTAAATCGGCCGATTTCACTCCAAATGACTCGATCGGTGATCGGCAAAAATGGCCGATCGCAAAAAACTTTTTTTTTTTTTTTTTTTTCCCCCTGGGGAAGACAGATAACTGAACAGAAAACATAGGAGGACGTAACAGTATGTAAACCATGAAGGCCACGTTTATGATGTCTTTTATACAGCCATATCGACTGACTTGGGCTTCAGGCCCTAACTGGGTGATAGGCCAGACCTTTACTATGCCATAAAAATGGGTCTGCGTTTGCTTGGTGCCTAATGGATCAAAACTTTTGTCTAAAAAGCTAAAAATATGTAGGCTATCCAGTCAGTAGGCCTACAGTTATGTATTTTTTTAAAAATCGGTATCGGTATCGGTTGATCTTGAGGAAAAAAATCGGTGATCGGTATCGGCCCCAAAAATCCAGATCGGAGCATCCCTACATGTGGGAGGAGGGAGGAGGAGGAGGAGGAGGAGGGAGGAGGAGGGAGGGAGGAGGAGGAGGAGGAGGGAGGAGGAGGAGGAGGGAGGAGGGAGGAGGAGGAGGAGGGAGGAGGAGGGAGGAGGAGGAGGAGGAGGGAGGAGGAGGAGGGAGGAGGGAGGAGGAGGAGGAGGGAGGAGGAGGAGGGAGGAGGAGGAGGGAGGAGGAGGAGGAGGGAGGAGGGAGGAGGAGGAGGAGGAGGGAGGAGGAGGAGGAGGAGGAGGAGGGAGGAGGAGGAGGAGGAGGAGGAGGGAGGAGGAGGAGGGAGGAGGAGGAGGAGGGAGGAGGAGGAGGGAGGAGGAGGAGGAGGGAGGAGGAGGAGGGGGGAGGAGGGAGGAGGAGTAGGAGGAGGAGGGGGGAGGAGGGAGGAGGAGGAGGAGGAGGGAGGAGGAGGAGGAGGGAGGAGGAGGAGGGAGGAGGGAGGAGGAGGAGGAGGGGGGAGGAGGGAGGAGGAGGAGGGAGGAGGAGGAGGAGGGAGGAGGTGGAGGGAGGAGGAGGAGGAGGGAGGAGGAGGTAGGAGGAGGGAGGAGGAGGAGGAGGGAGGAGAAGGAGGGTGGAGGGGAGGGGTAGAGCTAGGGTGGAGGGGAGGGGTAGAGCTAGGGTGGAGGGGAGGGGAGGGGTGGAAGGGGGGGAGGGAGGGGAAAGAAGAAGGCTAAAAATAAAAATAATAAGACCAGTCCTGCTGTGACACAGCCAGAACGGATCAGTCCAGCCCTCCCCTTCCTGTCACATGTCCCTCCCCTTCCTGTCACATCTCCCTCCCCTTCCTGTCACATCTCCCTCCCCTTCCTGTCACATCTCCCTCACCACAGCCTCACGTGTGACACAGTCTTATCATGTGGTCCACATGTCGGCAACCAATCAAAATGTTCAGACTTTTCTTTTGAAACACGGAACTACGTTTCAACGTTGTTGAGAATCACAAACACAAACTCGCTAGTCAAGCCAAAGTACTGCAACAACGCAATGGATTGGGTGAGTAATCCCCACTGCTACCTAGTTAACTAGAACACTACTTTACATTGTTAGCAGGCTCACAAAACAAGCTGTGTTAGTCGACTAGCGACGTGTGTCGTTGATTTTCGACGACGCAGAAATGTATTCACATTCATTACCGAATCCCAACAGGAGGACCAAAACATTAGAACGTGCCACATTTACACACTTCCATATAATGACTAACAACAACAACAATAATAATAATAATAATAATGAATAATGACTGACACTGCCAGTTAGCAGCATAAAACCTGATGCTAATGAGGAAGGCCCAGGTGTGTGTGTGTGTGTGAGAGGTGGTTAACACACTTAAAACACGAGAATTATGAATATCATCTTTTATTTTTGTTTTTCCAAACAGAGCAGGCTAAATAACAGATAGTTTAAGACGTATATGAACATATGAATTATGAATGACCTCAGGTCTGTCTCTCTCTCCTCCCTAAGTGTGTGCTAAGCTAAAGGGAGGTCAGCCTGGCCAAGGTCACAGAGAAGAGAGAACAGCAGAGGCCTCCTTGACATGTGCGGCACGGCAGTGGGGGGGGGGGGGGGGGGGCAGGGGGGGGGCGTGCTGAAGCCTCTGCCTTCTAAATATGACTAATTGCCCCTGCTGTTCCCCCCCCCTTGCTGTCGTCGTCCCCCGTCCCCCCCCCCTCCCCTAGGATACAGGTTATAACTCATTACCGAGGTGTTACGCCTCAGTGGACTGCTGCTGCTGCTGCTGTAGCTCTCAGGGTAGACGAGGAAACACACACACACACGCACACGCACTCATTCACGCACGCACACACACACACACACACACACACACACACACAGACACACACATACACGCACGCACGCACACACACACACGCACGCACGCACACACACACACGCACACACACGCACACACACACACATACACACAGGGGCACGGGCGCACTCGTGCACGCACACACGCTCGCTCGCACACACACGCACACACACACACACACACATACACACACACACACACACACACAGACAGACATACACACACACACACGGTACATACAGTTGTTTTGGACATGTTGATGCTGACAGCAGAGATCAGGGACATAAACAAACACACCTTGTTGGTTGACCTGCTGGGCAGAGATACAATACAACACCATCTCTACTACACACACACACACACACACCCACACACACACACACACACACACACACACCCAGGCACGCACGCACGCACGTGCACACACACACACACACACACAACTCTCTCTCTCTCCCCGAATGGGAAGGCAAATCTATCATATTCACACAGATTGCATTTCTTAGTCACAAAAGAACCCTGCCCAAATCCTTTTTTTAGTTTAAATGACTCATCGTTTTTTTTTTTTGTCCATTCCCCTGATACAGTTGATACAGTTGATACAGTTGATACAGTTGTTGGAGTTAAATCATCCAAGACTCCCTCAGCGTTCCAGTAATCACTTCTAACTGAGCATTAAAAGGCCTTCAGCCGGCTCCCACAATACCTCAGCCAAGTCCACTCAGTACAGAGTTAATACCTTTAGCATTGATCACCATCTGTATCAGAGCGTCTGTCTGACTGATTCCCTGAGAGTGAGAAAGAGCTAGCCAACAAGCTAACAGGCGTTGGGAGTCTCTGGATCAGGCAGGCATACAGTATGGGGCCTGTGGCGCAGGAGGTAGAGCCGGCGTCTAATGATCGTACGGTCAGACAGGCAGATTGGCGGTTCGAACCCCGGCTGGCCACGTGTCGAGGGGTCCTTGGGCAAGACACTGAAACCCAAATTGCATGGTAGCTTGGCCGCCATTGGTGTGTGAATGTGTGTGTGAATGGGTGAATGAGAGGTTGTTGTAAAGCGCTTTGGAATAAGGCGCTATATAAGTGCAGTCCGTTTACCAGCAGCATAGAAAACCCTGTATGCTAGCTGCTACTATCAGTTAGTATTCAACAAAGGCAACAAACATGAAGAAGCCTGGTTATGACATGCTTACAACACCACAGAGTTGTAAGTAACCGACTAAAAACAACACAGACACACACACATCAACCGCGGGAGTTGAAACTAGTTCATCTGGTTGCCGTGTTACAACGCAGGGATTAGTCACCCTCCCTGTGACAGGTCCTGTTTGCCAGCGTTGATTACTCGACGAATAACGAGCGGAGCTTTGAACAAACACAGCATTGATTCTGTTTTCCTGCGCGTGTTAGTCAACCGTCAGGGAAACTGAGGAGAAAGGGAAACCTCCTTCTTTCAGGCCATAAAAAAGACACAATGTTGACTTGA
>NC_137681.1:25977515-26057515 GCF_963989245.1 Nansenia antarctica | reverse complement strand
TGTTCGTTCCCTCTACTCTAGTTCTTACCCGTTACCCTAGCCTAACCCTATTCTCCCTGTTCCCCGTTAAGGATTCCCTGCCTGCCGACCTCCTGCCTGCCTGACTACCCTGCTCCCTGCCTGATCCCTGCCTGCCTGTACTTTCCCTCCTGCCTGACCCCCAGCCTGTCTGCCGACCACTCCGCCTGCCTGACCCCCAGCCTGTCTGCCGACCACTCCGCCTGCCTGACCCCCTGCCTGTCTACCGACCACTCCGCCTGCCTGACCCCCAGCCTGTCTGCCGACCACTCCGCCTGCCTGACCCCCTGCCTGTCTGCCGACCACTCCGCCTGCCTGACCCCCTGCCTGTCTACCGACCACTCCGCCTGCCTGACCCCCTGCCTGTCTGCCGACCACTCCGCCTGCCTGACCCCCTGCCTGTCTACCGACCACTCCGCCTGCCTGACCCCCTGCCTGTCTGCCGACCACTCCGCCTGCCTGACCCCCTGCCTGTCTGCCGACCACTCCGCCTGCCTGACCCCCTGCCTGTCTGCCGACCACTCCGCCTGTCTGACTACCTGCCTACCTGCCTGATCCCCTGCCTGTCCGCCTGTCTGACTACCTATCTACCTCCAGCCTGCTCCTCCTGACACCCCTACCCTACAATAAATCATTATTATTGTTGTACTACCTGTTCTCCGTTGTCTGCTTCTGGGTTCCGCCCTCTGGTTGTGACATAGATACACAGCATAGAGGCAATGACAAGGTTAGTGAATGAGTGAACATAGGCAGGAAATAAAACAGCAAGAGAAAAAGGAGCAGGAGCATTCAAGAAAGTAAATGTTTTCAACATATCAAGAGCAAAGGTAAGTAGTATAAAGTATAAAGTAAACACATAGAGTAAAAAGCAAATAAATAGTTGCAAAGCTGAAGTTTGAATGGCTATGGACATGGATGTGTTATGAGTAGTACAGGAAGGGTATTTGTGAACAAAGTTCTAACTGGGAATGGGATGAAAATGAAGCAGTGGAAAGTATAAATCTAGTTGCACACATTAACAAATAAAGAAGTAGTGTTGAAGCTGAAGTGTAAATGGCTGTACATTGATCCATTAGGGAAAGTACAGGCAGTGCATTTTAACAAAGTAAGAACCAGCCCATCAAAAGTTAGTGGCACACATATCCAACAATTACATGTAGTGATTAACATGGGCAGGAAGTAAAGCAGCAAGAGAAAAAACAACAATGACCATTAGAGAAAGTAAATGTTATCAACAAATAAAGAGCAAAGGAAAGTAGTATAAATTATAAAGTAAACACACAGAGTAAAAAGCAAATAAAAAGTTGCAAAGCTTAAGTTCTACGATCGACATCGATACATTTGTGAAAGTACAGGCAGATATTGTTAGGGATTATCATGGAGTAGTAGCTCATCTTCAATCATCGTCGTTGCTGAGCTTGATGAAGGTGTTTTTAGAGGAATCATAGACACACTAATTATAATATATAATATATATATATAATATAATATAATAATATTATAGGCTGTATAGACCTGTAGTACATTGATCCATTAGGGAAAGTACAGGCAGTGCATTTTGGAGTACATAAGGTTCAGAGATAGGAAATGTTAGAATAGGTATAGCATAGCATAGAGTACAGCACAGTGTTTTATTTGTATAGTATAGTATAGTGGATAGTGTACATAGCCTTTATTTATGTAAACCAGCTCTTTTCCCTTCTTGTTTTTAGTTTTTAGTTTTTTATCCTAGCGCCAGGGGAGCCCCCCCTCCCAAATTTCGTTGTTTGGTACCTGTACTATATCAATGACAATAAAGACCATTCATTCATTCATTCATTTATTCATAGTAGCATTGACAGAAGCGCGTCTGCGTTTGCTGTCCCAGTCCTGTAGGGGGCGGTGATGTTGAATCTCCTTTAGGGTGTGTGTTTCTCTTCTACACCAACCACAGAAGAAGAGTGGATCACTTTACTTGTTGAATGACCCAAAACACCAACTTTTCCTGCCTTGTCCTGCCTTTCCTGCCCTTGTGAGCGAAGCTGACAGCACCCCTCCTCTGTGAACAGAACCACTAGCAGCAGCGTCAAGGCTCCGAGGAATCTGGACTGACAAGATGCGGGACCGAACCAAGGAACTGGGGAATGTAAGTCAACAGAAAAGCAGCTAGGTGGCTAAGCTAAAGTTAGCTCGCTTAGCTTGACTTGAGAACTTTCTCTGTGACTTGCAGCGTGATCCGTGTCCCCTGAGCAGGGTCCACGTGGCCCCAGGTGGACTGTGTTTGTGTTCAGTACTTGACTGGAGGCGACCTGTTCACTTTAACCTCCTAACTGCTGCCTGCTCAGCTCAGAGCAAAGGACTTGTTCCACACCCAAGCGGATAGATAGATAGGCCGAGGGCTGGCTGACAAGCTGCCTGCATGCAAAGTTGAATTCTGCACTTAATAAATAATAATAATAATACATTTTATTTATGGAATAAGTAATGATTGTGTACCTTCTCTCTCTCCCTCTGTGTCTCTCTCTCTCTCTTCTCCCCCTCTCTCTCTCTGTCTCTTCCCCCCCCTCTCTCTCTCTGTCTCTTCCCCCCCCTCTCTCTCTCTGTCTCTTCCCCCCCCTCTCTCTCTCTGTCTCTTCCCCCCCTCTCTCTCTCTGTCTCTCTTTCCATCTCTCTCTCTCTCTGTCTCTCTCTCTGTCTCTCTCGCCGTCTCTCTTTCCCTCTCTCTCCTTCCCTCTCTCTCTCTCTCTTTCCATCTCTCTCTCTCTCTTTCCATCTCTCTCTCTCTCTCTCTCTTCCCCCCCCTCTCTCTGTCTCTCTCTTTCCCTCTCTCTGTCTCTCTCTTTCCCTCTCTCTCCTTCCCTCTCTCTCTCTTTCCATCTCTCTCTCTCTTCCCCCCCTCTCTCTCTCTGTCTCTCTCTGTCTCTCTCTCTCTGTCTCTCTTTCCATCTCTCTCTCTCTCTCTGTCTCTCTCTTTCCATCTCTGTCTCTCTCCCTCCCTCTCTGTCTCCCTCTCTCTGAACCCAGGCTGCGGAGGTCTCAGATGAGGATGAGGAAGGCAGGGCTCTCATGATCAAGCCGGGGACTTCTTCTTCTGTGAAGGAGGAGAAGGAGAATGAGACGTTTTTCAAGAAGGTGACGTACCTTTCATTCATTAGGCATTATTCATGAATTCAAAGGTAGGAGATGTCAGTCCTCTAAAATGTAAATCTATGTTATTCAAAACCTACCACCCTTTAGAGTCATCAGGTAATGTCAAGCGATTCTCTGCAACTAGGCTACTGTATGATGAATTAAAGAAAGGTTAAAAAAAGGTTTGTTGTGTGTCAACATCCTCCCAGACCACCAAAGTATTAGGCTTAAGCTGCAGAGATTTCATCTGGCATGTTATCAACTGAAGTATTGTCCGGTGAAAACAAGTAACTGTTATATTATTCTCTATGCCCAACCCTTGTTATATCTATCTTGTATATTCAAAGAAAAATGCAATGTGGCTAATGCAGTAACATGCAGAAGGTAATGGTCCTCCTCCTCTATGTGATGAGTAATGAGTATATTTATTTTACATTTTTAAATCTATATTATTCAATTGACACTTTGTTTTATTGTTGTTGTTTTGTGGTCTGATTTTCTGTAACATCAGAACTTACCCTTTGGGATCAATAAAGTCAATAAATCTATCCATCCATCCATCTATCTATCTATCTATCTCTCTCTCTTTCTCTCTCTCTCTCTCTTTCACTTTCTCTCTCTCTCTCTCTCTTTCTCTTTCTCTTTCTCTTTCTCTTTTTCTCTCTCTCTCTCTCTCTCTTTCTATCTATCTATCTCTTTCTCTCTCTCTCTCTCTCTTTCTCTCTCTCTCTCTCTTTCTCTCTCTCTCTCTCTCTCTCTCTCTCTCTCTCTCTCTATCTCTCTATCTATCTCCCTCCCTCTCTAATTAAACAGTCTGGTTTCTCTATTCGTCCCTCTTGTTTATCCTCATCAGGTGCAAGAGATCCGTGAGGGTCTGGAGAAGCTGAAGAAGAGGGTGTCTGACCTGGAGAACAAGCAGAAGACCGTGTTGGGCGTGGCACTGCCTGAGGACGGTGAGCAGCTCAGCCCTAGAACTAGAACGCATAGAACTAGAACACATAGAACTAGAACGCATAGAACTAGAACGCATAGAACTAGAACGCATAGAACTAGAACGCATAGAACTAGAACGCATAGAACTAGAACGCATAGAACTAGGACGCATAGAACTAGAACGCATAGAACTAGAACGCATAGAACTAGTCTAGAATACTAGAACTAGAAGGGGCACTCCTTGAATTCTATTTCCATGAGCTCCACACCTATACAGTGGGACAAGTAGACTGATATGTGACGTGCTTACATGTAGATGAGATGGGATGATGTTTGTGAAGCGCTTTTTTAACCTGTCCGTCATAAGGCTGTCATACAGGAATACTGTCAGGAAGCTGAATACCCACATACACGCATCCGGAGCCTCGGGGCCAAAACCTGGCTAACCAGCTAACCAACAGCTACGTCCCCCAGGCCACCAGGCTCATACACAAGCCTACTGAAGACTGACTATTATCCCCACGCACACCCCATGTATACAGACTACCTACCCTTAACACACCCCATGTATACTAGGGATGGACGGTTTCCAATTATTGAAACCGAAAAACCGTCAAAGACTAAAACCGCGGTTTTCCGGTTAACCGGAAAAAGAAAAGAAAAACGGAAAAAAGAAAAAAGAAAAAAAGAGCGCCAATTTCAAATAATTGAGCCCTACTGCTACAATACACATGTCGAACACCATTAAAACACCGTAAGCACAGTCGCAACACATTTAGGCTACTTAGTTTCACAAATATAAGTGGAAAGGCAGACTTTTGTAAGCTACACCATACATGAAAACACATGAACACTTAACACACCAGCTCCGCTGATCCAGGGTGCACGCCTGCACGGAAGATCATCTCTTGGAACAGCGTCTTCATTGAATGAACTGCTTTCTCAATATCTTGGTTCTTAGACAAAGTTTCAGCTGCTGCTCAATGTATTTAAATATTTGAATACTGCTCAATAATCACTGAAATATTAGACTTAGAATTATGCAGTGAACATACTTAAAGCTTTTCATAAAAACCACATGCCGCGAGACTGACTCGTCCTGAACTGTCGTAAGTCAATCAACAAAGAATGCCCCATCAAAATAAAAGTGCCCATGGTAGAGCTGTCAAAATAGAGCTTTCAAAATAAATGTACTAATACAGATAGAGATAAATACAGAACTACCTTTGCGTCACTAAGTGACCGCGTATTTTCTGAGACATGCGTTCTGTCATCACTTTCAGTAGCGCCTTCACACACAGTGGCGCTGTGCACAAACACTCTTGATCCGTATAGCTCTTGTTTTATTATATTGTGGTTTAGTAAATACTGCACTTGGAGTTACATTCAATGCATGATTTGTGCTATAGAACATAAATAAAGTTTGATTGATTGATATCAAATCAAATCACATTTTATTTCTATAGCCAGGGGTGCACATAACTGGTGCGCCAGTGCGCATGCGTCGCCAAAATGCATGCTGCACGGCAGATCAGCGGCATGAAGGCGCTTTTGCGCACCAACAGCTGGGTCCAAGAAGCAAGCCCCACCAAGTAAGTAACTATTTGCCGTCCCCAAATAAGTAATCCATCACGACGACCACGGCGACTCCCCTCACGAAAACATTCGGAAAGTATTGTAACTCGTACTTTCATTCCGCGTATCGCGTATCGCATGGTTATCACGGTTATCACGCCGACACGTGAAAATTCAGTCCCGAACGACTCGTCGCTAAAAGGAAAAACAACACCAAGGGACTTCACGTTTCTTTTCTCTGAAGCTTTCAAACGTTCAGACGTTTGTTTTACAGCTTCATTATCGCACCTAGACCCCGGACCCAGGGAATATGGTTGGGAATTCTATTAGAAAAAATGAAAAAAAGACTTTGTTGCACAATCAAAATAATGAGCTATTTAAAGTGATGGCCTGCCCTACAACATCCTCTACCATGGTTGAAATTGAGGACAGTGATAACTTACAGCAGTCAAGAGAGCAGTGATGATGATGATGATTAAGCTTGTAGCATAAATAAATACTTAGGCTGTAACTTTTTGTTGAAAAGTTGATTTCAGTGTTTACAGAGCAGTGCTTAAAGAGATGTCAGTTGATTTCATTGTGTTTAAAGAACAGACATTCAGTTAGTGCTTAAAGAGATGTCAGTTGATTTCCTTGTGCTTAACACTGGAGGCGCCGACGTTTTTTTACCTACTAAAGCGCGACGAGGTGTGGAATCACACGACCACTAATCACAATGGGGGTGTGTGTACTGACCCACAAAAATCGCTGGATGGCGATGTCACGCAAGAAGCGTGAACACGCAACAGAAACACACCGCGGGGGACCATCAACCCTCTCCCCACTGCCCGCAGCGCAGAGCGCATGTCTTAGTTGTTATGCATGTTATATATATATATAATAACGTATGCATGTATGTAACGTAAGTGGAGAGGAGATTGATCTAGGAGATTGATCGAGACTGCGGGAGTTTTCATTACTAACGAATGAAAGTTGATTAGCATTATTAAAAAATAACTGTAATATATATTGCAATGTTGTCCCTTTCACACATAGTTCCAAGTAATTTCCTTGGAATCTGAAGCTGTGTGGACCAGGTATCTGTATTTTCACACAATGACAAACATGTGATGCGTTTTATATTATATTCTTTGAACAACAGAACGGGACAGGCGCCAGAAACTGCCATAATATACCATACATATATCTGCCATATATTGTACCTCCGTTTTATATTGACAAAATATGATGATAAATACATATAGGGCGGAGCTATGATATGTGGTGTGTGGCTAGATATTTTCATGTAGCACTGTGACTGTGCCTATCTGTGGATTATTATTTATAAATAGTGGTCTCCTGAGAGGAGCGACTTGAAGGAGGAGAAAATGGTTACAGAAACACACCGTTGGGACGTGGTGGAGCGGGGAAACCCGATGTCTTTGTTCATTGATCGGAAACGATCGAGAGCCATCAACTCTCCCCCCATCAACATCAAGTTTGAACGAATTGTCTGAACGAACATTTATTTCACCATATTACGTGACTTATGCACCTTAGGTTTTTGTGAACGGGACGATCAGAAAGAGATTAGTTTACCACGAAACAAGGAATGCAAAATCAAAAAAACAACGCATTACATTGGCCGTCTTATTGAGATGATAACTGTTTACAGATTGAACTCATTATCACTATTAGGCTACCGAGTCTCGATCTCAAATGGCATTCAATTGTCAGGATTCATCTTTGATAAACAATGGCCTACTAATCAATCGTTGATGATTACATAATCAAATGTAGCCCGCAGCGCAGAGCGCATGTCTTATTGAGTACACATTTCACGGCAAGAGAATTCCGATTTGTGGCAAACACCCAACAATTGTTCGTTCACTAAACATTATAACATGAACACAGTGAGGATTCAAACAAACAAAATAATTAATACACATCATTTCATTTATAATGTGCAGTAAACAAACAAAATAATGTATACTCTCTGCAATTGGCTAATGGTGCCAAAATCAACTATCCAAATATGAATCTGCGTATATCTATGTACAACCTTGTTGTAGCCTATTATTATCATGGTCGACATGAGAATTGTTGGCTACTTCATATCACAACTGAACATTCATATATATAGCCTATTGCATTATTTGAAAATTGACAGCGCTGTACATAGTGTCATTCAATGCACAAGCACGTAATTTCAAACGATTTTGGTCGACAGCGAAATACATTATCAATATCTTATTATCAATTGTCAATATACTCTCTCCCTTCTTCTCCTTACTTTCCTGTCTGTCTTCACTATATCTGGGACTGCCCCACTCAGAAATATCCGTTCGTTATATCGTTGATTCTGGTGGGGGATGGTTTGAAGGGCTTGTTGGAGGCATCCTTTGTGTGGTGATCGGAAACGATCAGAAAGAGATCATTGAGAATAAGATGACCCTCCCCCATGCATCAACCATCAATTGTCAGGATTCATCTGTGATAAACAATTGCCTACTAATTACATGCCATTGAATATGTTTGCATATGAACACACTTATTCCTACATTATCAATATCTTATTATCAATTGTCAATACTCTCTCCCTTCTTCTCCTTACTTTCCTGTCTGTCTTCACTATATCTGGGACTGCCCCACTCAGAAATATCAGTTCGTTATATGATTACAGGCATAATCATCGCCGACATCATTTTATTTTATGTACACATTTCACGGCAAGAGACAGTTTATTCTCCCAACAATTGTTTGTTCACTGCACAACATGAACACAGTGAGGATTAAAACAAACAAAATAATGAATACACTCTGCAATTGGCTACTACTACAACGTGGTCTACAGTGATATACAAAAAATACATTATATACAATATTATAAATATCCGTTTGTTATATAATATTCGTTGATGAACTACTTTGCTGTGGTACCTATGTAATACCACACAGCTTGATAGGTACATACTGTGCAGTGTATCATTCATAACTGTACATAGGCTACACATATCATAATATCTTATCACTATTGCATGGAACTTGGGTAAACCCGCTGTGAAAAAAAACCCTCAGCTCCAACAAATCTGAAGGGATTGGGAGACATACTGTACAGTTTATCATTTTCATAACTGTCTGTACATATACATATCTTATGTATCACTATTGCTATATATAGCCTATATATAAACACATTATGTTACAAATATCAGTCTTATCCACTGTATCTAATTCAGCACTGAAGCCTGAAGGTTGAGCACAGTGTGTGCCCCCTTGCTACCTCTGCTGATATAAAAGAGAATTGCAGCCTTGGAGAAAAAGATGGCAGCCGAATCCCAAGGCAAATACACAGACACACACAGAAATACTGCAAAATCGCTTTATACTAACTCGATTTTGAAAATGTAAAGATGCTGGGTGGTAGAACGCACATATCTAGGAAAAGTCATGAAAGGAGGGTCCTGAAATTTGATCGAGTGCAAAGGTAGATTTTTTTTTGTACTCACTGGTGCTGTTTAACACCTCACGGCTGATTAAGTGTTAAAGGAGTCTGACAGACTTTCATGCTTAAAGAGCAGTCATTTGATTTTGCATTTGTTTATTTTGTTTTGCACACAATCATTTGTTCGTTCATCTTTATTTATGAATAAATGTCATTTTGCTAATATAAGTTATCCATGTATCCCTTTTTCATCCATCCTGTGGGACGGGTCGTGACTCGCGAGCTCGGGGAGCACCAAGCAGCATCCCTAGGTGCTCCTCTGAGCACTGGCTCCAAAAAGTTATGTGCACCCCTGTCTATAGCGCATTTCTCACAAAAGTGACCCAATGCGCTTTACAGAGAGCAGCGAAAATGATCTTATTAAATGTAAGCGAGTAATTGTAAAAAACCTTTCCTATCTACCAATAACTGAAGGCAACTACGGTATCTTTCCCATAGAGTGATTCGTTACCCTTAAATATAATCCCAATTAGATATTAATCCTCAGTTATTCTTCACAACTGACCAAACCTCTCACTCATTGCGCGGCAGATTCAGACTGTATCATTGTTATTTTCACACACGACAAACATGTGACATGTTCCAGTTTTATTCTTTGAACAACATAGAATATAAAAAAATATATATAATAATTTTTAAAAAAAACGGTTTCAGACGGTTTTGATAAAAAACCGTTTCTATTTTTATAAACCCCGGTTTTCGGTTTAACCGAAAAACCGTCCATCCCTAATGTATACAGACTACCTACCCTTAAGCACACAGTCACTTTACTCAATACTACCTTTTACATCCCACTGCCACAGAGTGCAATACTCATAGCATTTCTACTTTGTACTATTTCATTTTTTACTATTTGTACTAAATTGTGTCCTGTTTATTTGTCTTATTTGTCTCCCACAGCTTGTCACTTGTCCAAATGTCTCACGTATGTCTTGTAACTATTGTCACTTTATTTATATTGACTCTCTTGTCTTATTGTCTTCATGCTGCAATGTCAAGGAACCGAAGCCTAAGAATGTTACTCTCTTACACTTGTAATGTGACGTAACAATAAAACCTGAACCTGAACATGTGTTAGGCCTGTTAGAGGATTTAACCATGCATGTTTTTGTCGGGACAAAACAATGATTGCAAAGTCAGCAGCTCGCAGCGGTTCGAAAGTCAAAGTGTCAAAGTGTCCCTGAGCAAGGCACTGAACCCCTAATTGCTCCGGGGTGGCCTATACTGGCTCTGAGTCCTTGTCTAGATGCCCCCTCTAGAGCATACATGCATTTAGTGGTACCGTACTGTGCAATGACAAACTCTGACTCCCCTTTCCTTTCCTGTTCAGGGATGAAGCGAGAGCTCCAGACCCTCCGAGAGGAGATCAAGAACATGGCTGCCCAGATCCAGAAGAGGCTGAAGGGTGAGTCCTCTCAGGGGGGGAGGAGGAGACCAGGACTGGAGAGATGAGCCTATTTGACCCCATTTTTTACAGAAAACGTTTTATTTTTATTTTTTTTCAGCCATTGACCCTAAGAAAGTAGAGGATGATGGGAACTATGTCTCCATAAACACGAGGATGCAGAGAACACAGGTGGAGCTTTACAGATACATAACCAGTCTCACTTATCCTTCATACCTTATGGAGTCTATAGTCTAAAGTATATAGACTGCCTTTGATACATTTTTAAATGTATTTTTCTCCCCCTTCCTCTCCCTCCTCCCCCCCTCTCCCTCCTCCCATCCCTCTCCCTCCGCCCATCCCTCTCCCTCCTCCCCCCCTCTCCCTCCTCCCATCCCTCTCCCTCCTCCCCCCCTCTCCCTCCTCCCATCCCTCTCCCTCCTCCCCCCCTCTCCCTCCTCCCCCCCCTCTCCCTCCTCCCCCCCTCTCCCTCCTCCCATCCCTCTCCCTCCGCCCATCCCTCTCCCTCCCCCCCCTCGCCCCCCCCAGCATGGCGTCCTGTCCAGGGAGTTTGTGGAGCTGATGGGTCACTGCAACACCATCCAGTCCCAGTACCGGGACCGCAACGTGGAGAGGATACAGCGGCAGCTCAGGATCAGTACGTCTGAACCGCACCTTTGGATCCACCAGGATCATATTTATGATCCTTATATACTTTTATAAAAGGATCCAGATTCCTTATTATATCTTTCATACAGCTGTACATTTACATACTGTCCATAAGCTACATTAACTGTACATGGCTCATAACTGTATATACCTCTAAACTACCGTACATGCCTTACTGTACCCATCACTAACATTCTCGTGTTTTTATATCATGTTTTTATATCACTATTTATTTGCACTTCTGGTTGGCTGCATTTGGTTATCTGGTACTTGTACTCTGCAATGACAATAAAGTTGAATCTAATCGATTAGCCAATAGTTTATATATATATACTGTGGTAGCAGTAATGATCTAATCAAGACACCATTGTCTTGTAAGGGCAGAAGGTACTGCAGGGGAACTATAAGTGTGTTGTGAGTAAATCTGAAAGAGGAACTTCAGTTATTTGGTGATTTCAACATCTAGGATTTTTCAACAGTCTTTTGATTACTAAACTGCGCTGTGGAAGTTAGCTGAATGTGACTGTCCTCTGAAAGCACCCCCTGATGTTACTACTGTATGTCCCCCTGATGTTACTACTGTATGTCCCGTTAAAAGAAGTAGAAGCCGCACACTCAAGTTAAATTTAAGACCTGACAAAGGCTACGGCCGAAACCGGTGTCCTATTAAACCACACTTTTGTTGCATCTGGAACTTGAGTGTGCGGCTTCTACTTCTTTTAATTGGATTTTGTTCCGTTGCCAGCACCTCGCTTACATTTTCGGTGGTGTGCACTCTCTTCTTTTCTATTAACTACTGTCTGTCCCCTCTCCAGCCGGCACCAATGTGACGGATGAGGAGCTGGACACCATGCTGGAAAGTGGACAGACTGATGTTTTCACACAGAACGTGAGTATGTCCTCCTGGCACCCAGACGGACTGGAAACAAACCACTATGGACTCGTATTTGCTACGCTGATTGATAACAAGGCACCAATTCTTATTGAGTCAGCCCCCCCCCCAATTTTTGAATCTTAGATGTCAGATCTCATAAGAAACCCTCCTTTTTCAGAGACAGTTTTAACTGCAAACAGTTATTCGCATGAATCATTCTGACAGAAACAGAAACTCATTCTGGCTGGTTTTTACACTTTCCCCCGGTCTCCCTGTGTTGCTTTAGTTCAATTCATAACAACAACGCAAAGAAGAACCTTCCCTGTTCCTGTAATTCCCCTGAGTCATAGACAAATGTAGAGTCTTTCTGCTATTATCAGCAGCGTTAGCCTCTGTGTGGTATTCCCATACATCAGACATGACAGATATTTGGCTAAAAGCCGTACAGAAAAGTGAATCTCTCTTTAGTGAAATGTTACTGATAGCCTAGTACAGAGAGATGTGTCCAGATAGGTACAGTAGTATATTGGGAACAGCAACAAATGCCTTGTATTTTGAATTGAAGAAAGATTAAACCATCACAGATTTGTTTTGTTCAAATTCACCTCTGTTTGCTCACCCTGGGAGTACAGTCTGGAGGTGGTAAGTGGAGTCTCATTTAAGTACCTGTGTGTTTATTGGTAGGAACCTGTAGAGTTCCTGTAGTGGTGTCAGAACCCTGTATATGGAACACTCTAGAAGAACCCAGTGTCCATCTCCATCGGCTGTGCTTGGCTAGCTAGCTAGTGTGGTTGTTGTTTTATTTACCTGATCATGTGATGACCTGAGCATAAACTCACTGTCACTTCCTGCAGTGTGACATTTAGTAACATCCCCCCCACCCTTTTCTCTCTTTTTGTATTTTCTATCTATGTCTCTTTTCCTCTCTCCCTCTCTCTCCTCTCCCCCCTCCCCCCTCTCGCTCTCTCTTTTTGTATTTTCTATCTATCTCTTTTCCTCTCTCCCTCTCTCTCCTCTCCCCCCCTCCCCCCTCTCGCTCTCTCTTTTCTATCTCTTTTCCTCTCTCCGTCCCCCCGTCTCTCTCTCTCTCCATCCTCCCTCCCTCTCAGATCCTGAATGATGCCAATGCCACTAGGCAGGCCCTGAATGAGATAGAGGTACGACATGATGAGATCGTCAAACTGGAGAAGAGCATCAGAGACCTGCACGAGATGTTCCAGTACCTGGCTATGGAGGTGGAGGCCCAGGTAAGACACTGTCTCAGTACCTGGCTATGGAGGTGGAGGCCCAGGTAGGGGGCCGGCTCAGCGTTAGGCAGTTCTGCTTGCTCACACCGATCCAAAGTGTCTAGCTCAGACTTCTGAGCGTATCATCTGATTGGTTGAACAGTTACCGGGTAGATATTATTGGGGAAGTTTTTCCTTTTTTTCCCCCCTGTATTTATTGATTGATCTTTATGTTGATTAGGGGGAGATGTTGAACCGTGTGGAGTCCAACATCATCAACTCTACCAACTATGTGGAGAAGGCGGTGGCAGAAACGGCACAAGCTGCAACGTATCAGAACAAAGCACGCAAGGTACGGGTCGGTTCTGTACCTTCATGTGTGTCTGAACTAGGAAACTGAGAAATCTTTGACTCTAACTAACTTGTTCTCTCTCTGTCTCTCCCTCTCTCACTCTTTTTTTCTTCTCTGTCTGTCTCTCTCTCTGCAGAAGAAGATGTGGATCGCATTGTGCTGTGCCATCCTCATCCTCATCCTAGCCATCTCATTGGCTGTCAGCTTCTCCTGAGATTCTGAGATGTAAGTTCATTCATGTGTGTATCACTTTCAAAAGAGGCATATTTCATATGGATAGAATGCTATTCTACCACACTAGATGTCTTGGTGCACGGTGGGTGTTTTCTTATCGTGTAACAGTCATTCTCTTCCCTCCTCAGCGTCATCTTCCTCCAACCCATTCTCCTGCTCTGGGACCTGTTCATAAGAGAAGGCCGGTCTTATTGATATCACTCGCCTTGTAACTAACACCCTCACACAAACACACACAGACAGACACACAAACACACACACACACACACAACCACTGCCTACGCTCTCATCAAAAGGGTTTTTTTGACCCTTGAGGGCCCGCGTCCAGAGTCCAGAGTTGACATGTGGACAACTTGTTACTGCACAGAACATCAACTTTGTACACTTTGATCTCTGTTAGTGTCTACAAGCAACCAGCAGGGAAGAATGCAGTATTGGAGCACCACACTGAAATGGCGCTGTGCATATTATAATACTCAGGAAAACCTGTAGTTTAAGATGATTCTCATTGTATTTTCATTTTTATTTTATAATGTGCTAAAGCTATGATTTTGTTTTTAGAGGTTAGGGCTTCTTGTTTTAAAAAATGCAAATATAGAATAATATAATTTCTATGTTATTGGTGAGTTGAGACGTATGCAGTTGTTGAGAAAAACTTGAAGGTTGTCTGAAACTGCCCCCGGGATGTTACCCTTGTAAATAGAGAAGCTCTTTTATATCAAATGATTGGCCTCTGAGATGATCCCTGTCAGACTCCTGTGTTGTCTGAGCGCTGCGATGAACGGCCCAAATCCCCACTCACTTGTCCTTTTCGCTTCAGTATTTATTTATAGTTTCGATATTGTTGTGTAAGCTGCTATGTGAAAACTAGAACAGTAACACTAGAATAGTTTAATAGAATCCATGTCATAATCTTGCCTTTCTTTCATACTCAATGTTTCAGTCCCACTTTAAACAAAGGATGACTGGTTTAACCAAGCCTTGTTAACCCTTCCAGGACACGGATGCTTTGGAAATCATTCATAAGGAAATGGCTCATGGTCTACAAAGGCTGTCAACAGGGTGGTGGCACGTTTGGCAAAGCACCAAATGTAACAACCAACCTGCTGAATCACCTTTTATATAGTATGACCTGGTTTAGAACAGATTGGTAGAGCATACCCCTGTTTATTCTGCATGTTACTGACCAGCCATGCTTTAAAGTGGGACCAACGGTGCACTAGCTAACTGACGTTATAAAGAAGGGATGGAAAACTGCTTGTAATTGTTCCGCGCTCACTCTCCCCTGCTTTAAGAAACTCATCCCAAAAAATATTTAGTTATTTTTTCTTCATTTATACATCTTTTGAGGGGTTTTTTTCTTCCACTCTAAGATCTCAGCCATGGTGCTTTTTTGCCCTAGCCTTAATTCTCTGTACTGAAGAGATCCTCTATGAAGGGGATGGAATGGAGGACCTTAATGCTTTTTTTTGTATTAGGTGAAAGAAACAGGGTGGGAAAAGGAGAGCGCGCTGGGCGAATATTGCAACTGTACATTTATGTGGCTGTTTAATTTTGTATCAAACTTTCAGCTCATTTGTTTTAATGTAGAATGTTTTTAAATAAAAAATATGGCCTAGTTCAAACTGGTTGTTCTTCCTGTGTTATTAGGATGGGAAAGCAAAAGTGTTCAGTTACTCAGATCCAGAAACTGGCTGAAACTCGTGTCCTCTATTCCTTGCAGTCTCTCTCTACCTCTTCCTCAGGAAAACATGGTGGTGGAAGATATCGTTAGCCTCATAGCATAATTGCCTACGTCATGCTTCACTTGTGGTCAGCCGAGCCATCTCTGTATGTAGTGTCAAAGAGATGACTTGGGCAGATAGTGATTTTGTAATGTAACAAGCATTCTGAGGCTGATGTCATAAGCAATAATGCACAGTGAATCAGCAGTGTTAGGAGAGTAGAGTTAGGCAGATATCTGATCATTTGGCCAAAATATGACTTGAGGCTAACGATATGAGGTTCTGCCACTCAGATCTTCTCCTTCAACATGTGTTTGGGGAAGCAGGCCAGGAAAGAGGACAAGGATGACCACAGCGTGACCCAGAAGACAAGGTGGAGTCACTTGGCATTTAGCAGACACCTTTTAAAGCGACTTACAACAAATACATTATAAGTGAATCATCTATCCATCAGTCATCGCAAGAAAAAGTAATAAAGAGGAGTTATTACGGACGTAGACACCAAACATCTGACAAGCAGGCTAAAATATCCGCGCCCAACCTGAATCTGGAGAGTGGCAAGCCCATAGGCTCGCATAGCCAGACCTATCACCACACTTCACATAGCCAGACCTATCATCACCACACTTCACGGTTCGCACTGTGCCGCGCTGGAGAATAATACAAGATTGTGCGCGTGTGACGCGAGAGGTTTCACCGGGTGAGATGTCTGCAGATGGAAAGTAGGAAAGTTGAAACGTTAGCAAATATAATTGCTGAGTGTTCTGACAGAGAAAGTTGGTTAAAATTGGTCGTTATTATTGTGACTAGAAAGTGTGTGACTATAATTCCATGGTGTAAATAGTCAGTGGTGATGAGATGAGCTAGTCTGCTTGCACACTTGCCAGCTAAAGAGCTAACTGGATGCACTTTATTATTTTACTTAAAGTAGATATACAATCTTTCTTATTCTGCTAGAATTGGGTTTTATGGTAATACCATAATGGCATATTTACAGTACATGGACAGTGGATTGAAGCATTGGAAATGTCTGTTTTCTTCTTCTTTTTTCAGGTGAGAGAGTAAAGTCAAAATGACATTATCTGACTGCATTGCCCACAGCAATCCAATATTCAATTATATTTATGTAATACATTGATATGGATCAATTTATACCTCTTATTAGATTAGAAATACTCTGGTTGTTGTGTTTGCCTTTTGGTTGACAGCAAAAGAGGGAGAGAGGGAGAGAAGGAGAGAGAGCAGGATGATGTCAGCACACCAGAGAGAGAGACAGCAAGAACCAGGTGAGAAAGTGGACAGGTAGTCAAAGACCACATAAGTAAGTAGCCTTGAGAACCGATGGTTCTGGAGTCTAATGGCCCATAGGGCAGGAGCCTATCTCCGACACCCCCTGGACATGATGCTGGCCACCCCCCCAAGGCAGCAAACCTAGGGGAAACACTGATCTTGTTTTATTTATGATATCATATCGTGACTATCGTATAGTGAACCCCTGTATCGAGAGGTGCATCGTATTGTGAGTTGAGTGTATCGTCCCATCCCTACTGGATAGTAGTGTCATGTTCTCTAGAAGCATTTCTTATGACTGATGATCATGACGTATGTGCAATGTATTAATTAATTAATTAATTAATTAAATGAGTGGTTTGGTTCATGCGTAATGATTGTGGCAGGCCAGTGTTCCCACAAAGCTCTTTTTTTTTTACGTAAACCGTAATTTTGAAACTTCACAAGGAGAATACCAAAGCACAAGATACATTTTTGGTCTTTTTATTCAACTGTCATTTTGTCTTTTATTTTTTCAAGTAAAATGATGTGGAATTACAAGGGAACAAAAGGAATGTAACAAATGAAAGAGACAAATCAAAAGAACAAAATAAGACCATCACCATATTCCACACATTCCCTCACATCACCCAAAAATAGCTTCGACAAATGCAAGTAAAAAAAAAAAAAAAGACAAAAAGAAAAGACAAAAAAAAAAAAAAAAGGAAATTGACAATTTACAGAGTCATCTGGAACAGTACCAGTTGTTTTCTTTTATTCACATGTTTTCGTCCAAGTACTTACAAGAAATAGGAGCAATGAACAAAATGGCCATAGTAGAAATTCAGATCAAAAATAAACATTTTGAATGTTTGAATTTGGTAGTACTGATGCATAGGGGGTGCTTTCCTTGTGAATTTACAGGAAAAACGACCATGATTCCTTTTTTTTGGACAACTGATGACAAACCCAGTCAAGTTCCACACCCCGACGTCAGATACTTTACAAGGCAATCTGGGACACCAACCCACGTGGCCGAATAGGCACTCGATTCACACCGACTCATCAATACCATTTTAGTATTTTACACCTCAAGACAATATTGACCATTAGAACTGACTGACACTGGGAAAGGTATAGAGACGCAAGTCAAGGTTCTGCTCCCGTTTCTGCATCGTCAGTGAGCGAAAGAAGAAGTACTGTCTTGAAGATACGTCACAAGCTCAGAAGACCCAACACATTTAGAGCTTCCGAGATGCGTTTGTGTGTGTGAGGTACCAGGGAACAAAGTAGTAAATTTGATTGAAATTTGATGTACAAAATATAATATACTACACCACAACGCACTCCAATGCTGAGGACAACATCAGATGTGCAAAAGAAAAAAAACGCAGGCTGGATTTTTTTGAAAAGTAAGAGTCAAGATGGACAGAAAAATGACAAGATAGGGAGGCCCAAGCAAAGACTCCAGCATAGTGCAGCAAAGATCACATGTACAGATCTGCTCTCTTCCTAATACCCTGGAAGAAACCATAACATATCCATAACTTAGCAACTGACTAGAATAACAAACAGAACAGCTGACCATTTTTTTTCCAGAATCCATTTGTCTAAAACCTTCAACTTACATTACAACTGTCACTCAAAAAAATCGGCTTTTTTGAATGTTGCATGAACGATTTCTCATCGATAACCCTCACAGAGGTAAAACTCTGTATTCTAGGGTACAATCTAATCCCACCTTTAAACACATACATCTCTTTAGTATTCCAGTCTTTTTTAAATGATTACAGTACATAGTGTGAACTAACGATAACGCACCTTTTGTCTGTCTCTTGTAATACGTCCCTTTGGTGGCAGTTTGTCAGAGTTCGTAATGAACTGACACCTTTATGGACAACACCACTCCTCGCCTGTAGGGGGCACTGCAACGGTGCCACGGTATCCTCCCCACTGTCTGTCTGGCATCCCTGAGCCTTCACCCAGGTGATGATGGCTGAACTCGGGGGGGGGGGGGGGTTGATCAGCTCTTATGGCGGAGGGGGAAAGGGCCCAAAGAGGGAAGAAGGGGGGGGGGGGGCCGCAAACAACAACCCTCACAGCTCTGCTCTCTCCTCAGTCAGAGCGCAGCAGCAGACCCAGCACAGCAGACACAACCGTGGCGGTCTTTCTCCCCCCTCTCCCTAAAGCACTAGGTTACAGCCTCCCCCGTCTCTCTCTCCCCCCCTCCCTTTCTCTTTCTTTCTTTTCCTAAGTCAGAATCCCTCACTCCTCCCGGTCTATTCTCTCGCTTTCTTTCTTTTTTTACCTCAGGCCCGTCAGAGCCAGCTCATGTCTTGGTGTGTCTCTGTTGTGTGGATCGGGTGTTGGCCGCCGGCGAACGGGCCTGAGCCGCCGCTAACGCCGCCACGCTGCGCAGGACCCGGTGGTCCGGCGTCCCCCCTCCCCCTCCCCCCTCCTCCGACCCGGCGCTCAGCTCCTGCGAGAGCCTCTCGCCGTGCCGCTGTGACCGCCGCCTCTCCCTCCCCTCCTCTCCATGCTCCTCTGTGTCCTCCCTCCTCCTCCGGCCCCCGCGGTGGCGCCGCCTGCTCCTCTCTGTGCTGCGCCCCTGCTCGCTGCCTGAGGAGGGCGCCCTGGAGCGAGGTTCCCTGGCCCCCCCTCCCCCCCCCGTGCTCTGGGAGCTGAGGCTGTGGGTGCGCTGGCTGCTGCTGTTGCTGCTGCTGCGGCTCCTGCTGCTCCCGCCTCCTCCGCCGCCGTCGTCTCCTTCTTCGCTGGTCGCGCTGCTACAGGCACTGTCCTCCTCCTCCTCCTCTTCCTCCTCCCCCCCGTCTGCAGGCCGCTTCTTCTTTCTCTTATTCCCCCTCTTGTGCCCCGGCTCCAGACCCACCACCAGGTCCCCGGGGCGCTGGCGTGTGGAGCGGGAGGCCGAGCGGCTGGACGACTGTTTGGGAGTCGACTGTTTGCTGCTGCTACCTCCGGCCTTGTTGTTGTTGTTGTTGTTGTTGGTGTTGCTGTTGGTGGTGGTGGTCTGGGGGGAGGCTTGAGCACTTTTACTCTTTGACTTCTGGTTCTTGTCAGAGGAGGCTGGGGGGGTCCCGGGGGTCCCGTGCGCCCCCCCCCTCCCGCCGCCGCCAGCAGCCGCCGCTGCTGCTGCTGCTGCTGCTGCTGCCGCCAACGCCGCCTTGGCTCCGGGGTCTCTGGTCCGGCCGGGGGTGTCCACTCTCCCTCGCATGGCCACCAGCTTGGCTGCAGCGTTGAGGGCCGAGCACCTCTTCCCCAGGACCTCTGGCTGAGGCTGAGGGGGGAGGCTGTTGGTCTGAGGCGCCTTGCTCTCCGGGCCAGAGGACTTCCTGGTGACCCTCGCCGACGCCTCGCTGCCCGACTCCCCTCCCGTGGTGGTGGCGGTGTTGTTGGACACGGTCATGTCAGAGCTCTTGGAGGGCCTTCTCCTCCTCCGCTGGCTGCTTTCCACCCCGTCCCCCTCTTTCTCCAGCCTGCGCTGGGCCGACCGGGTCAGCCGGCGCTCCTTCCTGGTTTGGGAGGTGTCTGAGTCGGAGGAAGAGGAGGAGGACGAGGACGATGACGCCCTGGACCTGGAGGACTGCCTCCTCTGAGCGGTGGTAGTCTCTGCCTCTCCCTTCTCCAGCTCGGGGACCGCCTCCTCCCCGCGCCTCCTCTTAGGAGGAGCCCTCTTCTCGGAGGTCTTCTTGTTGAGGGCGGAGCGGGCAGGGATGGAGGTGGAGCCCACCGAGGAGGATGGAGAGGAGGAGCGGACCGACTCCTGGCTGCTCTGGCGACTGAGGGGCCTCTTCTTACTGGCGACGACTCTCCGGTCTCCCCCACTCTCCTCTTCCTTTTCCACCATCTGTCCATCAACTCCCACTGGAGGAGGAGGAGGAGCCACTGGGGTCTCTGTGTCTGTGAGGGAGGGGGCAGGCGAGTCCTTGGCCTCAGAAGAAGAGCTCTCCACTCTCCTTCTTTTCGGTCGAGAGTCGCAGATCTCGTCTCCTTCCTTCTCCTCCTTGGTCTTGCTCTTGTCGTCTGCTTTCGCCTCCTCTGTCGTCTGCACCTCCATGACCTGGAGCCTCTCTGTGCCGCCTCTGTCCTGGGCCGCCTCCTCCACCGAGGCCTCCGCAGCCTGGCTCACTGAGCGGGCCGCCGCGGGGGATGAACTGGGGAGGGTGGACGGCGTGAGGGGCGTGGACAGACGGGCAGACGTGGCTACTTGCTTTGGGCCTGGAGCTGCAGGGGACGTCTTGGTGGGAACTGTGGTGGCGGCGGGTGCTTGAGAGGGGGTAGCAGAGGCATTCTGGGTGGGGGTCGGCGAGGGAACCGTGGGGGTTGGGACCGGCGTGGGGGTACGGGTGGGAGCGGGGGTCGTACGGGTCGTCGCGGGGATACGCGAGTAGGTTCTAGCAGGGGGCGCTCGGACTGTGGTGGTGGTGGTGGGAGCTTGGGGAGGAGAGGCTGTGATTGGTCTGGTAGGGGCTAACGGAGCAGGGGTGGAGGAAATGGCGGCGGCTGTTCTGACAGGCGCTGGGGGGGCGGGGACTGTAGAGGGGGGCGCGATAAAGGCGGCGGCAGTTGTTGTTGTTGTAGGGGGGGCTTTGACGGCGGCTGCGGGAACAACAGGGGTCGGGGTTGGCTTGACCGCAGTGACGGACGTGCTGGCGGCTGGTCGGTCGGCCGTGATGGTCGTAGACGGGGCGTGTGTAGCAGTTGGTCTGGGACACGGAGCGGCCGTGGATGGAGCAGGGGGGGCTGTAGGGGCCGTGGATGGGGCAGGGGGGGCTGTAGGGGCTGTGGATGGGGCAGGGGGGGGCGTTACCGGGGTTGGCTTGACCGCGGGGGCTGGCGTGGCGGCCGGTCTCCCAGCTGGAACGGAGGCCTGCGGAGGCGTGGTTTTGACCGTTGGGACCGTTGCTGTTGCTGCTGCGGTGGCTTGGGTAGCAGCTGGTCTTTTGGTAGGAACTGGTGTAGAGGCTGGTCTGACACTGGTGGTTGGGACTGTGGTTGGGACTGTGGTTGGGACTGTGGTTGGGGCTGGGGCTGGGACTGGGGTTGGGGCTGTGGTTGGGGTTGGGGCTGAGGTTGGGGCTGTGGTTGGGACTGTGGTTGGGACTGTGGTTGGGACTGTGGTTGGGGTTGGGACTGGGGTTGGGACTGGGGTTGGGACTGGGGTTGGGACTGGGGTTGGGACTGGGGTTGGGACTGGGGTTGGGACTGGGGTTGGGACTGGGGTTGGGGTTGGGGCTGGGGCTGTGGTTGGGGTTGGGGCTGTGGTTGGGACTGTGGTTGGGGCTGTGGTTGGGGTTGTGGTTGGGGCTGAGGTTGGGGTTGTGGTAGGGGCTGAGGTTGTGGTTGGGGCTGTGGTTGGGGTTAGGGTTGGGGCTGAGGTTGGGGTTGTGGTTGGGGCTGGGGTTGGGGTTGTGGTAGGGGCTGAGGTTGTGGTTGGGGCTGTGGTTGGGGTTAGGGTTGGGGCTGAGGTTGGGGTTGTGGTTGGGGCTGGGGTTGTGGTAGGGGCTGAGGTTGGGGTTAGGGTTGGGGCTGAGGTTGGGGCTGAGGTTGGGGTTGTGGTTGGGGTTGTGGTTGGGGCTGAGGTTGGGGTTGTGGTAGGGGCTGAGGTTGTGGTTGGGGCTGTGGTTAGGGTTGGGGCTGAGGTTGGGGCTGAGGTTGGGGTTGTGGTAGGGGCTGAGGTTGGGGTTGTGGTAGGGGCTGAGGTTGTGGTTGGGGCTGTGGTAGGGGTTGGGGCTGTGGTTAGGGTTAGGGTTGGGGCTGTGATTGGGGCTGTGGTTGGGGCTGTGGTTGGGGCTGTGGTTGGGGCTGTGGTTGGGGTTGTGGTTGGGGCTGAGGTTGGGGTTGTGGTAGGGGCTGAGGTTGTGGTTGGGGCTGTGGTTGGGGTTAGGGTTGGGGCTGAGGTTGGGGTTGCGGTTGGGGCTGAGGTTGGGGCTGTGACAGCGGTTGTGATGGTCGCGGCAGGGACTGGAGAAGGCGTCGGTGTGACTGTAGTGAGGCTCGTAGCAGCTATGACTGGGACTGCAGTCAGGGGGGGTAGTCCAGCTGCTGATGCAGCCACAGTTTGGGTCGGGGCGGGGACTTGAGTTGGCGGTCTGACGGGGGGGGTCGGGGAAGAGACCACCGGAGCGCGTTTGGAAGTGGTGATTTGGGCTAGAGGTGCAAACGGGCTGGGAGTAGAGGTCTGGACGATGGTTGGAGAGGTGACTGGGCTGGGGGGGGTAGGGGCGGGGGTCTGTGTGACTCTGGAGGCCGGGGGGAGAGGTTTTGTGGAGGGGACAGTAGAGACCTGGGGGGGCGAGACTGCAACTGTGGTTGGGGTTTTGGTGGAGACTGCAGCTGGGCCTGACGTGGAGACCTGCTTAGGAGGAACTTGAGCCGGACTTGCCTTGGAGGCGGCGGTCAGTGTCGGTGCGGGGACATGAGTGGGGCTCAGCTGGGGGACTGCAGTTGGGGTCGGCGTAGGTTTAGGTGGCGGGGGGGTTAGGGTGGTCGGCGTACGGACCTCAGTCTTAGTGTCTGGTTTGGATGTGGAGTTGTGAGGTGAGTCCACAGCTCTTGCAGCAGACAGGGAGGCCTGGCTAGTGTTCACAGCACCAGAGGCCTGTGGGAGGAGGGGAGAGGGAGGCGGCTTAGCGGGGAGAGACCCACGGCCTGCTGACTTAGCGCCAGGCCCGACGTTAGCCGCGGCGGCAGAGGCGAGCCTTTGGGCAGCGGCGGCGGCAGAGGCGAGGCGGCCGGGAGCGGCGGTTCTGTTCTGGGAGTTCTGTCGCGCGCCTTCCCCCGGTACGGTCGTCGAGTCCTTGCGCGGGCGACCCCTCTGCCGTTTCGGGGACAGAGCAGGGCTCAGGCTGGGACCGGGTACGGCCGGCTGGGAGGGGTTCTTCACCACCGGAGGCGTCGTCTTCACCACCGGAGACTCCGCCTCCCTGGGGGGGGTCTTAGGCGGTCGGCCCCTCTTTCGTTTCACCGGCGGCGAAGTTGCGGCGTTCAAAGGATCTGTGGCGTCCGTGGAAGTTGAAGTGGCGCCGCCTGGGGGGGGCTTGGAGGGGTCTTGCGACCTCCTGGGGTTGCCCCATCCTCCTCCTCCTCTCCCCCGGCCCAGCAGGCTCTGCTGCTCGCCCAGCTGGGCCGCCATGCGCGACTCCGTCTCCAGCCTCCGCCTCACCGGCAGGTTCCTCAGCACGGGCATGTCTGGGGAGTGGTGGAGCGAGCTGGAGTAAGAGGCGGTGGTGGCGGTGGGGGGAGGGGGAGGGGGAGGGGGGGGGGATTCTTGGTCCTCGGGAGGAGGGAGAGAGGCGGAGGGCGGTGGCTTTGGGAGGGCCCCCCCCCAACACTTCTCTTTGAGGGTCTGGTTGGTCTTGCTGGGGCTCTGGGGCGCGGCGGCGTCTCTACCGAGTTCGTCCGACCCCGCCGTGTGGTCCGTCTCCTCCGACGACCCCCCCCCCCCCTCCTCCTCCTCCTCCTCCCGTCCCGCTCCCTCTCCTCCTCCTCTTCCTCGGCTCCTTGTCCTCCACCACCGTCACCAGGCGGCCCGGAAGCTTCCGCAGAACCTTGGCGGAGGGGGAGTCCGCCGGGAGGCCTTGGAGCACTTCCACGTCCGCCGTCTGCCGCTTGCGGGGAAACCGGGACAGGGCGGAGCAGACCAGGGAGGGAGGGGCAGTGGAGGAGGAGCAGACCACGGAGGGAGAGGCCGTGGAGGAGGAGGAGGACGGGGACACTTCCTGGTTGTCCCGGCTGCTGTGGTCGTCCCTGGCCTGGGCGGAGTAGAGCTGGTGGTCCACCGGACACGTGGACTCAGAGGTGACCGACGACACCACCCCCCTCTCTGCAGTCTGGGCTTTGGTGGTCGGGGGACTGGCGGCGGTGGTGGTGGTGGCAGTGGGAGGCTCGGGGCCAGGCTGGGGGGGTCGGAGGAGGGGTGGAGTCGCCCCTGGCCTGGATCTGAGGGCCGCGGGGGGGTCTCTGGAAGGTGAAGAAGCGGGGGTGGTTTTGGCCGCCGTGGCGGCGGACGCAGGGGTGTCCTTGGTCCCCCCTCCTCTTCCCCTCAGAGCCGAGCGGAGTCGATCAGGCACGTCTCTGGGCGGGAGGGGCTGGGTGGGGCTGGTGGTGGTGGGGGGGTCCGGCAATGGCGAGGCCGTGGCCCCCCGGAGTCTCCCGCTGGTCCTGGTGGAGGGGGCGCCCTTCTCCTTGTGTTTGCGCGTGCGGCGTCCCGGCGTGGCGTGGGAAGGCTCCTCGGAGGCTCCCAGTTGGTCGTCGTCGTCGTCTGACGAAGCCTGGAGCTTCAGACCCTCCTCTTTGGCCTGGTCCAGACCCTTCCTCGCCGCCTCCACCTGCTCCTACACACACACAGGTGGGAACAGACCACATCAAATTAACTCATTAATCAATGTCTAGCACTAGAACTAGCCATGGGTGGGGTCATTTGACCCTGTGAGTAAATATATATAAATATTTATTATATATTTTAGCACTCGATCAAATTTCAGGACCCTCCTTTCATGACTTTTCCTAGATATGTACGTTCTACCACCCAGTATCCTTACATTTTCAAAATCACACCAGGTTAAGCTATTTTGCAGTTTTTCTGTGTAGGAGGCAGGCTAATTTACAAGACGCGCCAATTAGTGGTCGTTGTGTGTAAGTAGCATCTTTCCATTGTAAAGACCGGGGCGGCTCTAATAGTTGGTAAAAAAAAAGGCACGGCGGTTCTAGTGTTAACTCATTAACTCTCGGGCTAGGGCTCGTCGTTATAGCAAAAGCTTTACAAATGACACAAACCGATCGTATATGGACGTCTGCCTGAAGGCAACGCAGTGCTATTCTGACTGGACTGAGGAGAGGTGATCTTACCTCCGCCTGCTTCAGCTCCTCTTTACACACGTCCTCCAGAGAAGCCTCCAAGAAGTTCATGGCGTAACGCTCTATAGGAGTGAGCTGAGAGAGAGAGAGACACAGAGGGTTTATCATAAAAGTCAACGGGCCGGTTTCATGGACGCAGATTTAAGACTGATCCTAGTCTAAAAAGCATCTTCAATGGAGATTTTTTACATTTACATATAAGAGACATAATGAATAAACACACAGACTGTAAGACATATGTGACACAGTCTGATCATTTGGTCCGCATTGGCGGCAACCAATCAAAATGTTCAGACTTTTCTTTTGAAACACGGAACTAGTATAGTAATCCCCACTGCTACCTAGTTAACTAGAACACTACTTTACATTGTTAGCAGGCTCACAAAAGCTGTGTTAGTTGACTAGCGACGTGTGTCGTTTATTTTCAACGACGCGGAAATGTATTCACATTTTTCGAAAGAAAAGTCAGGTCATTACATCGGATCCCGACATGAGGACCAAAGCGTAAGAACGTGACACATATATAACATAAATAAACAGTCACCTGTTCCACCAGAGCAGCTATTTCCTGCTCCGCCTTAGAGAGCTCCTCCTCCTCGGGGTCCCTCCCCTCGGCTCCGTCGTCCCAGGGGATGTTCTCGTTGAACTCCGCCAGCTCGGCCACCTGCTCCGCCTTGGCCTGCGAGGCCGCCACAATGTCCTCCTCGTCCTCCGCTCGACACAGGGCCTGGCGGAGAGAGAGAGAGAGAGAGGGAGAGAGGGAGAGAGGGAGAGAGAGACAGACAGAGAGAGAGAGACAGAGCGAGAGAGACCGAGAGAGAGAGAGAGAGAGACAGAGAGAGAGACAGAGAGAGAGAGAGAGAGAGACACGGTTATTCAGGGAAGACTTCTGCACAGAGTTAAGCCTTGAATTTGAATTGGACATTTAGCAGACACTTTTAATCCAAAGGGATGTACAATTACGAATTACAGAGGGACATTCTCCCTGGAGTAACTGAGGGCTAAGTGCCTTACTCAAGGGCTCATTAGTGGTGGTGTTTTCCAGGCGGGATTTGAACTCACAACCTTCCGATCACCAGTGCAACTCACTATTCACTAGACCACCCACTACCCCTAAGCTTTATCGGGACACTTTGTTCCTGTGTGTGTGTGTGTGTGTGTGTCTGACCTGCTCCAGGATAGTGGTGCTTGTTTTGTTGGTCGTGTCCTCGTCCTCTGGCTGAGGGGCGGAGAGCTCCACCACCACCTCCTTCTTCTCCCCCTCCGTCACCTCAAACAGATCACGGATGGTTTGCTGAGAGGAAAGAGGAGATGACGGACGGTTTAGAATCAGAATAACAAAACATAATTATGCTATTTAACACATAATCACTAGGACCTCTCTTTGGTAGTTACGCAGGGCTGTGGCGGCTGGTCTCTATAACGAGCAGGGGATAATTAACAAAGTTGACGTTCTTTATTTATCTCTGAGGGGAAATGACTTTCGCACAGCAGCAAGATTAAAAGAGTATGGGGGGATAAAAAGACACATAATAGATCATGAATAAAAATAGAGAATAAATAGAGTTGACACAACAGTACGGTACAGACTGAAAGAGAAATGCATCTACGGAGGGAAGGAAGGAAGAAAGAAAAAAGGAAGGACTTTACCTCTTTGAAGAAGGCGGTGGTGAAGTTGCCTCCCTCGATGGCCATATCTCCCAGCATCCTCTTCTGGTTGGCCTTCTTCAGGATGTTCTCCTCCACCGTGCGCTCAGAGATCAGCCTGAGAGGGGGGGGGGGGGGGGGGGGTCAAAGGGCAAGAATGAAATATCAGAAATATATGGGGTGTGTGTGTGTGTGTATATGTGGATGTGTGTGTGTGTATATGTGGTGGATGTGTATGTCAACCAGTCTCAGTGTGAGAGATAAGGCAGTGTAGTTTCCACAGCGTGTGTGTGTGTGTGTGTGTGTGTGTGTGTGTGTGTGTGTGTGTGTGTGTGTGTGTGTGAGTGAGTGAGAACCACACGCGCCCGGGTACCTGTCTATGTGTAGTCCTGCTGGGTCAGTACCTGTCTATGTGTAGTCCTCCTGGGTCAGTACTGTCTATGTGTAGTCCTGCTGGGTCAGTACCTGTCTATGTGTAGTCCTCCTGGGTCAGTATCTGTCTATGTGTAGTCCTGCTGGGTCAGTATCTGTCTATGTGTAGTCCTGCTGGGTCAGTATCTGTCTATGTGTAGTCCTGCTGGGTCAGTACCTGTCTATGTGTAGTCCTGCTGGGTCAGTACCTGTCTATGTGTAGTCCTGCTGGGTCAGTACCTGTCTATGTGTAGTCCTGCTGGGTCAGTACCTGTCTATGTGTAGTCCTGCTGGGTCAGTACCTGTCTATGTGTAGTCCTCCTGGGTCAGTATCTGTCTATGTGTAGTCCTGCTGGGTCAGTATCTGTCTATGTGTCCTCCTGGGTCAGTACCTGTCTATGTGTAGTCCTGCTGGGTCAGTATCTGTCTATGTGTAGTCCTGCTGGGTCAGTACCTGTCTATGTGTAGTCCTGCTGGGTCAGTACCTGTCTATGTGTAGTCCTGCTGGGTCAGTACCTGTCTATGTGTAGTCCTGCTGGGTCAGTACCTGTCTATGTGTAGTCCTGCTGGGTCAGTACTGTCTATGTGTAGTCCTGCTGGGTCAGTACTGTCTATGTGTAGTCCTGCTGGGTCAGTACCTGTCTATGTGTAGTCCTGCTGGGTCAGTACTGTCTGTGTGTAGTCCTGCTGGGTCAGTATCTGTCTATGTGTTGTCCTGCTGGGTCAGTACCTGTCTATGTGTAGTCCTGCTGGGTCAGTACTGTCTATGTGTAGTCCTGCTGGGTCAGTACCTGTCTATGTGTAGTCCTGCTGGGTCAGTACTGTCTATGTGTAGTCCTGCTGGGTCAGTACCTGTCTATGTGTAGTCCTGCTGGGTCAGTATCTGTCTGTGTGTAGTCCTGCTGGGTCAGTACCTGTCTATGTGTAGTCCTGCTGGGTCAGTACTGTCTATGTGTAGTCCTGCTGGGTCAGTACCTGTCTATGTGTAGTCCTGCTGGGTCAGTACTGTCTATGTGTAGTCCTGCTGGGTCAGTACCTGTCTATGTGTAGTCCTGCTGGGTCAGTACCTGTCTATGTGTAGTCCTGCTGGGTCAGTACCTGTCTATGTGTAGTCCTGCTGGGTCAGTACCTGTCTATGTGTAGTCCTGCTGGGTCAGTACTGTCTATGTGTAGTCCTGCTGGGTCAGTACTGTCTATGTGTAGTCCTGCTGGGTCAGTATCTGTCTATGTGTAGTCCTGCTGGGTCAGTACCTGTCTGTGTGTAGTCCTGCTGGGTCAGTATCTGTCTATGTGTAGTCCTGCTGGGTCAGTACCTGTCTGTGTGTAGTCCTGCTGGGTCAGTACCTGTCTGTGTGTAGTCCTGCTGGGTCAGTACCTGTCTGTGTGTAGTCCTGGGTCAGTACCTGTCTGTGTGTAGTCCTGCTGGGTCAGTACCTGTCTATGTGTCCTCCTGGGTCAGTATCTGTCTGTGTGTAGTCCTGGGTCAGTACCTGTCTGTGTGTAGTCCTGCTGGGTCAGTACCTGTATATGTGGACGTCCCGGGTCTGTCCGATGCGGTGGCAGCGGTCCTGGGCCTGGGCGTCCATGGTGGGGTTCCAGTCGCTGTCGTAGAACACCACGGTGTCGGCCCCCGTCAGGTTCACGCCCACGCCGCCGCTGCGCGTCGACAGGATGAAGCAGAAGATGCGTCGGTCCGCGTTGAAGCGATCCATCAGAGACTGAGGGAGAGAGGGAGGGAGGGAGGGAGAGAGGGAGTGTTAACTCATTTAGGCAAAGCAAGGCAGGTTCATTTGTATAGCACATTTCATACAACAGGGGCAATTCAAAGTGCTTTACGTACAGAATTAAAAACACAGCATGAGGAGCATTATTGTCAATAAAAATGACAATAAATAAAAGCAAATATAACAAGTGAATAGATCAAACTTTTGATAAGATGACAGTGAAGGGGTTAAACAGGAGTAACCAGCTCACCTGTCTCATCTCCACGCGCGTGCTGCCGTCCAGCCTGAGGTAGATGTGTCCGTGGTAGTTGAGGAACTGCTCCAGCACGTCCAGCATGCGCGTCATCTGGGTGAAGATGAGGACGCGGTGGCCGCCCGTCTTCAGACGCCGCAGCAGCGTGTGCAGCATCTGCAGCTTGCCTACACAGACACAGACACAGACACAGACACAGGCACACACACACAGAGAAACACACACACACACACACACACACACACAGAGAGAAACACAATAAAAAGTGTTTATTTCAAAGAAATACTGTACTGACCTTTAAAAATCACTTGGCCCTTAAACTCAGTGGCTGAGTGAGTCAAAGTGCATTTTATACAGCAGACAAAGCCCCAAAAAGGACATTTTAAAAAGGACATTCATGTTCCTCTAAACACCACAGCTTTTCATGTCAAGACCTCCAAAACACAGAAAAACTACAAGAAGAACCAGAGTTAAGCCTGGGACACACCACCGACCTTTACCTCAGCAACGTGTGTGCGTTTCATTTCGGCGCCCATGCTAACGGCAAACATATAGCCAGCGTGAGGTAGAGGTCTGCTGAGGTAGAGGTCTGCTGAGGTAGAGGTCGGGGGTCGGGGTGGTTTTGCGTTCGAACTTTCGCAGCCAAAAACCCAGAGAAACGGCCAGCAGCAGGACTCACCACAGTCGTACTGGATGAGTCTGAGGTCGGGGAAGTGCGTCCTCATGTTGCACTGGATGCGGTGGAGGCTGTGTGTGAGAGGGGCCACCTTGGAGGACAGCAGCGAGGAGAACACAGCCTGCTGGTGGCTCACCGAGGGAGGGGGGTGGCAGCTGTGCATGGAGATGGGAGGGGCCTCCACCGGGGGGATGACAAACGCAAACCTGGACGGGACATAGCAGACGTCCAGACGTGACGCACCAGAACCATCATCATCATCACCCTCTTAAAACAATGGCTTACGTCACTTTTGAGGAAAATTATGTTTTGCAATCATCTCTGTGATGTCATACCTCTCTGTGATGTCGTGCAGCGTCTCCAGGCGGTCCTCTGAGGTGCTGATGGCGTCCCTCAGGGCGTGGCTCTGGACCCAGTAGTCAGTCCTGCTCTGTGATTGGGCGTTCAGGCACCAGGCGTGGCCCGAGCGGCCCCACTCCCCCAGGCCGGGCGGCGCCGGGGCGGGACAGGAAACAGGAAGGAAGGTCAGGAAGTCCAGCACCTCACGGCCGTACACAGGCTTGGCGTCGCAGTGCAGGTCGTTGACCCGGATGATCTGGGCCAGGCGGCTCTCCAGGCGCTGCTGACGGCCGTCTGCCAGCCAGGACTGAGAGGGGGAGAGGTGAGAGGTCAGGTCAGAGGTTAGGAGAGGTTAAAGGGAAAGCAGAGGGCCGATGACTGGAACAAATATGTATTTTATGTATTATATTGTAAATATGTCCTTGTCTTGTCTTGTGGTTATGTGTGTTCATGTCCATGTAATAGTCATGTACAATGTGTGTATGTTTTTTGACACTGCTGCTTGAGCTGTACCGACAACAAATTCCACCGACCTAGGTCGTGACTTGTGTGGTCATTAAACTATTCATTCATTCATTCATTCAAAGCACCAACAAAGAGAGCTGGATCAGATGCTTCAAATTAATTCAAACTCTGTGTGCTTGACTAATAATAATAATAATAATAATAATAGTTTTATAATAGTTGATTGCCATGTAATCAACTTGTCAGTCAATTGTTGGAATTTGGTATTTTATGCTAGGCAAGGCAAGGGGTCAGCCATAGACGGTGACCCTGGAGCAATTAGGGGTTCAGTGCCTTGCTCAAGGACACCTTGACATGTGGCCAGCCAGGGTTCGAACCGCCGAACTGCCTTGCGATCATTAGACGCCGGCTCTACCTGCTGAGCCGCTGCCGCTCCTAAGATGCTGAGATACTGCTCTGTCTGGGAGTATCCCACTGGTTCCAACGTACATGGGGCCTGTTCCTACAAAGCCGATTAAATCCGATCCAGGTTTAAATCAGATCCGGGCGCTAATTTTACGCTTGCGTTCCGTTCCATCAACGTGGCTCAAATAACTTGCTACCAATCCTTCAGAACAAACCTGGTAGCGAGCAGGTTTACAGGCTGGATTAGGTCATACGTGGATTAGGTCATACGTGGATTAGGTCATACGTGGATTAGGTCATACGTGGATTAGGTCATACGTGGATTAGGTCATACGTGGATTAGGTCATACGTGCGTCAAAAATGTCTCACAGGCGGAAACTACATCCCGACAGTTCCGTCAAGTGTCTTTTAGGAAATATTAGTTCCCACTTTTTACTAGATAGATAGATAGATAGTTTGATTGTGTGATAGATAGAAGTGTAAAAAAAATAGGTATGTCTATCAACTTGCATTGACATCATCGCAGGGGTTAAGGCAGCCAGCTAGAGGTCCGAAGGTTGCCGGTTCGATACTAGATTTAATTTAATGCAATCATAAGAAAAAAAATCTATGCCAAATCCAGAATCCAGTTAGAAGAACATCATTTACTAGTCAGAAACACCATTGTAATCGTGTCAGTTCTTGTAAATTAGCCTACACCATCATTTTATAGCCTACATACTTTTTAAGATGAGATTTAGATTAGATTCAGACAACGAAATGCAGTACAAAGTGTGTCAGAAGAGGGATTTGTGTATCTCTATGCAGTGTTCTAAAGTAGAAGTACCATGTAGAAGGGTGAGCGGGGCGGGGGGCGAGGCTGAGCGCGGAGGCGCGGGTGGATGAACCCCCCGACATGAGACCCCGACTTTGGATATACACCCTCCTCACGCACTGATGAAGAGGCAGCAGAGGAAGAGTTCACACGAGCTGGAGAGATGGAGGGATGGAGAGATGGAGGGAAGGAGAGATGGAGGGAGAGAAGGAGAGATGGAGGGAGGGAAGGAGAGATGGAGGGAGGGGAGGAGAGATGGAGGGAACGAGACATCATTTAGTGAAGTAATAATAAAAGATAATCAAACTAAAACAGGGAAGTGTGTGAAGGGCTTGTCTCCTCCAGCAGTGGAAGGTCATTCTAGGCTCATTCAACAGTTTAACACTTTAACACGTTAAAGACAAAATCTTACGTCATCTATCACCACTCCCCATCCGCTCACCTGGCTGCTCTGTGCTCTGCGCTGGGCCCTGGAGGACCCTCAGCACCGGCTGGGGGGGGCCGGGGGGGGCTGAGGTAGGGGTTCGAGGAGGAGGAGTGGGGGCGGCTGAGGCTGAGACAGGGGTCCGAGGAGGGGGGGGTGCGGTGGTGGTGGTGGTGGGTATCCGGGGGGGGGCCACGGTGTAGTGGGCCACAGCAGGCCCGGGGGGGCGGTGGGAGGTCTGCTGGGAGGGGCTGGGGGCGGAGAGCCTCACGGGGAGGTTGGCGTGGTGGTGGGGGTGCTGGCGTACGGAGGAGGGGGAGGGCAGCGGGGCGAGGCGGGGGGAGGGGGCCACTGCCAGGGTGGGCACGGGACCCCCCCCCTCCTTGCCCGCCGCTTGGCGCACCACGATCTTGACGATCCCAGAGCCGGCGACCATGGTGGGAGCCACTGAGAGAGAGAGAGATGGAGAGGGAGGGAGGGAGGGAGAGAGGGAGAGATGGAGAGGGAGGGAGGGAGGGAGCGAGAGAGGGAGAGAGGGAGAGAGAGGGAAAGAGGGAGTTAAAATAGGAGTTATATGAGCTTATCTGAGTTGTTTTGGTTAAAACTCTCGCTGCTGCATTTTGGACTATTTGCAGCTGGCCAATAGCTTTCTTTGGAAGACCAGAAAGGAGACAGTTACAATAGTCCAAACGGGTAATAACAAAAGCATGCATTAACACTTCTGCATCAGCTTGCCGGAGAACATTTCTAACTTTTGCAATATTCCGTAGATGATAAAAAGCATTTCTAGTGCTAGATTTGATGTGAGGCTCAAAGCTTAAGTCAGAATCTATAATCACACCTAGATTCTTAGCTTCATGTTTGCAGTTTGAATGCAAGGTTCCCATCGCATTCAACAATTTGTCTTTTTGTGGTTTTGGTCCTAATGGGATCATGTACAGGGAGAAGAGCAAGGGACCAAGAATAGACCCCTGAGGGACCCCACATGTGATGTCAACATTACACCCTGCATTCAAAATGGCCCCCTAGAGCCCTCACACACAACACTCAACACACCTGCATTAGATCTCAAGAGAAACAGAGGACACACACAAGCAGAAAGGTGCCTAGTGTAATTAGAAGGAAGGGGGGGGGGGGTGAAGGGTCTAGATTTGGGGGGGCGTAGGAGAAGAGGGGGCCCAGGGGTTGTTTTGGGACGGGGGGGCGTGATGACAGGCTCACTGCCGTACCTTGAGCAGCAGCAGTGTAAGTGTGAATCCCGGAGGAAACGGAAGAGGAAGAGGAGGAGGAGGAGGAGGCAGGGTGGGCGGTGCCGACCGGGGTGAACACGGCCACCTGGGCAGGCTGGCTGATCACTAGGTGCATTACACTACCTGCAGCACAGCACAGAGATATAATAACCACACCGGTAAGACTAGCAGGATAAACTATCAGCTAGCAGCCCTGGTTCAAAGACAACCCCTCCTTCTTCTTACCCCCCCTTGTCCCCTTGACACTTTTGTGGATCTAGATTAGGATTAGAGAGGTATAAGCAACACGGCGGTGGTGATAGTAGTTAGCTAGCTAGCTAGCTGCAGCCATGTTGCTTACACCCATCTAACAGGAAGTGAAAGGAGGAGAGGATAGAATAGGAGGGGTTGTTTCTGGACCGGGACCAAAGACAGAAACGGTGATTGACACATCTGGGCAGGTGGCCCAGAAGGCTCTGCTGCCGCCACCACATGGCTCTCTCACCACCGAGGAAGACAGCAGAGGAGGAGAGGAACAGAAACAAGCCTTGATGAAGCACCCTGAGAGGGGACAGGGGGTGGTTAACACTAGAACAGCCATTTGACCCTCAAAATTCTAATTTCAGGACCCTCCTTTCATGGCTTGTCCTAGATATGTGCGTTCTACCACCCAGTATGCTTACATTTTCAGAATCACATCAGGATAAGCTAGTGTAAAGCTATTTTGTTGTTTTTCTGTGTAGGAGGCAGGCTAATTGGCGCCAACTAGTGGTCGTTGTGTGTAAGCAGCAGCTTCCCATTGTAAAGACTATGGTCATTTGACCCCCCGAGGCGGCTCTTATAGCAGGTAAAAAAGGCAGGGCTGTTCTAGTGTTAACAGGTGATTAATGGCGGGTCGAGGAGGAGAAGGTGAGGAAAAGAAACAAGCCTTGATGAAGCACCCTGAGAAAGGGACGGGAGGTGATTAACAGGTGGTTAACGGCGCGGGGGGGGACTGACCTTGTACAGGCCTGGGCTGGGCCATGGGGAGCGGGTGGTGGTGCAGCTGGGTGCCAGACAGCGTCAGCTTGTTGCCCTGGAGCTGGAAGGTGACAGGCTTACTGCCCTGGCACGACGACACGGGCCGGCCCGCCAGAGACGCTAGCTGGGCGATGCTAACCACCTCCCCCGCTGAGGGAGAGAGGGAGGGAGGAGGAGAGAGAGGGAAGGGGGAGGAGAGAGGAGAGATGAGGGAGAGAGGGAGAAATGAGGGAGAGAGGGAGGAAAGATGAGGGAGGGAGGGAGGGAGGAGAGGGAGGGAGGGAGGAGAGAGAGGGAGGAAGAAGAGAAGGGAGGAGAGAAGGGGGAGAGGGAGGAGAGGAAGAGAGGGAGGAGAGATGAGGGAGGGAGGGAGGGAGGAGAGAGGAGGACAAGTCAGGTGAGTTGAGCTGAGGTGTGATTGTGATGTATTCAAGTCATTCAGACCAGAGAGAATTAAATGACAGAAGACTTAACAGAAAAGAGAATGAATCACAACCCAAACATGTTTTTAGTTACTTACAGGCCAGAAGGGTAGGAAGAATAGGAGGGTAGGAGGGTAGAGGGGTAGGAGGGTAGGAAGGCTAGGAGGGGAGGGGGGTAGGAGGGTAGGGGGGGGGTAGGGGAGGACGGGAGGGGGGTAGGGGGGGTAGGAGGGCTACTTACAGGGCAGACGGGCCTGCATGTCGGGGCTGAGCAGGACCCTCTGGGACAATACGCTGCTGGGCGGGGGTGCGGGGGTGCAGGGCCCGGAGGGGGGCCGCACCGATAGGACAGACATGGGGGAGCCCGACCTGATGGCCGTCTGGAGGCTGGGGGGGCCTGGGGGGCGCAGGGGGGCCGCGGGGGCCACTGAACACATCACTGAAGCAAGGGAACAAGAAAGAGAGAGAGGAGAGGAAGCAAGGGAACAAGGAGAGAGAGAGGAGAGGAAGCAAGGGAACAAGGGAAGAATAAAGAGAGATAGATACAAATCTGGCTGAGTGACAAGAAATTCTGAATTTAGATTAGAATAGGTTGGACTTTATTGTCTTTGCACAGAGTACTGAGCCGACAAAATGTAGTCTGGCATTTAAATATTGAGTCGAGCCACAAAGAAATATAACACTCCTATACAAATACATGTTTCATGTGTAACCAGGAACTAGGCAATACAATAATAATAATAATAATAATAATAATAATAATATCTTGGCTTTATATAGTGCCTTTCACAAACGCAAGGACGCTTTACACATTTACACATGGTTCTAGTAGCGGCTAGAATATACAATAACAACATACACCATTTAGCTGACGCTTTTATCCACTGTGAGTGTGTACGATTTTCATGAAAAACTGTGGGAATCGAACCCACAACATCAGCGTTGTTAGCGCCGTGCCTCTACCGCCTGAGCCTCAGAGGAGCAGGGAGGAGGACTGACCTTGCTGAACCAGCGGTGCGGGGGCGGGGGTGACGTCTGTGATGAGGGGGAGGCGCGGGGCCTCGGCCGCGGGGCTGACGGGGCAGGTGGGCCGGGGGGGGTTTATCAGGAGGACCGTCCGACCGTCGTTCTTAGGTAAAGGTTGGAACATCCTAACACACACACACACACACACACACACACACACACACACACACAGGAACACACACACACACACACCAGTCACCTCCTGATCATATACAACATAGACCTCTAGCGGTAGCCTAGAGGTGAGAGAGGCCGGCTAGCAATCGGAAGGTCGCTGGTTCCATCCCCGCCTCAGGAGGAGGGAGCTGCATGCGCCCTTGAGCAAGGCACTTCACCCCTAATTGTTCCAGGGGCGCCGACTATGGCTGACCCCGTGTCTAGAGCAGAAAATACCACATTCCAACAATAGACCTATCGCTAAGCCACGCCCCAAAATTTTAATTGTACAATCAATGTGATGACTATTACTCTAAGTTTATGGCGAAAAAGCAAATACCGTGTCCAGAAATGAGATGAAGTTAGTGGTTCTTACCGGTTGACCTTCATGCGCACTGGCCTGGGCCGGGGCGGGGGGTCAGGGGAGGTCATGACCTCCTGGATCAGCTGCCTGGTGACCTTCCTGCTGGGCAGGAACAGATCTGCCTGGTACCTGGTCACACGGCCCTCCAGAGACACCAGGTCAAACATGGACAGGTCACAGCGCTGGGGAGGGGGAGGGGTTAGATTAGATTCAACTTTATTGTCATCGCAACACATGTGTACATGTGCAGTATACAGTATGAGCAGCCATCAAACTATTGACACCAATATAGCACCACCCCGCCCCTGGGGTACAATGACTCAGTATCCCTCCCCCCGGAGGACACTGAACCATCCAATTTAGCCTTTGCACTACTGGTGATTTGATTACACACCCCTGGTTAATGTGAACACTTTAACCTTTGCACTACTGCAGTTTACAATACTACCGTTGCACATAATGTGTTATTGCACATTGCACATACCTCTTTGATTTATCTGCGTGTTTAAGACATTTACTGTATAAGAGGCTTTTATGAGAGCATCTTGCTGCTGATTTATTTATTTAATATCCAGAAATTGTTTTTGGCAGATGACTTTCCCATGATGTAGTTCATATTTGGACATTTGCTAATTCTATCATCTATGTAGCGTTTCCTCCATAAGTATTTATTCTTCATTGCCTTTAAATGACTAAATCATTTAATTATGATTATATAATGATTGGAGCACTTTGAGCTGCAACGTTTGCATGAAAAGCGCTATACAAATAAAGTTATTATTATTATTACGTTATCTATACATCACATACTGTACATAAGCTACCTTAACTGTACATAGCTCATAACTGTAATACATGCCTTACTGTACCTATCACTGTCATGTTTTTATATCATGTTTTCTATCACTATTTGCATTTCTGGTTAGATGCTAAACTGCATTTCGTTGTCTGGTACTTGTCTGGTACTTTGCAATGACAATAAAGTTGAATCTAATCTTATCTCTCACACTGACTCTCTGTCTCACACACACACACGTTCACTCGCTCACAAACACACACACTGACTCTCTCTCACATTGTTCACACACACACACACACACACACACACACACACACACACACACACACACACACAACCATTGTCAGTGACACAGCTCATCGGCCCGCTCTCTGTGACCTGCTGACCTTGAACGGGTCTTCCTCCATGGCTTCCTGTGCCAGAGACGCTGTGTGGAAGACGATGGCCTTGGTGATGAAGGGGGAGTGGATGGGCCGCGGGTCGAACAGGTTGGGGTGGTTACACACTTTACGCAGCTGCATCAGGATGTTGATCACGGACATGAAGTGGCCGCTAGCCAGCGTCTCCCGCGTCCTAGAGCACAGACACCAAACATGTGACACGTTCTAACGCTTACGTCCTCATGTCGGGATCTCATGGAACCATCTGACTTTTCTTTAGAAAAATGTGAACACATTTCCGCGTTGTTGAAAATCAATGACACGTCGCTAGTCAACTAACACAGCTTGTTTTGTGAGCCTGCTAACAATGTAAAGTAGTGTTGTAGTTAACTAGGTAGCAGTGGGGATTACTCACCCAATCCATTGCGTTGCAGTATTTTTGGCTTGACTAGCGAGTTTGTGTTGTGATTCTCAACAACGTTGAAACGTAGTTCCGTGTTTCAAAAGAAAAGTCAGAACATTTTGATTGGTTGCCGACATGCGGACCAAATGATCAGACTGTGTCACGTTTAGAAACACTTTGAGACGGCCAGAGAGGATTCAGGTTCAGTGGAGAGGAAACAGCCTCATACTCAGTGGGACAGTTTTCAGTGGAACTGGTCTGGTAGCAAATCCTTTTCAAACAAAGTACAGTTAAATAACACCATAGTGATAAGTCATACTGAGTGGGGCAGTCCCACTCATATTGTTCATTTTATTGGGCAGATACAGTGAAGACAGACGGGGAAGTAAGGAGAAGAAGGGAGAGAGGGCATGTCAGCAGGGCATGGGCCGGATTTGTACCCATGCCGACATGGGCATATGTGTGCACTGTAGACCGCGGTGCTAGACCACTGGACCACCCCAGGCCATGGTGCTAGACCACTGGACCACCCCAGGCCAAGGTGCTAGACCACTGGACCACCCCAGGCCATGGTGCTAGACCACTGGACCACCCCAGGCCATGGTGCTAGACCACTGGACCACCCCAGGCCATGGTGCTAGACCACTGGACCACCCCAGGCCATGGTGCTAGACCACTGGACCACCCCAGGCCATGGTGCTAGACCACTGGATCACCCCAGGCCATGGTGCTAGACCACTGGACCACCCCAGGCCATGGTGCTAGACCACTGGATCACCCCAGGCCATGGTGCTAGACCACTGGACCACCCCAGGCCATGGTGCTAGACCACTGGACCACCCCAGGCCATGGTGCTAGACCACTGGACCACCCCAGGCCATGGTGCTAGACCACTGGACCACCCCAGGCCATGGTGCTAGACCACTGGACCACCCCAGGCCATGGTGCTAGACCACTGGACCACCCCAGGCCATGGTGCTAGACCACTGGACCACCCCAGGCCATGGTGCTAGACCACTGGACCACCCCAGGCCATGGTGCTAGACCACTGGACCACCCCAGGCCATGGTGCTAGACCACTGAACCACCCCAGGCCACAGGCAATGAGGAAATGGTTGTTACTTACGAGGCCTGAGCCATGAAGTCGTCATAGAGGAAGCGCTGGCGCTTGGACAGGCGGCAGTGGACCACGTGTTCATACTTCTTGGGCATCTGCTTCTCCACGTCCGCCTTGATCCTCCGCAGCAGGAACGGCCGCAGCACCTGGGAGGGAACACAGAGACGCATGAGCTGAGAGCAGAGTCTAACATTAGCCCATTTGCTTTCACCATTTATTTTTTTTCATCTATGAGTCCTCCCAGTCCTCCCCCCCTCCACCCAGTGCCCCCCCTCCTCCCCCCTGATCCCCCTCCCTCCTCCCCCCAGATCCCCCTCCCTCCTCCCAGCCCCTCCCAGTCCCAGTCCCTCCCAGTCTCAGTCCCAGTCCCTCCCAGTCCCAGTCCCAGTGCGTCACCTTGTGGAGTCTCTTCACCAGGCCTTCGTTGTACTCCTGGCTGCCCTCTATCATGCCGGTCAGCGGGTTGGAGAACCACTCCTTGAACTCGCGGTGGGACTGGAAGACGTGGGGCATGAGGAAGTGCATCAGGGACCACAGCTCCATCAGGCTGTTCTGGAGGGGAGTCCCCGTCAGCAGCAGGCGCCTCTGACTGGAGGGGGGGGGGGGCAGGGAGGGAGACAGAGAGAGCGAGAGAGAGAGAGTGTGAGGCGGCTTGATGTACAAGTACACCCCCTGGACATGACGCTGGAATGTCGCAAACTTGTGTCCAAACTTTTGACTGGTACTGTATATATGTATATGGGACTGGGAGGAGACGGACAGAACTAATGTCGGTTCTGTAGCACTATTTGTTGTTGTTTTTGCATTAACCATGCGCAGAAAAACAATACACAATACACAAGCATATATAGTTCAGTAATTATTATTACTATAGTGTGGAATGGGACGAGAGTCTGACGTCATTCAACTGCGCGCATCATTCAACTTGCAGTGTTTCCTCTATATGCATTTATTCGTGGCGGGCCGCCACGAATGAATTTCCTCCGCCACTAATTGATTCAGACAGTCCACTTTGATTCAGGCTGCGCAGAAAGGCAGCGAGTTATTATGACTGGAGAACAGAAAAAAAGCAGATTGAAGCTAGATTTAGGCCGCTTCCAGACCAACATTTCGTTACGATTTAGGGCGTAGTTATTTACAATATGTTACAATGTTGCAATTAACCTCGTCGTTTGTGTTCGCACTGCAATCGAGACTGAATCGCTCTCAACAGGCGCGCGGCGCGAGGGGACGCGCTTTCAAAACAGTTTTGTGATTGGTCCGAATTTAGCGGGACATTTGGATTTCTCTTTTAGCCCGTCGCCGGTGCCTTTAATCCCGTATCCTAATCGAAAATGCAACATCATCAGCGACGACTGTGGGTTATTGCATTTACTGCTGTTCTCTGGTTCATGTTCTTATACCAGTGCTCAGTATAGAGTATTTTAAATGAACATTCGTAATGTATGTCTCTGATGTTCATGGTCAAATAAATCAGCCTATTTTGTGAAACAAATAATGTTCCCGCTAATGGGTTAACCGAGCATTCTCGCACCTAACGTGCAAGCACCTAGCTTCGAACTATTCATAGCAATAAGCGCGGGGCAAAAATAATCTATTGCCTCTAAAACCACCACGAACAGAACGGCGGAGGTACGGGTAAGCAGGGCTCATGTCAGTGTCATCAAAGGTAAGAGTTTGTTTTCTTTAACTCAACTGATAGCATTACCTTGCTGTTGTTGTTTACCGAATGCTCCATCTGACTGTCACACTGTGATTTTACTTGTGTAAACAGTTAATGAGTAACGTTAGCCGGTTTTGTGCGTGTACTGTCATGTAGGCCTACTTCGTATTGATCTTTCTGTGTGTGTGTGTGTAATGCGCGTTCCGCATGTTCCGCTGCAGCTGTAGGATATATTGGTATTTGATCACCTTCTATATAAAATCACCTGCTCGGCTTTAATGACTTAACCGCTATTTAAGATAAAGATAAAGATAACCGCTCCGCCACTAATTTGAAAAATCCTGGAGGAAACACTGAACTGTTTACAGTTGGGCTCCTACTTGTTTTTAGCCTAGCCTAGCCTTGTGGGGGCTACGTTCCTAGTATTTTTAGCCTAGCCTAGCCTTGTGGGGGCTACGTTCCTAGTGTTTTTAGCCTAGCCTAGCCTTGTGAGGGCTACGTTGCTAGTGTAGGAATATGCGTGTTTTGTTGGTCTCTTTGTAGAAAATAGCTGTGTTTACGTCTCATGGCTCTATGGTAGATCGCATGCTGAAAGTCCGAAAGGAGAAAGAGAGTGAGAGTATCAGTTGAAGCTGAAGAGATTGGAGTCAGACATGGCTATTAAGAGGCGTCAAAACGTAAAGTTGAAGTGAAATAGCGATGGGATAGCGAACACAGAGGACAGAGGAACACAGAGGAACACAGAGGACCAGAGAGGAGGACAGAGGAACACAGAGGAACACAGAGGAAGACAGAGGAAGACAGAGGAGGAACACAGAGGACCACAGAGGACCACAGAGGAACACAGAGGAAGACAGAGGAAGACAGAGGAGGAACACAGAGGAACACAGAGGAACACAGAGGAACACAGAGGAACACAGAGGAAGACAGAGGAGGAACACAGAGGAACACAGAAGAACACAGAGGAGGACAGAGGAACACAGAGGAACACAGAGGAACACAGAGGAACACAGAGGAACACAGAGGAACACAGAGGAACACAGAGGAACACAGAAGAACACAGGGGAACACAGAGGAACACAGAGAAACACAGAGGAACACAGAGGAACACAGAGGAACACAGAGGAACACAGAGGAACACAGAGGAACACAGAGGAACACAGAGGAACACAGAGGAACACAGAGGAGGACAGAGGAACACAGAGGAACACAGAGGAACACAGAGGAACACAGAGGAACACCGAGGAACACAGGGGAACACAGAGGAACACAGAGGAACACAGAGGAACACAACAAGCCGCCTTGCGTACCTGTTGAAGTTGAGCAGGCTCTGCCAGCGCTGGGACTTGAAGTTCTTGATGTTCTGGGCCTCGTCCAGGATGAGGTAGCGCCAGGACTTCCTCCTGAACGCCTGGTGGTCCTGCAGGACCAGCTTGTAGGACGTGATGCACACGTGGAAGGCGTTGGGCTTGGTCCAACCCTGACAGCACCGGCAACAGAAGAGAGATGGTAAATGGACTGACTTATATAGACTGACTTATACAGACTGACTTATACAGACTGACTTATATAGACTGACTTATATAGACTGACTTATATAGACTGACTTATATAGACTGACTTATACAGACTGACTTATATAGACTGACTTATACAGACTGACTTATATAGACTGACTTATATAGACTGACTTATACAGACTGACTTATATAGACTGACTTATATAGACTGACTTATACAGACTGACTTATACAGACTGACTTATACAGACTGACTTATACGGACTGACTTAAATGGACTGACTTAAATGGACTGACTTATACAGACTGACTTATATAGACTGACTTATACAGACTGACTTATACAGACTGACTTATACAGACTGACTTATATAGACTGACTTATATAGACTGACTTATACAGACTGACTTATACAGACTGACTTATATAGACTGACTTATACAGTGCCTTATTCGTTAAGTGCTTTACAACGGACTCTCATTCACACACGCATTCACACACCAATGGTGGCAAGCTGTCTTTACCGTTGTCATGTATTGTATGTATAGTTTTGACCCTTGTGTGTATTTCTGTTACCTGTCTCTTGTGTTGTGTTGACCAGGTGTGTGTATGTTACCTGTCTCTTGTGTTGTGTTGACCAGGTGTGTGTATGTTACCTGTCTCTTGTGTTGACCAGGTGTGTGTCTGTTACCTGTCTCTTGTGTTGTGTTGACCAGGTGTGTGTGTGTTACCTGTCTCTTGAGCTTCCTCTCCTTCTGGCTGCCGTAGTAGGTGAGGATCTTGAACCCGGGGCACCAGCGCTTCAGCTCCATCTCCCAGTTCAGCATCACACTGGTGGGCACGATGATGAGGTGGGGGCCCCAGTTACCTGAACACACAGGACACATCGTTCATGTCCAACAAAGGTTTTTTTAAAGCCTGGTACACACAAAAAAATAAAAATAAAAATAATAATCTTTCTTTCTTCTTCCATCACAACAGCTGCCAAAGGCCCCTGGCCTGAGCTAGATTACTGTTCTTCTTCCTGCTACGACTGGTGAATTGATGTGAAGTGCTCTCTCTCTATAGGTTTGTTTTTATTGAGATGAAAATCAATCAACCAATCAGTGAAGGACTGAGGTGGACCTACCCTTCTCACAGGCCAGGTGGGCCAGCAGGGCGATGGTCTGGATGGTCTTGCCCAGGCCCATCTCGTCTGCCAGGATGCCGTTCAGCTTCTTCTCGTACATGGTGACCAGCCAGTCCAGGCCGATGTGCTGGTACTCACGCAGCTGGCCATGCAGGAGGAAGGGGATGGGCGTCTTCACCTGGTAACACAGGAACAACAACAACAACACAGTCATACACCACACAACAACAACAACAACAACAACAACAACAACACAGTCATACACCACACAACAACAACAACACAGTCATACACCACACAACAACAACAACACAGTCATACACCACACAACAACAACAACACAGTCATACACCACACAACAACAACAACAACAACACAGTCATACACCACACAACAACAACAACAACAACAACAACACAGTCATACACCACACAACAACAACAACAACAACACAGTCATACACCACACAACAACAACAACAACAACAACAACACAGTCATACACCACACAACAACAACAACAACACAGTCATACACCACACAACAACAACAACAACAACACAGTCATACACCACACAACAGGGTCAGGGTTAGGGGTCAGGGGTCAGGGTTACCTTGGTGGTGGCCAGGGTGTATCCTTTAGGCTGCAGGCTCTCTGCGGTGGCGGCGATGTGGCTGATCTCCTTCTTGGGGCGCGGGGCGCCCGGGGGGAGGGGGGGGCTGTGGTCGCCCTCCTTCAGCAGGACCTCCATGCCTTCGTCACACTCCTCGTCCTCCTCGTCCCCGGTGCCCTCTCCCTCGTTCTCACCACTGCCGTCATCCTCACTCTCCTCTGGCGACTCTGGGAGATGTGGCGGGGGGGGGAAGGTGTTTGAGAAGTAATTTAATAATTGACCACTTAGCAGACGCTTTTAATCCAAAGTGACTTACAGTTAGAGAGTCCAGGGACAGTCTCCCTGGAGTAACTGAGGGCTGAGTGCCTTAGTACACTAGTGGGCGGTGTTCCCAGGTGGGATTCAAACTCATGACCTTCCCATCGTCAGTCCAACTCTACTATCCCCCTAGACCACCGCTACCCCAGACAGACAAGGTGCTCCAGTCATACAGTTCAAATCCTACTGTGATCCTCCTCAAACTCTGCATTTCTGCTTTGTAGACCTTTCCATAAAGTGATGTATCCCTCAAAGAACATTGTGAAAATTGCTGCTGTTTTCAATAATAATAATAATAATAATAATAATAATAATAATAATTGCTTTATTGCCATGCAATCAACTTGTCAGTCAATTGTTGGAATTTGGTATTTGATGCTCTAGGCACAGGGTCAGAGCCATAGACGGCGACCCTGGTGATATTAGGGGTTCAGTGCCTTGCTCAAGGGCACCTTGACACGTGGCCAACCGGGGTTCGAACCGGAGAACTTGAGATAATTAGATGCCGGCTCTACCTCCTGAGCCACAGCCGCCCCTAAGCTAATAATAATAATAATAATAATAATATCACAATAAGACCACAGACCAGTGTGGATTTCTTTGCCCATTTTGCCTGAGAAAAAACCTTCAGTGCGCTAGGTGTCGCTCGGTACCTGAGGAGGAAGAGTTGCTCTCCGCGTCGCTCTCCTCTTCCTCGCTCTCCTCCTCTTCGTCTCCGGAGCTCTCAGAGTCCTCGGAGCTGGCGGGGGAGGGGGAGGCCGAGGGCTCCTCGTAATCTGAGGCGTACGCACCTTTGTACTTCTCCAGCAGCTCGTCCATGGTCATGTCCCCTGGGAGAGGGGAGGGGGGAGGGGGGGTGTCAATACAGTACCAGTCAAAAGTTGAATGGGAAAGTGTGTCCAAACTTTTGACTGGTACTGTATGTTGAAGCAGTAGAGACACCAGAGACTAGTTGATGGAATATACCAGAGACTGTCAACTACCACTGCCTCACCCGTTAGCGACTAGCTAAGTCAAGGTGCTTGTGACTCCTCACAAATGATTCATCACAGGGAGCTTAGTGCCATAGCATACACATGCGCATACCGCGTAATCACAAGGTCCCAGGTTCGATTCTGGCCGTCGAAATATCTTCCATGTCACCCCTCCTTTCTCTCTCACCCATCCTTCCTGTCAATCTATAGTGTCTCTATCCCAATAAAGCAGAAATGCCCTAAACATTTTTCTTTAAAAATAATTAAAAGACTAATCACACAAGTGTAGCAGCTAGCAGCTACCTTCTTTAGCCAGGTCGTCCAGCTCCCCCACGTGGTCGGCCTCCCCCTCAACCACCTCCTGAGCTGCTATGGTGTCCTCCTCATCCTCCGCTGGGGGGGGGGGAGAGAGAGAGAGAGACAGAGAGAGGGAGAGAGAGGGGGGGGAGAGAGAGAGAGAGAGACAGAGAGACAGAGGGAGAGAGAGGGGGGGGGAGAGAGAGAGACAGAGAGACAGAGAGGGGGGGAGAGAGAGAGAGAGAGACAGAGGGAGAGAGAGAGAGAGAGAGAGAGAGAGAGAGAGAGAGAGAGGAGAGACAGAGACAGAGAGAGAAAGAGAGAGACAGAGAGAGAAAGAGAGAGAGAGACAGACAGAGAGAGGACAGAGACAGAGAGAGAGAGAGAGAGAGAGAGAGGAGAGACAGAGACAGAGAGAGAAAGAGAGAGACAGAGAGAGAGAGAGAGAGAGAGAGACAGACAGAGAGAGGACAGAGACAGAGAGAGAGAGACAGAGAGAGAGACAGAGAGAGAGAGAGAGAGAGAGAGAGAGAGAGAGAGACATTACATTTACATTATTGGTATTTAGCAGACAGGTGTGAACTAATGAAGGATTTGGATATGGAAAGACGCTAACCTACTACATGCAAATGAGAAAAGAAAACAACAGAAAGACATTACAACAAGGCCAAGCTTCTTCAACAAGGCCAAGCTTCTTCAACAAGGCCAAGCTTCTTCAACAAGGCCAAGCTTCTTCAACAAGGCCAAGCTTCTTCAACAAGGCCAAGCTTCTTCAACAAGGCCAAGCTTACCATCTTCCTCATTGGCCGTGAACTCTCCATCCTCCTCCTCCACTGTTGAGGAAGAGGCGTCAGAGCATTCTTCTTCTGACCCGGACTCCTGAAAAACACACACCCAATCAGACATCTACAGGATAGCACCTTTCTGTTTTCATATATTAATATGATTTTAGGGCATTTCTGCTTCATTGGGTTAGAGACAGTAGAGATTGATAGGAAGGATGGGTGAGAGAGAGAGAGAGGAGGATAGAGACAGTAGAGATTGACAGGAAGGATGGGTGAGAGAGAGAGAGAGGAGGATAGAGACAGTAGAGATTGACAGGAAGGATGGGTGAGAGAGAGAGAGAGGAGGATAGACAGTAGAGATTGACAGGAAGGATGGGTGAGAGAGAGAGAGGAGGATAGAGACAGTAGAGATTGACAGGAAGGATGGGTGAGAGGGAGGAGGATAGAGACAGTAGAGACTGACAGTAAGGATGGGTGAGAGAGAGAGGAGGATAGAGACAGTAGAGATTGACAGGAAGGATGGGTGAGACTGTAGTGCTGTCCCAAACGACTATTTTTCTAACGATTAATCTAGCGATTATTTTATCGATTAGTCTAACGACTAATTTATCGGTAAGTCTAACGATAATTTTTGTACTGATCGGAAAATAAATAAATAAAAAAAAACGTATTTGTCTCCACCTCACTGCTATGTTTAGCCAACTTGAATGCCAACATGGCCATTTAGAAGTCTGTCCATCACCACAACACATAGCTAGCTAGTAGCTACATAGCTAGCTAACGTTACTCTCGCTGCTATGTTATGATTAGCTAAATTTATGCTAACGTAGCATGCGAGCTACGAGCTACGAGCTAGATAACGTACAGTAGGTGCGAGCACCACAATGACAATAGGCTACCGTAGCTAGCCAGCTACATAGCTAACGTTACTAACACCAGAAGACAAGACATACGAACTGTGGTGAGCTACATTGCTTGTGTAACATTAGTTAGTAGCTATCCATTTTTCACTCATACACTTAATTGTCTCGCCTGGTAAAATAAAGGTTTAAAAAAAAAAAAGAAAAAAAAGAACGCCATTTTGTTTATTTACGACTAACCGACGCATATTACGCAAACCGACGTATTGACGTAGTCGATGACGTCGACTAATCGTAACAGCCCTAGGTGAGAGAGAGAGGAGGGATGACATGCAGGATATGTCGATGGCCGGAATCGAACGAGGGACCTTGCTGTTATGCGGCAAGTGCACATTCGTGTGCAACGCCACTAAGCGCCCCCAGGACGTCACGTTTTTAGATTGCATAAGTGACACGTTCTAGTCTTTTGGTCCGCATATCGGCAACCAATCAAAATGTTCCGACGTTTCTTTTGAAACACGGAACTACGTTTCAACGTTGTTGAGAATCACAACACAAACTCGCTAGTCAAGCCAAAACGCTTCAACGCAATGGATTGGGTGAGTAATCCCCACTGCTACCTAGTTAACTATAACACTACTTTACATTGTTAGCAGGCTCACAAAACAAGCTGTGTTAGTTGACTAGCAATGTGAGAGAAGTCTGATTGTTACCGACATGAGGACCAAAGCATTAGAACGTGACACAAACGATGGTGGAGTTGGAGCCTGGTGTAGTGTAAATATGACAGCAGCAGTAAAACCAGGAACAAGTTGCCAAGTGGGCGTGACAGGGTGTGTGTGGGGGTGTGAGAGTTACCGGTGGGCGTGACAGGGTGTGTGGGGGTGTGAGTGTGTGTGAGAGTTACCGGTGGGCGTGACAGGGTGTGTGGGGGTGTGAGTGTGTGTGAGAGTTACCGGGGGGCGTGACAGGGTGTGTGTGGGGGTGTGAGAGTTACCGGGGGCCGTGACAGGGTGTGTGTGTGGGGGTGTGAGTGTGTGTTACCGGGGGCCGTGACAGGGTGTATGTGGGGGTGTGAGTGTGTGTTACCGGGGGCCGTGACAGGGTGTATGTGGGGGTGTGAGTGTGTGTTACCGGGGGGCGTGACAGGGTGTATGTGGGGGTGTGAGTGTGTGTTACCGGGGGCCGTGACAGGGTGTGTGTGGGGGTGTGAGTGTGTGTTACCGGGGGGCGTGACAGGGTGTGTGAGTGTGTGTTACCGAGGGGCGTGACAGGGTGTGTGTGGGGGTGTGAGTGTGTGTTACCGGGGGGCGTGACAGGGTGTGTGTGGGGGTGTGAGTGTGTTACCGGGGGCCGTGACAGGGTGTATGTGGGGGTGTGAGTGTGTGTTACCGGGGGGCGTGACAGGGTGTATGTGGGGGTGTGAGTGTGTGTTACCGGGGGGCGTGACAGGGTGTGTGTGGGGGTGTGAGTGTGTGTTACCGAGGGGCGTGACAGGGTGCTGAGCAGCTGGTCCAGGGGCAGCTCCCCCTCCTCCTTCAGCAGCTCGATCTCCCTCCTCCGGCTCTCCTCGTCGTTGCCCTCCTGCTGCTCCTCCACGTCCAGCGTCTCTTCGTCATCCTCTTCCTCGTTCGGAGGCTCAAAGTCTCGGTCTGCTGAGGGGAGGAATGGACTGACTTATATAGACTGACTTATATAGCTCCTTATTCCAAAGCGCTTTACAACGGCCTCTCGTTTACCCGTTCACACACACATTCACACACCGACGCCGGCAAGCTACCATGCAAGGCGCCGGCCCGCTCATTGGGAGCAATTTGGAGTTCAGGGGTGTCTTGCCCAAGGACACCGACACGTGGCCAACCGGGGTTCGAACCGCCGATCTGCCGACCTTGCGATCATTAGACGGCGGCTCTAACCCCTGAGCCACCGCCGCCGGAGAAGCAGGGGTGAGGGAGAGTTAGCGTAGCGTCCCTGGCTAGCCGCTGTGAGGACCTCGCTAACAAGGGCACGGCGCTAACAACACTTAGGTTGTGGGTTCGATTGCCGCCCAGGGGGGAGCATAAAATACTGGGAAACGCACACGCTCGCTGCAACGTAAGTCGCTTTTGGATTAAAAGCATCAGCTGAATGGCGTGTTGTTGTTCTTCTTACGTGGCCGTTCAAATACACCACGTCTGGCTTCACATCTGTGTGCTGCTTCAGCCAAGTTCTCTGTCGTTCTCATGTGTGTGACAGACAAGGCAGTTCATCAACGCAGCGTCTCCAGATACTGGAGCCAGGCTAAAAACAGGCCCACAGCAGCATTCACACACTTCTCCAAAACTCTGACTAACTGACAGTTTCAAAATTCCTGACTAACTGACAGTTTCAAAACTCTGACTAAGGCCTGGACTACACATATGGATATTTTTTTAAGCAGATAACTGTCCACACCACAAAAATATCTCTGTCCATACGAAAACATAGCATGCGCAGTTGTAATCAAACGGCGGCAGTGACTCAAAACATAAACAGACCAAACTCTTTGAAACAGACAGAAAAGAAAAGTACAAAACAGACAGAAAAGCAAGTTATGGTGACTCAGAAGAAAGCAAAAATTGATTATTTTGTGTGGTTGTTTCTGTTGACAACCGTTTTGCTTCAATGCGTGTGTGTGAACGGCTCGACGCTTGACGTCATTGCATCAACACCAGCTCCGTTTAACATAACCACACTGATCCACTGAATCGGATATTTTGTTATTTCTTCACGTTTTTATCCATTAAGAGAAATCTCTGTTTATGTGAGTGAAAACGCTGTGTTCGTATGGTTGAGAGGCCCAATTGTACCAAGAAAATTGCGTTTCGAAGAATATCCATACGTGTAGTCCAGGCCTAACTGACAGTTTCAAAACTCTGACTAACTGACAGTTTCAAAACTCTGAATAACTGACAGTTTCAAAACTCTGAATAACTGACAGTTTCAAAACTCTGTATAACTGACAGTTTCAATCGCGTTAAGCTGCATCGGGCCCCATGTCCTGATGACTGGCATATCCAATAACAAGGTGCAACATGTACTCAGGTCCCCCCCCCCCACCCCCCTTAAGGACTGAAGCCAATAACCTTGCCTGACAGACACTAAAGAGAACCGGCAGGGCTCCTGTCTCTCCTGTCTCCTGTCACACGGCAGGAACACCACCAGGGCCAGAGCTCCTCCTCTCTCTCTCTGAGCAGCGAGGAGCGAGCGGAGGCATTTTAGACCAGAGTAATTGTTTACCTCCACAGTTCTCTGAACAAACAGCACATCAGTAATGTGTGTAGAAGAGCGCACAGAGCAGACGACTGCAGGGGGGGGGGCAAGCTAACCTGACAGACCAGCCGGTCTCACCGCCAACACTACTACTACTGGCCTCCCTGGCAACCATGGTTACTGGAGACCGACAGGAGGAGGGTTTTTATTTAACCGGTTTTATTTGTCCAGGGAGACGCGCTGGGAGAGCCAGGTGTGCCATTGAAAGGTGTGCCTTGTTTACAATCCAAATATGACTCACAAAACACACCCTACACCCTTAAAATACTAAACACACATAGTTCATCAATCAAAACAAGAGGATGTCTGTGTGCTGGTCGACGAACCAAGGACTTAAAAACGAGTCCACTCCGATCTTCCAACCTCAGGCTACTCTGAAGATAGTTCCACGTCCCAGGGAAAACAGTAGCTAAAAGCAGTTTTCCCCCCCAATTCTGGAGACGCCCGTGGGACGTTTAAAAGAAGCAAGGTCTGAGAGTGTCTGATCACCACTAGGTCGCTATAAAAGCAATGACGCGAGGTAAAAATGGGATTTTTTTAAATAGCCGCTTTATACACACTAACGCAATCCAATGTGTCCCTTCTTCTCAAAGTCCTAGAAGCTCACCCCGCAGAAAGACAACAATATCCCTAGAAATGACCTTTACTACTAGTACCTAATGCACACAGACCAGGGTTCAAATAGAATTAGAAATCATGCTTGATTGAGTTATCCTGTTGGTACAATGGAGCCTGTGGGATTTCACACACAAACACACACACACACACACACACACACACACACACACACACACACACACACCAGCACCCCCCCCCCCCCCCCCACCAGAGCCAGCAGGCTCTGCAGAGGCGGCAGCAGATTAATCTGACAGACGTGACAGCTTCTCCAGCCTCATCACCACCGCCGGCCCCCCTGACACCCCCCTGCTGACTGAGACTGAACAGAGGAGAACAGCAGAGGCGATGGAGGACATCCTTGCTGCTATTCAAGCGACACCTGAGCCCCTGGCTTCTCCACTCCCAACTGCACACAGCCGCCCCGAGCTCAGCCAGTAGATCAGATTAGACTAGATTCAACTTTATTGTCATCACGCAGCGTCGAGTACGATACTGAGAGACCGACGGAATGTAGTTTCGCCGTCTAACCGGGTAGAGCGAGCCGTTGGGTTGTTACGGCTGTATTGGGTCAGCCTGGTTACGCGTCCACCGTAGAAGGTTGAAAAAGTGCTGTAAAGCGCTGTAAGGGATGTGAAAGGAAAATATCGGAGCCAGAACAGGATGACCTCCATGACAACGATAATACGAGTAGATTGCACTCTTTTATACTTCTTTTCTCCGCCCCTCCAACAATCATTCGCCTTGGTGACTGTGTGAAAAAAAGCTCCAACCACAACAGCAACAAGTACAATCGGTGGTGGCCATGACAACCACCTCCCTGAGCCAATGACAAGTCTCTCAGGGATCCAATCAGCAGCTCACTGGCTAAATGGATTCCTATCTCAAATGTGACAGTCTGATCATTTGGTCCGTATGTCGGCAACCAGACAAAATGTTCAGACTTTTCTTTTGAAACATGGAACTACGGATCACAACACAAACTCGCTAGTCCAGCCAAAACGCTGCAACGCAATGGATTGGGTGAGTAACCTCCACTGCTACCTAGTGAACTACAACACTACTTTACCTTGTTAGCAGGCTCACAAAACAAGCTGTGTTAGTTGACTAGAGATGTGTGTCGTTGATTTTCAACAACGCGGAAAGGTATTCAGACCTTCTCAAATGGGAGAATAGAAAAACAATGTTCTCAAAAAAAGTATTTCTCACCATCCTCATCTGGGGGAGGTTGGGCAGGCTTCTTAGGCGGCGAGGGAGCGGGTTCAGCGTTCACCGCGGGAGCAACATGCAGGGATTGGCTGAGCAGGTCTGAGTAGCGCTCCGTCTGGCCCACGATGAAGTCCAGCTGGAGGTCCAGAGCTTTCTTCCTCTTCTCCTCCAGACGAGACTGCTGCTTGTACTGGACCACCTGTCAGAGGGGGGAGAGCAGAGAGAGACAGAGGCGCACTGAGTCAGAGAGAACAATTAAGACTGAGGAGACTTTTATTGCGCTAATAAAAGTGAGGAGTCTGTCCCCCAAAAAAGGGGAACACTGTCCCTCTTCAGTCAGTCTGGTAGGCGTCCGTCCTTGAGCGAGATTTCACTAAAAGCAGCAGCGGCACAACTAATTGATTCCAGCATCTCTAACAGAGGCAGGAGGCAGTGAGCTGAGAGTCACACAAGATAGTGGGAAAGAAAAAAAAAATCTATTAAAAAAAAAAAAATTTAATCGAGTGTGGTGTGAAAAAAAAAACGTGAGGTATTATTTTTAGGCCACATCGCCCAGACCCACGTCAAGTATTTGTTATTATTTGATTTTAGCTGCGAGGTGTAGCTCAGAATCCAAAATGTGTGGTGTGCAAGCGCTGGAGAAAGGAGAGGGTGCCGTGTGATGTGCGCTGAGGAGGAGGGGGGAGAGCTGTGGGAGATGATTGGTGTGATGTAAAATCAATAGCTATACACACCATCTGTTTTTTTGATTGAACAGTCTTTCTATTCTAATGAACTCCCAACGTTGAGGCGCTGGTCCGCCAGACCAGAGAAAAGACGAGACCCGGGGTCACATATGTTATGACAGATGTCACATCACTCCTGTGTGTGGCCTGGGGTGGTCCAGTGGTCTAGCACCATGGCCTGGGGTGGTCCAGTGGTCTAGCACCATGGCCTGGGGTGGTCCAGTGGTCTAGCACCATGGCCTGGGGTGGTCCAGTGGTCTAGCACCATGGCCTGGGGTGGTCCAGTGGTCTAGCACCATGGCCTGGGGTGGTCCAGTGGTCTAGCACCATGGCCTGGGGTGGTCCAGTCGTCTAGCACAGCATGTCGGCATGGGTTCAAATCCGGACCATGCCCTGCTGACATACTCCCTCTCTCCCCCTTTTCCTTCTTACCTTCCTGTCTGTCTTCACTATATCTGTCCAATCAAAATATGGAATGAAAAATAAAAAATAAGAATGGGACAGCCCATTACCTTTAAATAACTTAATAAAAATAAAATTAAAATTAAAAGATGTCAGATGTCTCTACCTTCTCCACGCTGGTCCAGAAGGCCCGCACCTCCTTGGCGATGGAGGAGGCGACCCGGCGTATCTTGGAGTGTTCGTCCCTCTTGGCCTTCTCCTCCTTCTGCCTGAGCTCCTCGTGGTGTCGCATCACCATACGCACCACCTGCAACAAACACACACAGACATTTGAGTTCCTACCCAGTTTCTTGGATCTAGGGGGTGGTGGTGACTGGTGATCGGAAGGTCATGAGTTCAAATCCCCACCTGGAGTAAGACACTAAGCCCTCAGTTACTCCAGGGAGAATGGCCCTGTTCATCTCTAATTGTAAGTCTCTTTGGATAAAAGCGTCTGGCTAAATGGTCAAAAATATCAAATGTAAACGGATCTGTTATCATGGTGGTGTGTAAAGTGTAGCCCTCTATTAGTTAAGACTGCAGCCTGTCAGAGAGAGAGTATATGTGTGTGTGTGTGTGTGTGTGTGTGTGTGTGTGTGTGTGTGTCTGTGTGTGAGAGTATGTATGTGTGTGTGACTGTGTGTGTGTGTGAGAGAGAGAGAGAGAGAGAGAGAGAGTATATGCATGTGTGACTGTGTGTGTGTGTGTGTGTGTGTGTGTGTGTGAGAGAGAGTATGTGTGTGTGTGTGTGTGTGTGTGTGTGTGTGAGAGAGTATGTGTGTATGTGTGTGTGTGTGTGTGTGTGTGTGTGTGTGTGTGTGTGTGTGTGTCTGTGTGTGAGTGAGTGTCTCTCCTACCTTCCTGGCCACCCCTCTCTTCCAGCGTCTCTCCTGGGCGAAGTCGGCAGACAGCCACTGCATCTCCTCACAGAGGTAGTCCCAGTGCACCTTGGGCCGGACGGGCTCCGTGAGGCGGGTCAGACGCTTGATGGACCACTGGCCCTCCCGCCTCAGAGCCGAGGTGCGGTGCTCGATCTCTGCCTCCTGAGAGGAAACCAGACACACAAGGAACAGAGACAGTTACAATCCTGTAACCAATAGGAACAGAGACAGTTACAATCCTGTAACCAATAGGAACAGAGACAGTTACAATCCTGTAACCAATAGGAACAGAGACCGTTACAATCCTGTAACCAATAGGAAGTGAACAGAGACCGTTACAATCCTGTAACCAATAGGAAGTGAACAGAGACCGTTACAATCCTGTAACCAATAGGAACAGAGACCGTTACAATCCTGTAACCAATAGGAACAGAGACCGTTACAATCCTGTAACCAATAGGAACAGTGACCGACCGTTACAATCCTGTAACCAATAGGAACAGAGACACTTACAATCCTGAGGTAAAACTGAGGTAAAAGGGGGGCTAGAGTACTGTGAGGAGTGTGTGTCAGTGGTGAGTAGTGAGTGTGTGTCAGTGTGTGTGTCAGTGGTGAGCAGTGTGTGTCAGTGGTGAGTAGTGAGTGTCAGTGGTGAGCAGTGTGTGTCAGTGTTGAGTAGTGAGTGTCAGTGGTGAGCAGTGGGTGTCAGTGGCAGTGTTGGGCACGTTACTTTAAAAAAGTAATTAGTTATAGTTACTAGTTACTTATCCCAAAAAGTTACTGAGTTAGTAACTGAATTACTTCATTATAAAAGTAACTAGTTACTAGGGAAAGTAACTATTGCGTTACTTTTTACCACAGTGCAGCGGGCTAGCGGGTCCCTATCAGGAAGAAAATATTTTTTTTCTGAGCAGGTTTCAGCAGGGAACTTTTCATATTTATTGCACTTCAACAGACCACAACTGGTAGACATACTGTACTTCAAGTATTTTCTTCATTACAAAAGTAAACATTTAACAATATGAAGTGCTTTTAAATCTTTGTAAATTAAATAAATCAAACTGTCACACAACTTCAGACAACTGGTAGACATACTGTAATAGGGCTGCAACTAACGATTATTTTGATAATCGATTAATCTGCCGATTATTTTTTCAATTAATCGGATACAAATGAAAAAAACTGATTTCTTTTGCAAATTTTATTTTATGTTTTCTAAATCAGCCAGGCCTATACATATACATGTGCAAATGAATAAGTATTAATAAAAAATTATAAATAATATAAATAAAAAAGGCTTTGCTACATCAAATAGGTTTAACAACAGGCCATGGACTATGGCGGTAGATTGTTTCAATAAAGTAGTTGAACTCTAGCTCAATACATGCATTGTTTTAGGTAATAACTTTGCTTAATGTAAAGGTCAGTAACCCAAAGTGCAATATAGGCTACAGACAAGACACTAATGTTTTTATATAACAGATATGCTCCAAAACAATGCAATGTGTCCTCTCACTCCATACAATAGGCTAGGCTACAGTCAGTGCCTCACTCTAACTCACGGGTAGCTTGGTAGGCTACCACTAGCTAGCCTTTAGCTTATCACCTCTGCTCTACCACTGATGTTAGCCAGCTAGCTAAATACACTTGTCATGCAATATTGAATTCATGAATGCGAGCAAACACTCACTGGCTATCGCATTACATTACAGTCATTTAGCTGACGCTTCGCCAGAACTCACAAGTGCATCTCCTTACTAAAGGCCGATTTAAACTTCTGCGTAAAATCGACGCCGTAGCCTTGCGTCGGCCCGCGTGGGCCCGCCTTGCCTACGGATAGGGTTGACGTGCACATCTCCAAAAATGTAAGAACGCGTCAGTTTCTACGCAACCGTAAGCTCTGTGATTGGTCCGCTTGGTAGCACATGATTCCGACAAGATTCCGACTCTCTCGTAGGCCAAAATGCGGAAGCCATGACAGAAATGTCATTTACTTTTTCTGTAATTACTTATTAATAAACATTTGAAAAATTATGATAACCATCGTATTATCTTAGTTTAATGTCATTTCAATGCATCATAGAACTTTTATTTACAACAAGCATAACAACAAAAAGATCGCTATTATGCCGCTTTGAGCTTTGAGCTCCGTTGAGTTCCTAACCGGAAGAGGCACAGCACAGGGGCATAGAAAACACACTGCCACCTAGCGATGTGACGGTGTAATTGCAGCGTGGCCTACGTAGAAGTGTAAAGTGCGAGACCCCTTACGTAGGCTACGTAAGCTACGCACGTAAATTCGACGCAGAACTTTAAATCGGCCTTAATACAAGTGACTATGAGCATACTCCGGTGCTGAAGGCATAGAATGCGAATAGCAAGCTAAAAATACAATAGGTCATTAAGAGGGAGAATCTATTAGATAAACGAGAACTAACTTAGGCCTACAGCTGTGCCAGTGAAACGAATGATCCTCACTTCAAAACGCAACGTATGGCATGGGTACAGCCAACGTTAAACTCGTATAACTTACCCTGCTGAGGGTAGCTTTTAATGTGACGATTTCGGTCGAGTCGTTTTCTCCGCCTCCACCATGATTTAAATGTAGCCGCCGCGGCAGCTCCGCAAGACAGCGTGGCGTGCGTCAACACGACACTCAAGTAGGTTTGTTATGGAACAAGACCCGACGAATCGATAATGGAATTTGTCGCCAACAAATTTCATTATCGATTTTTATCGATTTCATCGATTCGTTGTTGCAGCCCTATACTGTAACTTCAAGTATTTTCAACACAACAAAAGTAAACAGTTAAACAATATGAAGTGCTTTTAAAGTAGTACTGAAATAGTGCCTGTACTTCCACTGTGAAAACGCCACGTTCACCTCAGAACACTCGGGACTCGCCATTGCTGCGTGTATCTCTCTGATAGTTTGAGTGTGTGTGTGATGCTGTGCGCGTGTGTGGTTTGTGTGTAGAAACATCCGCACAACACTGAACTATGGTTGGCTTACCATGACATTTTCTCTACCATAGCCAATCATGATCACTTAAGCGGTTGTCTCGCCCCTCCCCTCCCCCCTCTCCAACAAACAAACAAAAAACACCTTTGCAGCTGTGACTAAGGTCGGATGACAATGAGAAGCTTCAGTAGTAACGCGCCGCATTGAATTACCGGTAACGGTAACGGCGTTGTAACGATGGAAATAGTAATTAATTACATTACCCGTTACTGGAAAAAATAACGCTGTTAGTAACGCCGTTTATTTTAACGCCGTTATTCACATCACTGGTCAGTGGTGAGTAGTGAGTGTCAGTGGTGAGGAGTGTGTGTCAGTAGTGAGGAGTGAGTGTGATTAGTGATTTTTTTTCTAGTGACATTTTCAAGCTGACATTCAGGACCAAAGGTTACAGAGCTGAGCAGAGAGACATGCTCCAAGTCTGAACACCACACACACACACATACACGTCTGAACCCCCCTCACATCTCTCTCTTTTTTAAAGTAATTTTTTCTGAGTGGGGCAGTCCCACTCATATTTTTATTTTTTATTTACAGTTACAGTGAAGATTTAGACAGGAAGTATGGGTGAGAGAGAGAGGAGGGATGACATGCAGGATATGTCTCCGGCCGGAATCGAACCGGGGGACCCTGCGGTTACATGGTCAGCGCTTAACCCGCTACGCCACCTAAGCGCCCCCCCCCCTCACATCTCTAACACCACACACTCACTCTGAACACCCCACACACACACACACACACACACACACACACACACACACACACGTCTGACCACCACACTCACTAGTCTGAAACACCACACACACTCACTAGTCTGAAACACCACACACACTCACTAGTCTGAACCACCACACTCACTAGTCTGAAACACCACACTCACTAGTCTGAAACACCACACACTCACTAGTCTGAAACACCACACACACACAAGTCTGAAACACCACACACACACACGTCTGAACACCACAAACACAAGTCTGAAACACCACACACACACACGTCTGAACACCACACAAACAAGTCTGAAACACCACACACACACACAAGTCTGAAACACCACACACACACGTCTGAACACCACACACACATGTCTGAACACCACACACACACACACACACACACACACACACACACACACACACACGTCTGACCACCACACACACTCACGTGTTTGGCCAGCTCCGCCATGTCTGTGTGTTTCTCGGCGCGGGGGCGAGGGGGCGTGGCCTGGTCCGACTGGGAGGAGGAGGAGCCAGCGGGGCTCTGGGAGGGGGGGGACAGGAACCTCTGGGAGGGGGGGGACAGGAACTTCCCGTAGGGGCTCCTGAAGGGCGAAAACCTGTCAGAGGAGGGGGTCCAGTCCCCGCAGGAGGAGGAGGGGGAGGGGCCGGGGGACGGGGACGCCGACCTGGAGGCGGGGGACGTGGTTGCCGTGGTTACCGTGGCGGCCCGGTCAGCGATCCACTGGCGTACCTGGAAACAGGAAGAGGTGGTGGTGGAGGAGGACATAAGGAACTGTCGTCAGGAAAAAGGTAAACAAGACTGGATCATTAACACTAGAACAGTCGTGGGTGGGGTCATTTAACACTAGAACAGCCATGGGTGGGGTCATTAACACTAGAACAGCCATGGGTGGGGTCATTAACACTAGAACAGCCATGGGTGGGGTCATTAACACTAGAACAGCCATGGGTGGGGTCATTAACACTAGAACAGCCGTGGGTGGGGTCATTAACACTAGAACAGCCATGGGTGGGGTCATTTAACACTAGAACAGCTGTGGGTGGTGTCATTTGACCCTGTGAGTAAAAAAATTCATTATCATCGCACTCGATCAAATTTCAGGACCCTCCTTTCATGACTTTTCCTAGATATGTGCGTTCTACCACCCAGTATCCTTACATTTTCAAAATGACATCAGGATAAGCTAGTATGAAGCTATTTAGCAGTTTTTCTGTGTAGGAGGCAGGCTAATTTACAAGACGCACCAACAAGTGGTCTTTGTGTGTAAGTCGCAGCTTCCCATAGTAAAGACTATGGCCATTTGACCCCCCGAGGCGGCTCTTATAGTAGGTGTAGGTGTTCTAGTTCTAGTAGGTGTTCTAGTGTTAAAACACAAACAAACGACAGGCAAACATACATGCACAGTTTTAAGAGTTTAAACTCAACCATCTGCCTACACACACACACACACACACACACACACACACACACACACAGCCCTACTACACCATGTGAATCTGTCTTCCCCCACACAGTGTTGCAGCAGAACAGATTAATCATGTGGTGGAATGTGACATTTTCCTCCCTGCCACCCCAATCACCCCAGTGTGAGGCGGCACCTGGCCCTCTCTATAGTGAACATGTCAGACAGGAAGGATGGTCCAATCAGTGACCAGGCCTGCCCCGTGTGACTCTACTGCCTGTCTGACAGCCCAGCCACTTACCTTGGAGAACAGTGTCTGTCTGTGTGCCTGGCTCTGTCCGGGCTGGAAAACACACACGCATGCGGCCAACTTAACATGGTCTACATGAGACATACTCATTCACACCTAGAATTATTTAGAATTTAGCCAGACGCTTTTAATCCAAAGCGATTTACAATTACAGATTAACAGAGAGACATTCCTCCCTGGAGTAACTGAGGGCTAAGTGCCTGACTGAAGGGCTCACTCGTGGTGGTGTTCCCAGGTGGGATTTGAACTCACAAGCTTCCCATCACCAGTCCAACTCACTATCCACTAGACGACCACTACCCCACGTGAGATGTGAGACACCTGACTGTGAGACACCTGTGATGTGAGACACCTGGCTGTGGTGTGAGACACCTGTGATGTGAGACACCTGTGGTGTGACACTAGGATTAGGCGTAAGTGTGGTTTAGTCCAGGACTAGGCTTCAGTGTGGTTTAGTCTTTAGTCCAGGACTAGGCTCTTGCCTTCTCTGTGAAAGCGGCCCACTGCCTCCCTGCTGATCTGTGTCTCTAGAAGAGCGCTCTGCTAAGCCTCGCTGACTGATAACGTTCCCATTGTAGCTCTCTCTTCTCTTTCCACTGGATTTCACAGAATTGCCCCATTGTAAAATTACACACTGCAGCACCACAGAACAAGCCACATTTAACTAGGCTATGGACTATTAATTATATGGCAAACTCGGTCAGCCCCGCGAGCACAGAATTATCCCAAACTGCAGGCGAAAGGAGGAGACCCTAAAGTACTTATTAAAGAACATTTCTGTTTTTTTTTGCTGAATGCAATGTATCATTTCCCATTGAATTCCATGTCGACCTACAACGGCCTCACTAGAGATAATGAGCACATTGGGACACTGGCTGATCAATCAACACGCATAATTGTGCACAGAGCAGCCAGAATTACCCCCTGATTTAGTAATTATCAATATAGATAGATATGTAGATAGATAGATATGTAGGTAGATAGATAGATAGATATAGATACAGTAGATAGATAGATACAGTAGATAGATAGACAGACAGACAGACAGATAGACAGACGCAGTACATACACAGATAGACAGATAGATAGACAGATAGATAGATAGATAGACAGATAGATAGATAGATAGATAGATAGATAGATAGATAGATAGATAGATAGATAGATAGATGCAGTTAGCTCAGCAGCAGCTCACAACACAAACAACAACAACAACAACAACAACAGAACAAAGTGACAACATAATTGCCAACTTGGCCTCCCCAGACATATTATTATTATTATGTCTGGGGAGGCCAAGTTGGCAATGATGTTGTCTCTTTATGTTGTTTTATATCTTCCATGTGGATGGATGTGATGTGAAGGGAGAGGAGTACCTTGCTCTTGGCTGGACTGGGAGTGCCCAGCTCAGACTCGCCCCCTCCTCCAGGCCTGCCCTGCCCCGTGTGGTCAGCCTCCTCGTCAACGGCCTCCTCCCTGGGGCCGCTTTGGCCAGGAGAGGGGGTGGGGGTGGTGGTTCCAACCCTGGAAGACTGGGGCGTGTCCGTGCGTGTCACAATCCCCGGTGTCGGCGGGGGCAACATGGGGCCAGCGAGGAGGGAGGGGGGGGGCTTGGAAGGCGCGGCGGCGATGTCGTTGGACATCCCAGCGGAAGTTCTAATCTGAGGTAAGGCCGACGCCTTGCTGTCGCCAGATCTGCTCTGAGCGGCGGGAGGAGGGGGGGGCATCAGGTGCTGGGGGGTCAGGGGGGGGTTGGGGACGGGGCGGAACTGGGCGACGACAGGGGGGTGGTTGGGGACGGGGCGGAACTGGACAGGGGGGGCTGGGGGTGGCCCTCTACTGACCGAGCCCTGCGTCTGGTCTCTCTGGTCACACACATGCCCCCCCGCGTGGCCCGCAGCAGACAACGTTGTTGTTGGTGTTGTTGTTGTGATGTTTTTGTGATGTTGTTGTGATGTTGTTGTGATGTTTTCCCTACGACTGCTGGGGCTACTGGCCTTCGTGGTGGCGGGGGAGGTGTTGGGCTGCCTGGACACCCCCGGCAGGAGGGAGGGGGGGTGTTTGAGGAGGGGCGTGTCGCCGCGTTTGATCAGCAGCAGCTTCGGGTCGATGGCGCCGGAGGAGGAGAGCGTTGTGGAACCGGACGCCTCTGGTTTGGTCTCTGCTGTTGTTGTTGTTGTCGTTGGTGGGGGGGGGGTCACTCTAACATCCTGGGCCTTCTGCGCCGGGGTCGGGTCCGGAGCTGGACATGAGGGGGGGGGAGGATCTTTGGTCCCTTGGTGAGAGGAGACGCAGGGAGGCTCAGGTCGTTGTGTCGTGTTCAGAGGTGTGACCGCCCGCTTCGCCGCCACCGTCACGCTCGGTCGTTGACTGACGGGGGTAGCCTCCGTGAGAATTTGGGCGTCAGTCAGAGAATTAGAGGAGGAGGAGATATTAACCCCCTCTTTCTCTTTCTGGTGTGAGACGGTTATTGTGGTCTCCCGGCATGGTGGTGGTGGAGGTGCTGCACTGGTGTCTGTCTGTCCAAGATGGCCGACAGTCAGAGTGGACGCGTCTGAATCTGACCCCGGGACAGTTTGAACTAAACCAAAGTGTCTCGCCTCCTCCGCACTTTCGACCGCGGGGTTTTCTAGCAGCCCTACGTTTGAACACGCCTCCTCCGCTTCGGAAAGTCTCACGTCGGAACTCACGTCCTGTCGGGAGACAGCGAGCGCTTTGTCGTGGTAGTGGCTTGTTTGAGAGAGAGAGGACAGCGGCGAGGTGCTGTGGTCCTGGACCTCCATTCCTTCCATGCAGTTCTCGGCGTGTAAAAGAGGATCGAACAGGTTGACCTCGTAGCTGGGGGAGAGAGGCAGCTCCGCGCAGCAATCGCCGCCGACCACCTCCGTCACGCACTCCTCAACGAGGCCGCAGATCACAAACGCCTCGGCGGCTTCTGCCGAGTCTATTTCCATCTCGTCCGTCCCCAAGTCGCTGAACAACGTTGGTTCCCCGGCAGAAAGTTCAGAGTTCAGTTCATAAACAACAGCAGCAGCATCATCATCATCGTCATCATCATTATCACCACTCTCGTCATCCCCCTCCGCAAGGAGACGCCCATCCACCAGCATCTCAGAGTCCTCTTCCGTACCCATAACAAACACCAGAGCCTCGCTTGGAGCCGTAAGCTCGGAGATCGGCGGTGGGGTCTCGGTCCCGGGTTGTCGTCGGTCAGGATCGGACGTCTCGGGTTCTGCGGCGGAGAGATCGGTCTGCCCCCCTGAGCCACCCGGCTCTGCGCAGGAGAGGTGGACAGGAGGAGGGGTCGTTGTCGGCCTTCCCGGTAGAACGGGGCTTTGCGATCCGACGATAAGGCCGGACGAGGGCGGCGTGGCCGTCTCCTCCGTCTCCTCTATCCCGCCCGTCTCCGTCTCCGCCTCGGCTGGGTGCCGCTGGAGACCTCTGACCTCTCCTCTGTCGGCGGTCGTGTCGGTAGCACCTCCGCTCCCAGAGGAGGAGGAGGAGGGGGGGTGGTCAGAGAGCCCGGCGGCGTGGGTCTCTCTCTGCGCTGGGGGGGGGGTAGTCCGTGTCTTGGACACTTCAGGCGGCGGGGCTGCCGGCGGGACGACTCGTGTCTGTGTGTGTGAACTCTGGAGCGCGACGGCTCCTTCTCCTCTCTCCCTCTCAGCCTCGGGTCTCGTAGCCGCCTCCTCCTCCTCCTGCAGCCCGGCGGCCTCCGCGTCGTTAGCCCCCCGTCTCTCTCCTCCGTAGTCGGCGCTCGAGTTCTGCTGGATGACTTCCGGCTCCGCGGGGAGGTGAGTTTGTTTGCGAACGGGCACCGGGAGAGGGTGAGGGAGAGGGAGAGGCAGCTCAACGTTTGGGCGAGCGCCCGTTCTCCGCTCCTCCTCTGTGACGTCGGGCCGAGGTAACTGAGCGAGCTGCTCCACGTCGCCTCTCTCGTCTTCTTCTTCTGCGTGGTCTTCTCTGAACCCGTCGTCTGCTGTAACTGCCGCGGCGGAGTTAAAGGGGGCGGCTGTGGAGCCGGAGGAGCAGGGCTGACACTTTGGGGGTTGTGGCGGTTGGGGTTCAGAGAGGAGGTGGATGATATGTTTGGCCGGGTGTTCCCCCCCTGTCCCAGTCTCTGCTTTATATTCCATTGTCTCTCTCTCTGGGGGGGGGAGAGGAGGAGGAGGCAGCTGTGCCTTGTCTGCCCCCCCCTCACCACCACCACCACCTCCACCACCAGCACCACCTCCACCACCACCACCACCACCACCAGGGGGGCCCTGGGCTGGGATCCCCTCAGTCCTGACAGCCTCTCTGCAGTGTAAACCTTCCACTGCCCCGTCCGTCTGTGCGTCAGACCAGAGCCCTCCAGACTGAGGCAGCTGGGGTCTCGACTGCGACTCTGCTTGAGAGAGACCGGAAACGTCCTTGAAGGATCGAGATGATGATGATGACGGTGGTAGCAGTGGTGATCCCCCGTGGTGATGGAGTGACCCGCCCTCAGTGCCCCTATCCAACATGGACGCCTCTTCCTCCAGGCTGTCTTTAGTAGTGTTGCCGTTTGGGCGAGGAGTCTCTGACGCGGAGGAAGAAGACGACGATATCGTCTCGTCTGCGCCTCTCTCCGGTGTGTCGACCGATGGCGGTGGCGGGAGGAGGGTAGCAGCGGCAGCAGCGACCGGCTGCAAGGCATGCTGGGACGGCCCGACCGCATCCTGAGCGGCCTGGGGGGGGTCGCCTCCGCCCAGCACATCAGCAGCCGGAGGGGTGCCCTGCTGCACCTCCTCCACCCCAGAGCCCCTGCCCTCCTGGCTGGCCTGGCTACACACTGCACCTGGGAGGGAGGGGGGGGGGAGAAAGAGAGAGGGAGGGAAGGTGGGAGAGAGAGAGAGAGGGAATGTGGAAGAGAGAGAGGTAAGGAGAGAGGTGGAGGGAAGGAGAGAGAGGGGGGGAGAGAGGTAAAGAGAGAGAGGGTGGAAGAGAGAGAGAGGTAAGGAGAGAGAGAGAGGGAGGGAAGGTAAGGAGAGAGAGAGGGAGGGAAGGTTAAAGAGAGAGAGGGGGGAGAGAGAGAGAGAGGGAGGGAGGGAAAGTGGAGGAGAGAAAGGTAAGGAGAGAGAGAGGGAGGGAAGGTGGAAGAGAGAGAGGGGGGAGAGAGGGAGACACAGATGGAGGGAAGGTGGAAGAGAGAGAGAGAGAGAGAGAGAGAGGGGGGGGGGAAGATAGGTAAAGAGAGAGAGAGGGGGGGGGAGAGATAGGAAGGAGGGAGATAAGAGTGAAGAGAGAGGAGGGAGAGGAGAGAAGGAGTCATTATGCCGTCCTGACTAGGGGCTGACAGACCATAATCACCATCACAAGGAATGTACACACTCATGCATACACAGTTCAATACATGGTGGAGCTAGGTATTCACTCATTTTGGATATGAATATTTAACAACAACAAACATGGCAGCAAACCGCTGCATGTTACATAGGCTATTGCACAAAACATGTCCACATTTAATTTAATAATGTCCCTGTATGGGAAAAGACACCTGTCCAACTACCAACTAGCCAGCGTCTAGCCAAGCCGAAGGATTCCACGTGTCTCACCTGACTGTGGTGTGGGACACAAATCTTCTGTGCTTTCCACTTCCAGGGTGCTGAGATTATGGACCCCAGCACATATTCTGAGGAGAAAGGGACATTGTGGTTAAAGCACCCTAACCCATAACTCCACCACACACTACTTCCCTCCACTTCCTTGTGCTCCACTGAGCAGCATTGTTTCAGCCTCCATGGAATAAAGGAAGGAAGCGTTCACTCTTTACTCAGCGTGTGCAACTTGACTTGGATGTGGGCACTGTGCATTAGTTAGTTACTGGACAAATGAATGAATGAACGTGGAAAAGATGCGCTTGAAACGTTATTAACGCAGACAACAAGTTCCCTTTGTTTTTTTTACGCACGCGTTTGGCTCACATGACTTCTCGTTGTCTGTCTGACCACCACAGCTAAACGTGACATTATTAATCCCAAATCCTCACGCGCTTACTTTGCAACCGGTAAACACGCACGCGGGCCTGCCCTGCAGCCATTCATTTCAGATCAGTGTGTTCCCCAACAGTTTGCACACAAAAAACGCAAATGAAAGTAAGTCGTTGCAATCTATTTACCTAATCTGAGCACAGTTTCATTTTAATTTCCAGCGGCAGTTCTTTCTCGGTGGACTTGCAAAAAAATTGCTAAGACTCGCTGAGACTCGGCAAACTAACAATGTTTCCGTTCGGCTCGCCAGAGAGTAGGGTGTTTGGATAACTGTTGATTTGTGTGATCAGGCAAGCAAGCTGTGTATAATAGCAGCACTTGGAGCGGGTAGCTTATGTGCTAGTTGCCCATACAGTTGCAGCCGCCTATAGATAGCAGCTAGAGAGTAGTTGGCAAATGCATTCAACCGGGCGCGCACGCGCCTCGTCCCACTCGAAGTTATGTAATGCACTAGATGGGGCCTTTATAAAATTCGTTTGATATGTTTGCTCTGGAAGAGAGGCGTTTAAAAAAAAGTCGCATTAAAATCCCAAAAACCCCGCTTCCCCACGCACGGCCGAGGGGAACAATCACTCGTGACGTCATTGCGCGGGGTCAAATAATAACCAACAAAAGCTACACATTGAAAAATCGTGCATGAACAACTTTACTGTGTCTAAATTATTCCCTTGAACATTATAATTGACAAAAATAAATTATTAACTCTACAAGCTAATGTTTAAAAAAAAAATGTTATAATGACTACAGGGGGGGACAAAGGGGCCTCGAGACACACGACTGGAGCTTCCTCGTGAAGTGACGCGCAGAAACGGTGGCAGCACGCGCCGATGGCGCAAACCCTTTCGCGCCGTTAGAGCCATAGCAACGACCCGCCATAGCAACGACCCGGAGCGGGAACAACTTTGTAAATGCGTTGTCATTGCTCCGGTATGTGTGTAAGAGGTGACTTAGTCCGCTGGAGAGATATTTCTGCACCCAGAATAATACCGGTCGCTTGCGCATTTGTTGCCAGTGTGTCCCTCCTCGTCCCGCCGCTAACATGTCCGCCCCCCCCCTAGTGGGCCCCCACTACTTCCTCCATGGCCCCCCTCCACTCACGGCCGCCATCTTAAGTTCCCACCTACCTGAAAATTTCCGAGCAGTTTTCTTTTACTAAATTCTTATTGAAGGAGTCGTCATCCGCATAAAATCGTTCTCAATCCGTGATGATAGTATTCCGAACTGCCTCTCGGTACCCAACGAGGTATAGGAAGGTCCGTGGGAAGAAGGTAAAACACGGACCGAGTAGAGAGTGGGTTCGGCTCGCCGAATCTAGCGGTTGCGGGGAGGAGACTTTAGACGCAGCGAAATGGTGGAGAGCCACTGCTGACAAACCAGAAGAAAGTATTATCTCGCGAGAAGAGAGCCACTGCTGACAGAGTGCAGAAGAAAGTATTGTCTCGCGAGAAGTTGCCCGGCGCGCCAGTGACACACAGTTGTAGGATAGTTATATTTAATAACCTGAATCATATATATAAAAAAATAAAAACATTAATGGAATTGACAGTGTAAATTAAAATTAGGTTGTCGTGAGTATTTTTCTTTGTCCTAAACATTGCCATTCATTGCCATCCTTCAACACAGTTGTCCTGTACCACACAGTACCAAGACTGCACAAACGTTGTATAAACACACTATGTGTATGGCATTCAGTTATAAAGACTTATCCAGTTGCATTCTCTTTCAGGGATCCTCACTGTTCTGCAATGAATGCATTTCTATTAAATGTGTAGCCCCCTTCATTTGATGTATCTGTATTTCTACAGACAATAATTTCAAGATTTTCACTCTTATGAGCTTATTGTCAACTATAGCCTACTATGTGATCACTGACACCTTTCAAAAAAAATAATCCTTTGACTCTCATGTCATGACCAATCATTTAAAAACGACTTCACCCAAAGCTTATTGTCAACTGTAGGCCTACTGTGTGATTATGGACTCATTTAGAAAGTGATCCCTGTTCTTTAGCTTGTCACCTTTATAGACGTCAAATGTACATTTTAGGGTGTTTTTCTGAATGTGTCGTTGTTTAATTATCTAACAGTATTTACACAAGAGGTGTTCCCCTGGGTTGTCTGCTGGGAGCCTACACCTTGAATCCAGTGAGTGTCTATCAATTGCACTATGCACACTAGCAGAATGTATCCAGATGGCGTTTACAGGGTGAATACTGTTACTACAGCATCACAGCAATTATTTGTTACAGAACAGAGCAGACATATCGGTAGGCTACTGAGTATGATCACAGTTAGATTGTAAATGTCTGAGTTGCTTTATATCTTGACCTAATCCTGATTTTTTCGACAGTGCAAAGAAAGACAATATGATGAAGACCAATGATGATGTCATGGTGTAGTAGTGGTCGTCCCTATGGTGCTGGTGTGTAGAAATGCCAGTGGAGACGACAAGAAACAAACAAACAAACACAACCGACACAATAAAGTAACCAACAATTCATTTAATAATTATTCTTTGTGGTCTCTAGGGGAAGGGGTTTGAAAGGTATAAAATGGTCTTATTAAAATAATCGACCCAAACATCTTCCTCCTCTCAGGTACCCTCAGTCCAGTTGTGTGTACAAGCAAGTTCTCTGATTCTTCTCTCCGCGGTCCCAGTAGATGTCCAAGTCGTCCGTGTTACATAACTTATCTTTCTTCATGGAGCATCTCTGTGACTTCGACCAGCAGGCTTTTCATAGTCCTGAATGTGATGCGATACACAGACGTCAACACACATAATCCTACCTCTCAGATCTGATTCATAAAGAGGCCAGAGGTTGCTATGGTTACATCTTACGTTCACAAGCATCGAATTTCTCTGTGAAGCAAGCAAGCCTTTTAAAACTTTGTCTTTTTTGTTTTTTTGCTTGATCGGAAACAACTTGTTACTAACAGGGGGAGTGCATTGGTGATACCTGAAACAATGACAAATAACATAAAAACAGTGAATATATTTATTATCATTATAGAAGATAATTAATGTTAATAATAATAATAATAATAATAATAATAATTACAAAGGCAATTTCACTAGACTACTATATTCTGGTCCTGCTCATACATTGAGGCAGAGAGGAGAATGGGAAACAGTTTTTTTTTTCCTTTTTTTTTCTTCATATAAGTCTTAAAATATCATCCACCCACCATGACACACAGATCATCATCAATTGCATTGTTTAAAAACAATGGCGATGCTTATATCACACAGAAGTGGAGGGTCATATTTGGGAAGAGCAGAAAAGAACTGAGGTACAAGATGCGTACTGTGTGTTTTTATAGACTTAGAATCTTCATAAGTTTCATCATCAGTAATCTAACAGTCTTTCACACAATGACAAAGGACACAACCAGAAAACCATAGAAATATACCTTGCTACCATATTTCTTTTTGACCTCATCCAGGTTAACGGCCCCCGGCCTAACATGTCTGAACAGTACGCAGAGGGCTTATTTTATACACCCCCATGAGATAAACCCAGGGGAGGATGAACCGTTCGCCTATACACAGAAAGTGCGCCTCCTTTTACAATTCACCTCTCATCCCACCTAAAAAAAAAAAAGCTTACTGAAAACATGATCATCGTATTCAACTGGCGGAAAAACCTTTTTTTCCTCTGCCTTTTTTTTTGTAGCATTATTGGATATCATAGGACGACCTGACCCCCAGCGTAAAAAATAAAAAAAAGAAAAGAAAAGAAAAACACTAGGATGCACAGAGGAAACCATGTACCTTAAAATTGCACTGATAGAACCATTGTGGGTAAATGTTCATTCATCCCCCCTCCCTCCATTGCTTTCATCCCCAGCCAATCATGAGCAGCCGTGACGGGGACTGGAGCTGTGATTGGTCTTGAGCCTGAGTGAGCTGGGTGTCGCTATTAGTTCCAAAAGGGCTCTTTCTCCCCCCACCCACCCACACAGAGAGAGCAGCACAGTATAATCCTGGGGGGTGGGAGGGGGGGCGGGGCTTGTTCAAGAGGGAGGGTGTGGCTACAGAACGTTCAGATAGAAATGTACAGAGTAGAACAGTTATGGGGTGTCCGTCATATAGAATATAGGCGCGTGTGTGTGTCAGCTCTATGCCTTACATTTCTACCTGCAACGTTGTGGAACGTTTCACCTCACTGGAAAGTGAAAAGCAGACATCTACCCCCCCCCCCACGCGGACGTTTCCCGTGAAACCCCTCCTCCATCCCTCCTCCCTCCCTCCTCCGTCCCTCCTCCCTCCCTCCCTCCGCCAGTCTCTGTCCCCCTGTACTATCTGGACTCCCCGTCTTTGTGGTGGGCGTGGGTGTAGATGGACATGTCCCCCGGCCCCCCCCCTCCTCCGCCCCCCCCGAACCTGGAGCCTCCGCCTCCGCGGGGCGGCGGGGGGGACGACCTGCTGGTCACCACGGAGGGGATGAGCGGAGGGGGCCCCCCCCCCAGGGTCAGGGCGCCCACCAGGCCCGCGGGGGTCTTGGCCAGGATGCCGTTGGGGACGTGGTGGGGGTGGAGCGACTGCAGGCGGGAGTACAGGGCCGCCTGGTGGTGGTGATGGGAGGGGGGCGCCCCCCCCCCGGCCCCATGGGCGAGGAGCCCCTGGTGGAGCTGCTCCAGGTGGGCCGCCGCCTGGCCCGACAGGTGGGGGGGCGGGGGGCCCGCGGCGGCCGACAGGTGCGGGTGGTGGGCGTGGGGGTGCATGCCGAAGTAGCGCGCCCTCTCGAAGTCCTCCCTCAGGATCTGGGCGCGCTGCTGCTCCTCGTCCACCAGCGCCCCCAGCCCGGGGTGGCCCCGGTCGAAGTGGTGCGCCATCAGGCCGAACTCCTGTCTGGCCGCTGCTGCTGCCGCTGCTGAGGAGGGTTGGTGGTGGTGGTGGTGGTGGGGGTTCCCCCCGGCGACCGCTGCCGCCATGGCCGCCACCCTCTCCGCCTCCAGGAAGCGCTGCGCCTGCTGGTGCTGCAGGAGCCGGGTCAGGTGGGGGTCCGAGCGCAGCGCTAGGTGGGGGTCCGCTTGGCGCATGGCCGCCAGCGTGGCCTCCCTGCGCTGCTGCTGCTGCTGGGCGGCGGCCAGCTCCCTCCAGGGGTCCCAGGGGAAGGAGTGGCCCGGGTGCTGGCCGCCGGGGGGCCCCTGGGGGTGGTGGGGGGGCCCGTGAGGGTGGGCGAGGAAGCGCTCCCCCGCCGCGTTCACCACAAGCCCCCCGCCGCCCCCCGCCCCCCCGGCGCCCCCCAGGTAGGCCTCGATGGCGGCGTGGGCGCGGGAGCGCTCCAACAGGGACAGGTGATGCTGGTGGGGGGACTGGTGGGGGTGGGGCGACTGGTGGTGGTGGGGGGACTGGTGAGGGTGGGACTGGGGCTGTTGTTGCTGGTGGGACTGGGGGGGGGGAGGCAGGGGGACGCCACGGTCGCTGGGGGTGGGGGTCAGCGACAGGGTGGAGGAGGGGGTGCTGGAGCGGTGGTGGTGGGGGTGGGGGGGCCGGCTGCTGGGGCGCTCGTAGCTGCTGTTGTTGTTGTGGCCGGGGGCCGCGGAGGGGGGGTGAGGGGGAGGGGGAGGCAGGGAGATGGGGACGGGCTCCGGCTCCTCTTTCCTCTCCTCCTTGACTTTTACCACCGGGGGGAGGAGGAGGAGGGCGGGGGGGGGCTTGGCCCCCGGGGTGGTGGTCCGGTCCCGGTCGGGCTTCTTGCCCTGGGACAGAGAGGTGACGGTGGCCGAGGCTAACGAGGAGGAAGAGGAGGGAGGATGAGGATGAGGAGGAGGAAGAGGAGGAGGGAGGGTACCGTCTCTCTGGGCGTGGGGGTGGGAGTGGGAGGAGGAGGAGGCCTCGCCGTGGTGGCCGTGCCCCTGGGCAGCGGAGGGGGGCTGCTGCTGGCGGGGGTACATGTCCAGCGGGGAGGGGGCGGTGGTGGAGGAAGGCGGGGGCGTGGTGAGCACGGAGGAAGAGGAGGAGCGCGGTCGGTCTCGGTCCGCCGCTGCTAGAGAGGAGGGGCCTTGCGGGGGTCCCCTGGAGGACACCATGGGGAGCGGCGGCCTCTTGTCAACGTCTCTGTCTCTCTCTCGGCGGGTCATGTCCTCGCTAGACCCACTAGCGCCCCCCAGAGGGCCTGCGTGGCCGTTGAGGCTGGAGACGGGGGTGTTGCTGCGGAGCTTCAGAGGCGGGGGGACGGGGGACATCCTCACGGGCGCGCGGCCGTACAGCATGTTGTCTCTGCAGACAGGGATGAGGTTTAACAACTCATACAAACAAATCATCACTTCCCTTTCATCAGGAATCTTCCCTGAAGCCCTGATAACTGCAGTTATCAAGCCTTTACTAAAAAAAAGAAGGGCCGAGACCCATTTGTACTAAACAACTACAGACCCATATCAAACCTTTCCTGTACATGAAAAATAATTGAAATGCTTGCACACGAACAACTTAGCAATTATTTGACCCTAAATGATCTCTTTGATGACTTTCAATCAGGCTTTCGCCCCCTACATAGCACTGACACGGCCCTTATTAAGGCCCTTAATGACCTTCGCGTAAACACAGACTCGGTTTTGGTACTACTAGACCTTAGCGCTGCCTTTGACACTGTAGACCACGACATTCTAATAGATAGACTAACAACCTGGGTAGGACTTTCGGGCATTGCCCTAAACTGGTTTAGTTCCTACCTACAGGACAGAAGCTACTATGTCTCTATTGGCAACTTTGTATCTGACCAAATAAAAATGACATGTGGGGTTCCCCAAGGGTCAATCCTTGGCCCCCTTCTATTCAATCTCTACATGCTTCCATTGGGACACATCATAAAAAAGATAGACAAAATTGCCTATTGAACTATGCAGATGAAACTTAAATCTACATAGCCCTCTCACCGAACGACTATAGTCCCACTGACAATCTCTGTAATTGTATTGAACAAATAAACGCCTGGATGACACAAAACTTCCTCCAACTAAACAAGGGCAAAACTGAGATACTTGTATTCGGTGCACCTGACAAAAGATCGAAAGTCAGTGGAAAACTTGATTCTCTCTCTCTTCAAACTAAAAAACAGGTCAGAAATCTTTGGTGTAATTCTAGACTCCGATCGAAACTTCAACAGACACAAACTCGATAACTAAATCAGCCTACTATCACCTGAAAAACATAACAATGAGAGGTTTCATGTCCAAGCAAGACCTTGAAAAACTATTATTATTATTGTAATGGTCTACTAACAGGCCTATCTAAAGGAGCTGTTAATTAATTGCAGCTCATCCAAAACGCCGCTGCTAGGGTCCTAACAAAAACAAAGAAGTTTGAACACATTACACCATTCCTGAGATCCCTACACTGGCTACCAGTCTCAGAGAATTGAATTCTCCCCCTAATTACATACAAATCACAAAATGGTCTTGGACCAAAATATGTATCAGATCTTCTCCTACCCTATATTCCAGCAAGGCCCCTAAGGTCAGCTGAGACTAATCAGCTAATCATTCCTAGAGTGAAAACAAAACGCGGTGCAGCAGCTTTCAGTCACTCTGCTGCATGCTCCTGGAACAAACTCCCTGAAGGAATCAAACAGGCCCAAACCCTACACATATTTAAAACTAAGCTAAAAACCTTGATGTTCTGCAGCAGTTATGGTTAAACACTAACACTCTATCTATGCCTTCTATCCATTCATTATTATAATCTTTTTATCGTTTTATCTTTTTACTTCTTCTTCTACCTGCAGCAGTTATGAGTTTTATGATCCATAATCTAAGCGCTATAAATTCGCTGCAAAATTAGGCTAAATCTGTTGGCAAATGTAAATGGTAAATGGACTGCACTAATATAGTGCCTTTGTTGCTGCTCCAAAGTGCTTTACAATGGCCTCTCATTCACCCATTCACACACACATTCACAAACCAATGGCGGTAAGCTGCCATGCAAGGCTGGCCTGCTCACTGGGAGCAATTTTGGGGTTCAGTGTCTTGCCCAAGGACACTTCGACATGTGGCCAGCCGGGGCTCGAACCGCTGATCTGCCAACCTTGTGATCATTAGACGGCGACTCTACCTCCTGCACCACAGCCGCCCCTGTAAAATGTGTCATTTTACACTGCGACCTCACACACCGTATCGTGCAAGATAGCGGCTACACACAGACGCAGTACCTGCAAACTCACCAGCCATATCGGAAAGAGCAGCGCTTGAATCTGTTGTATGAAATGTGCTATACAAATAACCTTGCCTTGCCTTGCCTTAAGGGTCAAAGGTCATAGGCCATTTCAACACTCAAAACACTATATATTATAATGACAATATGAATAATAATAATCAGTGCGTAATGTGGTATGATAAACTGCATATATGAGATCAGGAATCCACTAGAGGGTGACTCAAGGATCAAGGATGAATAATCCTACAGCAGGTTGTTGAGGCCATTCTGTGGCACACACACACCCCACCCCCCCCCCCCCCCCCCCCCCACACACACACACACACACACACACCCCTACACACACACCTGTCCTTCTCGGCTTTGATGTGAGGTATCTCTCTCCTCTCCATGTCCTTCCCTCGGTCCCTGTCGTCCCTCTTGTCAACCCCCCCTCCTTTGGCCCAGCTGGGACCGGCGGCGAAGTTGGAGGGGCCCCCCTGGAGCCGGTTCCAGGGGTCGTGAGGATTGGCTAAGCCCCCGACCACCCCCACCGGGGGCTCCTTGTGCCCGAACACAGAGCTGCTCGCTGGGGACGCAGAGAAGAAGAAGAAAGCATCAACATCAGTGTTTGCACTGTATCTCCAGAGACACCTGCTTCCCCCCGCCCCACCCGACTGTTTCTCTTGAGATTTCTACTACCCCCCTTGTACTTGTAATGTCTATCCAGTGTCTACTATAAACATTTTCTTTAAAAAAAACACTCCTAGCACGACGACTGCCAATGGCCGCTGGCCTGAGCTAGATTACTCTTCCTGCTACGACTGGTGGATAGATCATTCACTTACTTAGTCAAATGTATCGATTGTAAGTCGCTTTGGAATAAGGTGTCTGCTAAATGCCAAACATGTAAATGGAAATGTTGTGTTTGAGCGCAGTGAGTTTGTGCTAATACTGGGCCAGTGTCCCCAGACAGAAAATCCTGGACACAGATTAAGCTGTAATGGAGGCGGTTTAGACCGAAAAGTGTCTTGGATGGAAGGCAAGTAATTGAAAGTGGGATGTGGTCCAGGAGGAGGGTTGATACGTGTCCCAGGAGCCACGGCGTGATGGAAGTGTAGGGTAGGGGCGTGATGGAAGGGTAGAGGGGGGGCGTGATGGAAGGGTAGGGTAGGGGCGTGATGGAAGGGTAGAGGGGGGGCGTGATGGAAGGGTAGAGGGGGGGTGTGATGGAAGGGTAGGGGTGTGATGGAAGGGTAGAGGGGGGCGTGATGGAAGGGTAGGGTAGGGGTATGATGGAAGGGTAGGGTAGGGGTATGATGGAAGGGTAGGGTAGGGGTGTGATGGAAGGGTAGAGGGGGGCGTGATGGAAGGGTAGGGTAGGGGTATGATGGTAGGGTAGGGGTGTGATGGAAGGGTAGGGTAGGGGTGTGACGGAAGGGTAGGGTAGGAGTATGATGGAAGGGTAGGGTAGGGGTGTGATGGAAGGGTAGAGGGGGGCGTGATGGAAGGGTAGGGTAGGGGTATGATGGAAGGGTAGGGTAGGGGTGTGATGCAAGGGTAGGGTAGGGGTGTGATGGAAGGGTAGGGTAGGGGTGTGATGGAAGTGTAGGGTAGGGGTGTGATGGAAGGGTAGGGTAGGGGTGTGATGGAAGGGTAGGGTAGGGGTGTGATGGAAGTGTAGGGTAGGGGTGTGATGGAAGTGTAGGGTAGGGGTGTGATGGAAGGGTAGGGTAGGGGTGTGATGGAAGGGTAGGGTAGGGGTGTGATGCAAGGGTAGGGTAGGGGTGTGATGGAAGGGTAGGGTAGGGGTGTGATGGAAGTGTAGGGTAGGGGTGTGATGCAAGGGTAGGGTAGGAGTATGATGGAAGGGTAGGGTAGGGGTGTGATGGAAGGGTAGAGGGGGGGCGTGATGCAAGGGTAGGGTAGGGGTGTGATGGAAGGGTAGGGTAGGGGTGTGATGGAAGTGTAGGGTAGGGGTGTGATGGAAGGGTAGGGTAGGGGTGTGATGGAAGTGTAGGGTAGGGGTGTGATGGAAGGGTTGGGTAGGGGTGTGATGGAAGTGTAGGGTAGGGGTGTGATGGAAGGGTAGGGTAGGGGTGTGATGGAAGGGTAGGGTAGGGGTGTGATGGAAGGGTAGGGTAGGGGGGTGATGGAAGGGTAGGTAGGGGGGTGATGGAAGGGTAGGGTAGGGGTGTGATGGAAGGGTAGGGTAGGGGGGTGATGGAAGGGTAGGGTAGGGGGGTGATGGAAGGGTAGGGTAGGGGGGTGATGAAGGGTAGGGTAGGGGGGTGATGGAAGGGTAGGGTAGGGGGTGATGGAAGGGTAGGGTAGGGGGTGGTGATGGAAGGGTAGGGTAGGGGGGTGATGAAGGGTAGGGTAGGGGTGTGATGGAAGGGTAGGGTAGGGGGGTGATGGAAGGGTAGGGTAGGGGTGTGATGGAAGGGTAGGGTAGGGGGGTGATGGAAGGGTAGGGTAGGGGGGTGATGGAAGGGTAGGGTAGGGGTGTGATGGAAGGGTAGGGTAGGGGGGTGATGGAAGGGTAGGGTAGGGGGGTGATGGAAGGGGTAGGGTAGGGGGGGTGATGGAAGGGTAGGGTAGGGGGGTGATGGAAGGGTAGGGTAGGGGGGTGATGGAAGGGTAGGGTAGGGGGGTGATGGAAGGTAGGGTAGGGGGGTGATGGAAGGGTAGGGTAGGGGGGTGATGGAAGGGTAGGGTAGGGGGGTGATGGAAGGGTAGGTAGGGGGGTGATGGAAGGGTAGGGTAGGGGGGTGATGGAAGGGTAGGGTAGGGGGGTGATGGAAGGGTAGGGTAGGGGGGTGATGGAAGGGTAGGGTAGGGGGGTGATGGAAGGGTAGGGTAGGGGGGTGATGGAAGGGTAGGGTAGGGGGGCGTGATGGAAGGGTAGGGTAGGGGCGTGATGGAAGGGTAGGGGGGGGGGGGGGGGTGTCTCACCCAGGGTGGGGCTGCCCAGACCTCCGAAGGCACCGGTGCCTAGAGCTCCAGAGGAGTGAAGGGGGGAGAGCGGCCGTACGGGTCTGAGAGAGAGAGAGAGGCGAGAGAGAAGGGAGAGAGGGCGAGAGAAGGGAGAGAGGGTGACAGAGAGAGAGAGGGGGGGACAGAGAGAGAGAGGGGAGGGGGGATAGAGAGAGAGAGAGAGAGAGAGAGAGAGAGAGAGAGAGAGAGAGAGAGAGAGGGGGGGGGGGACAGAGAGAGAGAGAGGTAGAGAGAGACTGGTTAAGTTTACTCTTGCAGCATCAGACCTGAGTACATGCACTGCTAGTGTTTTCACTGGGGGCTGCTTGTAGCAGATGTAATCATCACAGCTGACCAACTCATTCTTCTAGACCTGGAGGACTGACAGGAAGCTTCTAGACCAGATGACTGACAGGAAGCTTCTAGACCAGATGACTGACAGGCAGCTTAGTTCTGAGTCAGGTTTAGTCTCCACGGCCTCCATACAGATCAAAGCCAGTTCACAACCAGCGGGTGAGTCAAAGTGGTGCATGTTTATTGAGGGGGTGCGCCACGCGCGGCGCTTTGAAGCTGCTCATACCCAGGTGTGCTGACGGAGTGAGGAAAGAGAGTGTGGCGTTGATGGAGGGATGAAGGGGGAAGAGACGGATTGCCTCCACCTGCGGGAAGAGAAAAAACCACAGGTATGTCAAACCAACATGACCGCACCACATCAGAATGCACACCTCCACAACAAGACTGACATTAGGATGTTCTTGTTTTGAATCGTTTATTATGTCATTTGACTCATATTGCAGAAATCAGTCAGGGATGATTTCAAAGGATGATGAATAAAAAGACCCTCTCTGCTTAATGCTTTAGAAAACATCTGGACTCCAAGACACACTTCTCACTAAAAAGAGGAGCTTTCCCAGACACATCACACCCCTGTAGACCCCTCCCTCCCTCCTTCTCTCCCATCCTCCCTCTCATCCCTCCCTCTCTCCCTTCCTCCACCCCTCCCTCCTTCGCTCCCATCCTCCCTCTCTCCCTCCCTCTCTCTCTTCCTCCACCCCTCCCTCCATCCCTCTATCCTTCTCTCCCATCCTCCCTCACTCCCCTCCCTCTCTCCCTTCCTCCACCCCTCCCTCTATCCCCCCCTCCTTCGCTCCCATCCTCCTTCTCTCTCACCCTCCCTCTCTCCCTTCCACCACCCCTCCCTCCGTCCCTCTATCCCTCCCTACTTCGCTCTCATCCTCCCTCTCTCCCATCCTCCCCATCTCCCTTCCTCCACCCCTCCCTCCGTCCCTCTAAGTGGATGCTGTCACGTCCAGACGTAAACCCAGTCTGTAGTAAAGTGTGTAGACTGCAGACTGCAGTGCAGCAGGCAGCACCCACCAGCAGCGGTGAAGAGGCTGGCAGGCCTGTTGAGGTCGTGGGCAGAGGGCAGCCCCCCCCCGAGGGGCCCCAGAGGGCCCAGGCCCCCCCGCCCCGGGAAGACGGGACAGCAGCTCGTTACGGAAGTCCAGCTTGTGGGGGTCCGCCTGCATCAGCTGAGGGAGGGAGGGAGGGAGTGAGAGAGGGACAGAGGGAGGGAGGATGGGAGGAGAGGGAGGGAGGATGGGAGGGAGGGACAGAGGGAGGGAGAGAGAGGACAGAGGGAGGTAGGAGCGAGGGTGGTGGTTAGTAAACAGTAAACACAACCATATATAGCTTTTTTAAATAACAATGTAAATAGCCATTACATTTGATTACTAATTAAAGTAGTAATTTTACCACATCTGAAAACAGGGTTTTGGAGTCGTCTTCTAATCTAATACTTTCAGTATGCCGGTTTCACAGACAAGGCAGAAGCCTAATCCTGGACTAAATCACACTTTCAATGTAACATCTCCATTGAAGATGCTTTTTAGTCAAATGGTAAATGGATTGACTTATATAGACTGACTTATATAGCTCCTTATTCCAAAGCGCTTTACAAAGAACTCTCATTCACCCATTCACACACACATTCACAGCAAGCTACCATGCAAGGCGCCGGCCCGCTAATTGGGAGCAATTTGGGGTTCAGTGTCTTGCCCAAGGACACACACATTTGGCCAGCCGGGGTTCGAACCACCGATTTGCCAACCTTGCGATCATTAGACAAATTAGACATTACGGTACTCATGACCTCAAGCCGCCCCGCCCCAGTCTTAATCTGTGTCCATGAAACCAGCCCATAGAGTTCTGGATCGGCTTTGAAAGACCAGAAATGTGGATATTCCAACTTCTTACCTTTACTTTCTTCTGGTGGCTC